>NC_137222.1:11146386-11636386 GCF_949987685.1 Ammodytes marinus
CTGAAAACAAACAATTTCTCACCCAAAGGCAGTTATTGTCCTCAGCCCTTTGAAACAACACTGCATGGTCTCTGTGATAAACTGTTTCAAAAAGCTTACATTTTCTTTGCCTCTGGAGTCCTAGAAACACAAGCTTTTGCGCTGTATAAATCTGTCAGGGCTGCAGAGTTGAGCATATACAGAGTCTTGATTTACACATTCCAGATGGGAGATTACAGGACTGTGGTGAAGCTCTGGAGCATCACACACACACACACACACACACACACACACACACACACACACACACACACACACACACACACACACACACACACACACACACACACACACACACTCTGCTCCATCTATCCACCCTCCTGCTCCACTTTGATGGAGATTCCTCTTGTCTTGGTGGTGAAAATCATGGGCTCTCTGACAAACAAACAAAAGGCACGAAAGAAATTTAAACGTTGGCCTTTGGCTAAAGTGCGGTGCAAACAATGAAACACGTTTTTTCGTTATGTGGGTCAGACACTGAATCTGGTCTTAATATGTGCTTGCATGAAACAATTACATCACACGAAACCCTGAGCATGTGTCAGATTGTGAATTTATGATGATTCCCAATTGGTCCAGCACAATAGGACATTGTTGATTATGTATTCAGACATTTCTCCACAGTTGTCTCCTGGGCGAACTTGCATTATAACAATTTGCAGAAAACAAAGGACTTACACAGAGGAAGAAAGCACTTGTATTGTATTGAGAAAGTTTGCTTTAGTGAGTGTGTGTGTGTGTATATGTGTGTGTGTGTGTGTGTGTGTGTGTGTGTGTGTGTGTGTGTGTGTGTGTGTGTGTGTGTGTGTGTATGTATGTGTGTATGTGTGTGTGTGTGTGTGTGTGTGTGTGTGTGTGTGTGTGTGTGTGTGTGTGTGTGTGGGCATGCGCGTGCGTGTGTGTGTGTATGGGTGTGCATGCGTGCTAGCATCTGCATCTGCATGCGCTCATGTGGTGTAGGCAGCACACTTTCCTCCCCAAGGGCTAAGCCGGGGGTGCGTAAACAGTGATCCTATGGTGCTGGGCGGAACAATTCAGTGTCAGGGAAAAAGGTCAACGCATGCTGCTCGGCCCCATCAGGTCAGAGAGTAACACAGTAAGAGGGGGAAAGGAGCAGGCTAAAGTGGCGAGGGCCCGGAGAATATGTTTCCAATAGACCCTCGTCAGGCTATGTTAGCATCTGCGTCCAACACGTGCACCGCAGGGATCATGACCCTCCACTTCCCCTTCCCTGGTTCTCCCCAGTGGGCAGAGCAGGCCCTGCAAGGTCACCACGGAGGGAGGCACAATATAAACTGACCCGCGGCAACCAGCCTCCCCCCTAAACCCCCCCACACCCCCCTGGACCTTTCCAGAGAGGGGAAGATCGGAGAGGTCCTACCCCATCCCCGCCAGGGTCACTGTCAGCCTGCAAAATCACACCAGTGCCTGAAGCATCAGGTTGTATAGGGAGCAGAGGCCCTGTGAGCTTCAGGGTGGGGGCTTGTTGTGCCTTTGCCCAAACGGCTGTTCATCTGTGAAGCAGGTTGAATGCTAAAAGATTTGTGGTTTGGGCTGAAATTGGGCGAGAATATGTCTCTTACACAGCAAAATATCACTGGAGGCGCCCTGTGGATCACACCGTAGCCAGTGGTACTGTCAGCCAGGATCACCGTACACACAGGCGGAGCATGGCTCAAACACAGACAGACCACAGAGACCTTTATGCTGCTCCTACCTGCAGTAACATGGCTCATGTATGGCATTATGAGCCATAATAGAAACTGATGGGCTTACAGAGAAGATAAAGATCATTTCTCAAATGGTCTTTTTGGTTAGATAGTAAAAGCTTGTGCAATAGAAGTATTGAACTTTATGGATGATTCTTATTGAGGAGTATACTTAAATATTCACCATTGCAGTTAGAATATTACATCTCTACTTACTTTTAGAATGCAAAAGGTATTGCCCACGTTATACAGAATGCTGCAAAGTACAGCCCTACATTAAGCTCAGTTAGATAAATAATAGAAAACATTGTAACACGGCTCCATTATCTTAGCTCAGTAAGGCCCATTGATTGAAGTGAGGGGAGGATAAGAACACATGGTGTAATGCTGTTGTAACAACATATTGTTGATGGTAAGGAAGTGATGAGTCAATTTGGCCAGAAGACCATAGTGTATTTTACGGTATGTAGGAGGGTCATTTTGTTTTATCACAATATGATTCAAATATTTTCCATAAATTCATTAGGATGAACATATATTATTTGTGGAAATTCATTGTTATTTGTTCCCTTTTTTAATTCAAAAATATGAATTGTGTTTTTTTCCCTATATATTTTCTATTATAACTTTTTCTTTTTTTTACTGGACTCTTGTTGCCTCAACTTGAAAAGTAGTCCACCACAAATCAAACACAACTATCACAATTTAGGTACGAAAACCCCCACATCAATTTCTTCCGCTTGACAGAGTGAAAATAATTATTAATTAGGAAGGAGCGCCTCATTTAATTAGCCCTTTCGTTAAGGAAATGAAGGGAAAGAAACTCTGGTAAATATGGAGATGTGTTTTCCAGTGCAGGACCATGAAAATAACAGGAGGGGGCTGGAGGAGGGGAAGAGGAAAAAAGAAGAAAGGAAAAAACATCCATGGCTAATTTAAATACAGTCTTATTAGTCTAATGACCACAGTATGTGATCACTACTCATCACCATTAATGCCACAACTCTCCCCTGCTCTGATTGCCCAAGGCTTAGCTTTTTCCCCTTAGCCCACATTCGGCCGGGAAACCAACGCGTTCTCCCTTCCGCTACACATGAAATGTGACATGAGGACACTAATGTATGTGGAAAAGGGACGGAGAGCAGGGATGTGAGACACTCGGCACTCTTCCTCTCTCGGTTAATGATATGACGTGCTGCACGGAAACCAAAAAACTCCTCTCCTTTTAAAAGCCATCAGCTCTGAGGCATGTTTCTATTAAGAACACTCCTAAACGTTATAATAGGTGGCCCTAACGAGCTTTGGCCTCGCTCCCCTATCCGCCTTCCTCAAACTACCATATTGGCTGCATGCTGATGCTTATCAAAATGATGAATGCGGCATTAAGTTCAAATGAGTTGGAAGATTGGGAAAGGGGGAAAAAGCCATGTTTATCACTGCATGATTGGGTTCTGTTTTCTGCTCCACATTGCACAAAGACCGCTTATTATTTTGACCACATGTTTTTCGATAGCAGCAATCGTGTAATAAGAGTATAATACATAAAAAACAGTCCATCCTTACGTGAGTGCATCGTGCAATTGAGGGGAAAAAATCCTTTTAGTGAGAGAAGTATGCACAGAGAACAGAGAAACAACGGTGATTAGCATGAAAAAGGAAGATACTGGGTTAACAAAGAAAAATGCAATTTTTAGAATGTATGCCTACATACAGCCAATTGTCTGAATACTGCCCCTTCTTTGACCTTGCACACAACCACACACAGCCTTATCACCTGTGTTTCAACTGACCGTTAGATCAGAGGCTCAGGAGTCCAATAGGACTGAATGCTTAGCCTTTTGTTATTATATTCCTGTTTATTTCATGGCCACTAATTCCCTGCTCCAATATCTAGGAAAGTATTCCACATTGTATATTTTATTATAATATTATAATCGCCTTGCAAACAGCTTCAAACAGCCGTTTTGAAAGAGGTCTTTTCAAGGGCAGAACCCCAGTGAGAGGTAGCCTTGGTCAGTTTTACAACAACAAATGAGATCTGAGGTCATTTTAAACTACAAAATAAAAAGTAACGTCCCTTTGATGGATGCAAACATGTCACCCATTCACATATTAGCACAACCACATGACAAAACAAACAGGCCACCAAACATTAGGTGAAAACATGAAAGTCACACGTCTAATGCCCTGCATCATCGTGATTCCACTCTGCCAGACACAGTGGCACAGCTGGCAGAGAAAAGAGCAAGCAGAAAGCAGGCAGCGTGTTAAATGACCCAGGGATGTGGATAACCTTGGTGACGGGGGAAGGCCAGCACTAATTAACGTTGGGAAGCCATGTTGTCTGTCAGGGGATCGTCATCATAGGGGCACACAGTCCTTGGATTCTCCCCCGTGGATGTCCTCATCCATCCCCTGCCACTACCTCAGTCCACAGCCTCAGGAGGACATGCTCACCCCGTCTCACGCCAGCCTTGACCCCATGCATATTAATGAGGGGGACGTTTGGGAGACGAAAAGACTGACTCAAACTAGTGTCAGTCAAATGCTAGCCTGCTAACACCCTGCCATCATTACTGTCACCTCATTTTACTAACACTCCATCGATGATTCAGCGTTCTACTTTTGGAAATTCACACCTTGAGAGCTTGAACAGTGAGGCAAAAATAACATAAAAATGCTGTATAGTCTAAGATATATTTACATGTTCTGGCATAAGGTATGAAAATTTAAAACAGTATGCCAACCAATTGACTTCTTATACAGAGTGGCTAAGCTTACTTCTCAGCATGGGTGCTGGAAGTGAGAACAGCACTTGGAGCCAAACATGTCTGTCAATCATTTATTGGAATTCTGACATTGTGCCTCCAAAATGTTACCATACGATCACAGTATCAACACTGCATCCTTTTACACAAGGCGTAGCATTCTCACAAGGCCAGTGCACTAAGGAATTAATATTCATCGCTGGCAATTTATGGATTCATTTATCACCCACATCATATTTGCTTCCGTTAATCAACCCTGGGGGTCTGACTAAGGCCTTGGCTGGCCACCAGTGCTGGAGCTTTATTCCTCTTCACACAGGCCTAGTGTTAACGCCGCTGGCCAAGTTCACAGATTTGACTGACTGTGGACTTAATGCCGCTTGCCTTGTTTTCAGCACTTGTCCCTCCAGATTTGCCACCATGGCTGCACAATTTCCTCCAATTCTAATTATTCATCAGCTCGTTATGCCTGCGCCCGGGCGCCTTCCTTAATTAGAGGCGACGCAGGGTTTGGTCCCAGGCTAGCCCCGAGTGAGGGAACCAGTTCAGAACCAGTCCGTGGCGCGCTCATGGAGGACTGGGTAACTGCCAGCCCCTCTAAGTGCACAGGGGAGAGGAAGGGCCTGTCTTGACAGTGTGATGTGACGTGCCTTCACATAGTCTCTCTCAAACACACACATACACACTAATCATTCTGCTATGTCCCATACCTATTAGCATAACCTCTAGATATTTATAGGAACCCTGGAACAAGAGAAATTCTTTGTCTCAGTGGTGTTATGTATTGCCCGTGCAGTGTGAATGTTTTTATTTATTTGCTATTATGCCGTGAAGCTGAGATGGTGATGCGGGGCTGTTCAGAACAGTGTCAGGGGGCAGAGAAGAAGAGCGTGAATTATTAAATCATTGTTACCCAATTAACATCAGGCGTTAGACACACAATAGCCTCTCAGGCTGAGAAGAATAAAACAATTCCATTATTATTAAAAGGAACAATAGTGGAAGATGGCAAACAAGCAATGGCATTTTCTACACATAATAACAACATATACTACTGTAGTCCAATAACTGTCTAAATCAATTGTACTTAATAGTCATTGAGAAAGAAATGTTTTCTGATCGAGTAAGACTTCCTCAATACTAATTTGCTATGTCATTAGTGTGCCTGCACAGAGAGACTGACTCCTATAATTTAACATTATCCTACAGCTATACTAAACCCCAACAACTTTTCAGCTCCAGTTTTTTTATGCAAGCTCATATTGGCCCTCTGGGTCAGCTTTTTTAACGTTTAACTTTTAGTAAAGAGGTTAGCAACTTAAGATGGCTGGCAGCTGATAGTGCAGTCCATAATGCCTATGCTTATTATTATGCTACAACTTAAATGATTAATTCTGCCATGCAGATTGTTTCTCCTAAAGGCCAGGTGGACCAAGGGAGAGGCCAGAAGCTTTAATAATTTTAAACCATGGCTGGAATGATGTTTAAATCATAATATTTCTTTAAAAATTATCAAGAGGTTCAGTGTTAAATACAGAGGTGTTTGTAAATATTTAAATAAAATGAATAATGGCGTGTTTAAGTATATTTCTGGTGGCCTCTGGTGTCACATGTTCATAGGTGTGGGTGCATGTGTGTGCATGAGCTTTTTTTGCACATTAGCAGAGCTGCTACCACTGTTAAGTGTGATTCTCCATCTCTTTCTCACCTTTTCCTCCTCCCTCTCTTTCCTCATCAGGCCTGCAGTCAACTGGACTGGAAGGACAGATCTGCTCTGGACACTGGTAAACACAAGCAAATGCTCATGGTTACAAAAGTGTATGTTGCCACACACCTCCATACAGTAGACTGACTCAGACTTAAGCACACTTATTCACCCTCTCATGCACAGAGGCACTTGCATGCAAACACAAACTCAAACGCATACATGCACCCAGTTGTGCTAATTAAAGCCCTCAGTGTGAGCAGAGAAATATGTAATCCTGACATTTAGTCAAGGGAGATTTGGGGAGACGAGGAGAAATTCTAGCGCTCTGTTTGAGCTGGGCCTGGGGCAAGCTGGCAGACAAAAGGACAGCGGCAGGCAGAGAGAGGCTGGGATGGGAAGCGGCGGAAAGGTCATCTCCGTGAAAAGGCTAACGTGTCAGTGCTTTTGTTCCTGGCCCTCGGAACATATGTTTGGCCCTCCTCCACGGCTGCCCCTGCTATCAGGATGAAATCTAACCCCCAGCGCCCAAATGCAAGAACCAAACACACACACACACGCACACGCACACACACACACACACACACACACACACACACACACACACACACACACACACACACACACACACACACAGGCTGACACACACAAACACACACACACACACACACTCACAGTGGACAGTGGTTGTGTTACTATACCACAGTTGTTTAGGATAAACGGATAAAATTTGAGTTGAAGGTGTTGCCTTACTGATCTCAGTGGTGGAAAGCAACACCAAATAATCAGGAACACCTGTCTGCTTCTGTGCTCGGAAATCAAGATAAGCAAGAGGTGACAAAAGAGCAGAAAATGGACAAATGTGTGTCAAATGCAGACTAATACACAACTGAAAATTGGGTTAATGCAAAGCCACACACACACACACACACACACACACACACACACACACACACACACACACACACACACACACACACGAATATACTGTATAAAGAAATGAGTAATTGTCTAAACTAAGAGCACAACCTGTCTTGACTACAACAGACCGACAGACAGACAGACAAACAGACACAATGTTTATTCTTTCCGTAAAAGTGAACATACAGTGACATGTTTAGTAGAAAACTACATCTGCATTATGTCAGGTACGCTTTCTCAGAGGGCTTGTGTCGTATATTTTAATAAAAATATATGACAGGCTTTTCCGTATCGAATAGTATATGGTGAATTCTAGAAATAACACACCCCGTTTCATCTGCTGCGTTGTAAACATGAGCCTGACATAACTTGATAAAAATAACCTCAACTACAGGCTGCTGAGCCAATACTATAAATTCCCCATTGTGTTTGATTTCTTTGATGGAAGATGACTACGCTTCCACCGAGGAATGAGCAAATGGCGCTTTTTCTATTCTTCTAAAAATGCTTTGAGTTGGTAATAACACTGTATAAACAATTTATGCCAGGTCATTGTGAAAAAGTGTGAAAACATGTGAATTCCATCTCCCTTTGTATGCCTTCCTTCCTCAGAGATGTGCTTTGTGACCCCTTTCATCACTTCCCTCTTCCTCCCACTCCCACTGTCCATCATCTTGTGCTTCAGGGTTTCCTAAAAGAACTGTGGTCATTAGGCGACGGCCAAAAACACTGCAAGTTAACCTAAATTAGCAATTCATCCACTGCAGTACATACTTTTTGTTGAAACAAGTAAAAAAAAAACAGATCTTGCACAAACAGAAAAAAGTAAACATTCAGTGTTGCTCTCTCTGTGTTAGTCACCTGCTCATGATAATAATTCAAAAACTGTTTTTTTTCTCCAGATTATGCTCCACTGTATACAGAATGTTGCATGCATGACTGCACTGTGGACTACAAGACAGTTGCAAGCTTGCAAAGATAGTATTGTTTAACGCCTTGAATGGTTCAGTTTGGTTCTGCAGGCGTGATATGGCAACCATGCAGGGGACCAGGTGTTGTGGTGGGGGCCAACGACCGAATGTGACATCTTTTCACAGGCCAAAAAATACCTGGTGGCACCCCAGGCAAACATTGCAAGATAAAGTTATTCAGTACCTGATGCAATATGTTGTTATTAAACATTCCTGTTGTCTCACTTTGCAGATGTTACAGACCAAGTAGTGTTTTGTCAGTCTGCGGCTGTTAAAATGACTCTTGTGGTGTTGGAGTAACCTGTTAGTAACTCTAGAACATTAAGGAAATCCTCATGTACAAATACACCAAATACTGACAGGTTGCACAACATTTACACTAAAATTAGTCGGGGGAAATGAAAAGAGTAATCCACGTTGCTATGACAACTACCACACTGTAGACTCTGGGGCAATTTTGTCAGTGTCTGACTTTTGGCACCGAGTACCAATGTAGGCTTGATGAGGCCCGCAGGAGAAGAAGTGGTGTTATGAAGGTGATAGTGATGCTGGGAGGCATTAAGGTCTGGCTGCGGAATTGGTGGTTTAAACTTTACATGCCAGCCACCAACCTGCTGATGCCACCCAATCAGCATATGCCCTCCCTGGGGGGACCAGGCTGTGTATGTGTGTTAACTAAGAGATGACAGCATGCTTTACCTAAAAAACACATCCGCTCTGCTTCAGCGTTCAAGATGCTGGAGAAAAAAAATATTAATTTTTTCAGTTGTGGTTTTTAGCAAAAGTGCGACTTTTGTGTGAAAATATGTAACCCAGGTACAGTTGATGTGTGTGCCACTTTGATTCTGGTACTGCAACCTAAGGAATTTTATAATCTCATGTCACTAAAACCATGCCTTGATTCACCAGTGTTCTAGTTCCACCACCAGCCTCCTAACACAGCAACCTTCACCCTATCCACCACACAACCAACCCTTCAGAGCATAGCTGTCGGGATGCATCAGGGTTGAAGCCAAAATGACACGTATGTCCCTGTGCATGTGTGCATGCCATGGCTAGAGAAGGGGGTAAAGGTATAATCTAGAGATGGCAATTCTCATTAATGAGATCCACTGTCACTTCAAGATTGTAAATAGTCACCAGATTACCAGAGTGGACCCACCCCTCAACTCCCATCTGTAGTCCTGCCTCCATAACATACCCCCCTGTCATGTTGCCCTTTCACACCAAATGCATGTGCCAAGCATGATGACCTACATTTGCATATAGTCTCTGTTGGCATGTTGGATTGGTCAACAAATCACAGCCTGGTGGTCAACAAGCATATCTGTCAGGAGGGATAATAACAAGAGGAGCATTAATGGTCAAGGATGTGGTGTGACTACTGACAAGGCTGCCATTTGCACATGGCTGTGCTGTTTCTGAGTATGTTTGTGTGTTGTTACGTATCCATTTTGCGTGTCCAAGACCTCGCCTTTGGTGCCATCTGGGTCCTTTTTGTCACAAATCGGGAAAAATCTGAGTGCTGAAAGGAAAAACAACACTAAAAATAAATGAATAAATGATGGTGTGGGGGCAAAGTGCAAGAAAAGAGAGTGATTAGGCAACAGGAGTGCTGGTGATAGGCCTCTCTTCACAGTCTCTGTGGACCCTGGAGATGAGCCTGAAAGGGGGTAAGCCGACATGGCAACCTCTCAGCCCACATCAGACTGTCACTGACTGTGATGCCCACCCAAGAGACCACAGTGTGCTCTCTACTGGAGGGAACAAACTCATAAAAGCTATTATTGCGCAGATGGTTTGTGCCATTTTCTACTCAAAAGCAGTCAGTGACAGAGCTCGGCATTTTGTGGCAACTATCATGGACGTCGATTTGGCTAAACAAGTGGGGGGGACAAACAGGCATTCTGGAGTGCATTTTCAAAAGTGGGGGGGACAATGAGGAAACATCTTTTTTTCTCTTTAGTGCAGGTAATGAACGGTTCTGAAAGACGGCATACCCGCTCACTAATGAATACAATGTATACAAAACACTGATGTCTGACACATTTGATGAAAAAAGCATTTTCAAAAAGCAGCGGACATATGAGCCACTAGCTGCTCCCCGTAGCCCAACCAAACATGACGTAAACAAAAGGAGCTTGGGAAGGTAGTTCCGACTGAGCACATCGAGCCGAAGCACGGCTGGACTGTCGCACAACAATATTACTCCGCCTCGGTCTCCATGGCAACCTAGCTAGTAGCATAGCCATGATCAGCTTCAATTACTTCTTGATAAACAACCAGTGACGTGCGGTGAGGTCAGTGAGTGGGTAGGCACTGAGTTCTGAAAGCCAGATTTCTCTAAACCTATATATTGTTAAATCAAAAACAATAAACAACAAACAGGCACGCACGGCCGATTTCAAATAAGTTCCTCCCTTTCTTTCTCTCTCTCACTCACTCACTCACACACACAGACGGGACGTATATGAAATGTCACGACGGTGACTTCAGGTTTGCCCGTAGCCTACTGTAGTTTGGTCTAAATGATTAAACATCGCATCCATCGACTTAACGGACCCGTCCCTCACACCGAGGGCCGAAAAAACGTAAGGCAACAAGTCAAACCTTCGCCGATTCAAACTACCGGTAGGCTACTACTTCTATTCAACTTAAAAATAAAAGACAGCGTTCATCATTATGTAGGACTACAGCATAACTGATGGCAACTCCACTCCATAAACTTTATCTTAATAGATAAAGTACCAGTAGCATATGCCCCATGGACCTGTCCAGCATCAGAATGTAACCATTTATCCACATTGCAGAGCTTAGGTTTGTCCGTCAGTAACAATGAAAACACAACTGCTCAATTGAATATAAAATGCAGAATGGATTGCACTCGGTATCAATTCATCCAACTTTATTATTAAATAAACCCCAAAAAAGTTTCTAACTCACCAATCTGTCTCCCTGGCTGTAGAAATAAGCAAGACGATAGTAATCCAGTGACAGTCTGACTGACAGCACAGCTAACTAGCATCCTTCCGTTCATGTAGGCTACCTGTCCGTTTGAAATGCTCGAACATTGTTTGTCCCTGTTGCTGCTGTACACCGTCCAAGGCTGGCGCAGGCCTTTCTCTTGCTATTCATTCTGTTCCTTTTTAAATTATAATCCAATTTGTTAAAATTCCTCCAGTCTGAAATATCTGCGGGCACGGCAGCTGCAATGTTGACTTAAAAATCCGCGCAATGAATGGGAAACAGCAAAGGCACAATATTTTTTTGGCATAACTTACTAACTGCCACGTTTCGAATCAAAACGTCTACACTTTTTTAAAGTAATCGCGGATTACATGTACATATCGAAATAATTAACAGTAACAGTAATAATACAAATATAAGTTTATTAAATAAAAAAAATATTTTATTTAATTTTTATTTTTTTGCACACGGCGCCAGGGTAGGCACTGCCTACACGGCGCCAGGGTAGGCACTGCCTACACGGCGCCACCGCACGTCACTGTAAACAACATCGTCAGTATCCATGTGCCGCGACACAAGCTGCTGTTAGTGTCCGCTACATTAACAGTCATTAGTGGGCATAGAGGATGGTAATCCCTACAGTTTACACTTCACAACGGTCTCTGCTGCTGATTGAAATGCATCAGTCTTCTCTGGTGTGCAAACTAGCGGAGACTTCGGAGCATGTTTTCTCTTGTGTGCAAACTAGTGTGTGTGTGTGTGTGTGTGTGAGAGAGAGAGAGAGAGAGAGAGAGAGAGAGAGAGAGAGAGAGAGAGAGAGAGAGAGAGAGAGAGAGAGAGAGAGAGAGAGAGAGAGAGAGAGAGAGAGAGAGAGAGAGAGAGAGAGAGAGAGACCTTAACGCTGTGTTTTAATACGGCTGGACGCACTCCATGTCCGGCTTAAAAAGTGGGGGGGACAAAATGAGTCTTGACGAAAAGTGGGGGGTACATGTACCCCCCATCCCCCCCGTAATCGACGTCTATGGCAACTATGGAGGAAGTGGTAAGAATCTCGGGTGTATTATGAGGCAGAGAATATTCAAGTTCACATCCATTCAGGCTCATCTTGACCTTATCATGTCACACCACTGTCAGTGTGTGTGTGTGTGTGTGTGTGTGTGTGTGTGTGTGTGTGTGTGTGTGTGTGTGTGTGCGTGTGTGTGTGTCTGTGTGTGTGTGTGTTAATGTTTCTGCCGCTCTGTTTCCATATAAAGAATTGACTATGGTGCTTTAAGTGACCAAGAGTGTGTGCATGTAATCATTGGGGACTAATTCTCAGGACATGCTGCTGCCTCAGTGCTATGTGCTGACCAAAGGAGCTGTCTCACAATCAGGGCGTGAAATGCTAAAGAGCTTCCAGCCAACGCGCCTGCATGGTGTTTTCTCCCCACTACTGTTCATTTGACATTTAGTAAATCATTACTGCAGCCATGCCCTCAAGGAACACACACACACACACAGTATAAAATTCACCATACATGGACACACACACACACACACACACACACACACACACACACACACACACACACACACACACACCCTTGATGATAACTGTTTATAAACAAGTTAGGTGACCTGATTTCATTTCATTGCCAAAATGATGACACATTCATCCAGAGGTGTGTGGTTAAAGGCCCTGCAGCAGGCTCTCATTATATAAATCTGATTGTTAAAATCTATGTAGGAAAAATACATATTGTTGCATTATTTAATAAAAAGAAAAACAGTAAATTGAGCCTTTATGTACACTAGGTGTATGCCATCTACTATATTCCCAAAAATTGTTTCCATAAAGATGTCAAGCAATATTTGTACTTCTGTTGGCCTGCATGTGGTGTCGGCGCCTGTGTGGACAAGCAGACCCTGTCAGGCTTTCACACATCACAGACGTGTGCTAAACTTCCTCCCAGCTCTGTAATAATGGCTGGGCAGGGGGGAGGGGGGGCGGAGGGGGGGGGGGGGGGGGTGAAAGAAGATAAAAACCCAAGTCATATAATAACCACACATCTGTCTGCTTGATTCTCATCTCCTTCCATCCACACGCTGTCAACAGCCGATAAACAGTTGATGGATAGGGAACATTTTGAGAGATTGACAGGTGACAGACAGAGTACCCACTCACATTTTTAAAAGTGTATCTGCGTCTACCTATAACACCTAGAATAAAATACAATACAATATGTTACATTTAACCTATGGTGCAAATACATATACTTAAATATATATGCATGGATTCCAAATATATAAACTTGTATACATTGTAAGTTATATAAGAGTGGCAGCTCTGTACCGGTCTACAGAGTGACCATTCATTTGAATGAAAACTACCCAGGTCATATTTTAAAAAGGTTTTAGTGCTTCTTTGTTTGCTTCCTTGGCTCGGGGAATGTTAATAACACATCAAGCATCAATCATTTCAAACTTCATAATCAATACAGTACTAACTGACCTTGTTTGCAGTTTAGTGTTTTGTCAAAACTTTTACTGATATACATTATGGTCCTCTGTGTGAAAAAAAAATATTCCCTGGGATTCTTTTAACTTTTGATTGAACACCTACCTTGGGTTTGCCTTTGTTAACATGTATGTAACGTCTAAATAAAATAACCAGATTTGTAGGCGTTAATATCTTTACAGTTCGCACTCTTAATTGCGTCAATACAGATAACCACTCTCTTACTTAATTAATGCAAATGCAGCAAGCGCGCTCATTGAATTTTGCAAATAATCTGCTGCCTTTGTCATCATATTGTTTTATAGAAGTGCTTTAATCCCATTGTCTGCGTGATTAGCTAATAAAGAGCTCCTAATGTCTCGTCTTGCACTCACGCTGCGCACATCCTCCTTTTAATCCATAAGCTCTTAAGGCGGCCATAACTGCCTCATTCATGTCAGGCCAAGAATGAAACCAGTAAAGGGAATAAAAGCAGCCGTTACAGTCCATACACATTCACACACACTTAATATCGAGGAGTGAAGAGCAGAGAATTGAGTGTGTGCGGATAAGAGCAATATCCACCATCAATTAAAGACGGAGATAGGAAGCAAGACATTTTAAGGTTGGCCTTGAGAGGCTTGAGTGGGCAGAGATGTGGAATCAATAGCATAAGAAAAACATAATGTATTTGTCTTGTTGTATGTCTTTTTCTTTGAAGGGTAAGAACACGCTTTAAAAAATATGAAAGGGGCTTGACCCATGCAGCACTGGTGTCATTTTCACGCTCTTAATTATACAAATATGAAAAGGACTCATCACTTTTCCCATGTTATTGAGATATGAAGAACAAGACATGCACACATGATGGTCTTCTGCTGTGTCCTGCATTTTTCATTCATTATTTATTTTGCCTTGCAGCATTTTAGTGCTTATAACCTGAATGCAGTCCTGGAAGATACTGTGTAATACATTCCAACTCTCTGTAACCCCTGTTCTACCTTTGATGCCAGGCCCCAATAGACTGCCCCAACACCTCATCATCACTTTGGCCTCAACTGAAACGATGCCAGCAGTGGGCGTGCTTGCCCATCGCCCTCTGAGTGACAGTGAACATGATTATTATATTATTTGTTAGTTTCCCTCTCGCCCTGTCCAACACATAAGGTTATCGGGGCCGTATAAAGAAAGGCAAAGAGAGCTGTGTGTCCATGTTTCCAGCCCCAGAGGCAGGATACAGGAGAAACACGTTGAGGTGGAGGAAGCGAGAGGGGAGATGCTACGAGTCACGCGCAGTGGACTGCTATTGGGTCGGCGCCCTCAGGCTGGCTATGAATGTGTGTGGTTTGGGAGTGGGAGAAGGGGGTGTGTTTAGCCGTCTCCGTTGTGGCGGAAGTAACCCGGGACAGGGGGCTGTGCGAATGGACGGAAGGAGAGGGGAGGGGTCAGGGGTGGAGGAAGCGAGGGAAATGAGAAAAAGAATAGAGAACAGGGTCATTAGGATTATTGCTGTGGAGTGTACAGGGGTGTGAGGGGCAGGGGCTGGGGAGGCGGCGGCATTGCCACAGTGCCTCAAGCCTTTTGCTCAGAACAGATCAAAAATTAAAATGTGGAGCATCACACCGCAGAGGATGGCCAATAAGTTATCTGTGAGCTTATAACAATGCGTCTTTGACATGTTACATTTTCATTGCTTTTCACCTCGATGGAACATTGATGAGAAAAATCGGACTGATCCATACTCTTAGCTCAATCACAGAGGCTCTATATCAGTGCATGCTCCTCCTCCTCGTCCTATGGGTCATACAAGCATTCAAACTTTGACCACAAAGGGACACAATCTACAAAAATCATAGCCGTCGCAAAGTCACAGGTATGGTTCCAAAAACTCACTTTAACCAGACCAAACTCAACCCTACCACATTGAATCTAATTTTATTCTTCATTCTGCAGTTTTTCTATCCGTGCTATAGCTGCATGACACTATAGATCACATTGTTGCTTTATTGGTCCATCTTTTCGTCCACAACATTGAAATATCTCAACAGCTACTGCATTTTGGTACAGATATCCATGGAGCCCCTAAGCCCCCAAAATTAAATCGTCTTGACTTTTCATCTGGTGCAATCACCATGACGAAATATGGAGCTGTCCAATGCTGTAGTTTATGATGAATTGCCTGCAAAACTATAGGCCCATGGATTCAGCTGTAGCCTACTTCTTAGTGAGTGCTAACTGCTAGCAGGCTAACTCACTAAACCAAGATGCAGAATATGGTCAACATTACACCTGCTAAACATCCACATGTTGGTATTATCAGTGTGAGCATGTTAACGTAATGACGTTAACTTTTTGCTTAAAACGACCTCCAGTCCTAATGGACAGATGACTTGCTTCTGTTCTGTCTGTTTTCCTTCAGCATGCACTGGCTATGGTCAAGTGTGAATGCAAATATATGATCTACTATAACTATTCCGATGTGTGTGCGTCTGCTGTGTATATGTCAGCTGTTTGCTCAAGCATGCCCTTTCTGTAGAGTGCACAATTGTGTGGCGTGCAAAATATATGTGTGGTAGCCTATACTCAGTGTTGCAATGCCAAGGCAGGTTGTTGACTCAACATTGTGACCTTTAACACACTCCATGCTGTGATAGCCCTTCTTGTTACATTGCATTGGGTCAGGAGTTCACAGTCCATCAATCAATGTCCAGAGGGGTTTCATGTCTATTTTTAGAAAGACTGAGAAGAGAAGAGAAGAGAAGAGAAGAGAAGAGAAGAGAAGAGAAGAGAAGAGAAGAGAAGAGAAGAGAAGAGAAGAGAAGAGAAGAGAAGAGAAGGGTAATGAAACATGTTTTGGCAGCAAACAACCAGGTTTGTTTGTTTATTATTCAATCGCTTCTTGTCATCTAGTCACTGTGGCCTCTTCTACAGCTTGACCCAGCTGACTGAGTGGTTCTGTTGCCTTCAAATGTTGGTGTCCCACCTACAAACCACTTCCCTATAGTCAATACATGAAAAAATGACACAATATAAAAAGTTCGATCTCAGTGCCTACAGTAGGCAATGTGATACACTGAAAACAATGACATTTCGCCATGAATCCTAAAAAGTTTATTTCAAAGATTCAGCTAAGACTTGCATGGCTTAACACATAAAAATGCTGGTAATAGAAG
This sequence comes from Ammodytes marinus, assembly GCF_949987685.1. Classification (NCBI taxonomy): domain Eukaryota; kingdom Metazoa; phylum Chordata; class Actinopteri; order Uranoscopiformes; family Ammodytidae; genus Ammodytes; species Ammodytes marinus. The sequence continues at coordinate 11,163,116 of NC_137222.1, forward strand.
AAATGCTGCCCTGTATGAATACATGCACAGCAGCAAAAAAAATATATATATATATTTTGAAGGGATTAATAGCACAAATTGAAACGGCAAATGTTCTAAACAATTAAATGGGGAAAAAAGGCTTGTAAAAATAAATAAAAAATACCCTAATCCTCTCCAATACCAGGGCACAGATTTGGTAACTTAAATTGGGGAAAATTGCATAGAACATTGTTTTCATGTGCAATCCTTTTTTTATAAGATTTGCTATGATCTACTTAAAATAATCCATTATAATTTAGGGAGTACAGGTTGGCTGCATTAATTTTCCAAAATGAAATGAAATAGAGATGGGATAGGAAAAGGGACTGAACCAGTGGAAAGCTTTACAGACGCAATTTCCTCCCCCTAAAAACTGAGATGAGCTCAGCGAAAGGAAGATAGTTCCCCGCAACATGGGTAAGCAACATGATATCCTGGCAAGTTAAGAATGTATAATATATCACAATACGTTTCACATAAACTACTGTAAAGCACTTCGATTTTGTGTATTGTATCTGTTGCTTTCAGCTGTTCTTGTTTTTTGTGTACATATCAATTTACTTTAAGGTAGTATTTTTTCCCTACTGTTTTGCCAATAGTGGAGTCAATATATGCACTAACCAAGGGGAATAAAAAGTCTAATGCAGCAAATTGAAGCAGCCCTGTGCAGTTAATATTGTCAATAGCACAGCTGGGATTCAGGCATTGGCTGTTAGACCAAAACACACCAGTTCTCTGGAGATGGAGACCTGTGTCATATGCATATGATGACAATTAGCCCTTGAAACTCATGCCTGAATCACATGCATTTGGCAAAAAACATAAATACAACACGTAAGACATGGGTGCATGTGCATTCACATGCATACAGAAGCACACAGAGACTCACACTAGTGCTAGGATAAGGAGAGGAAGGCACACCACCGCGGTATTAATTTTTCATAACATCATGCTCAATACAAAATGCAATAAGTGTTTCTTGTAAGACGACTCCGGGGCACTTATAGCACTTGAGCATGCGGCAAGGTTCTCCTCAGAGGTCCAGCCTGCGTGTTTGTCTGACTTACTTTGTCTCTGGTAACGTGACATCTGATGCTGAAGACGCCCAGGGGCTGGAGGAGAGGAGAGGAGAGATCCTCTATATAAACACATGAGAGAAAAAACAGAAGAAGAGAACAGCAAATTAGAGTCACTGTGCAGATCTGCAGTGCTGCAGAAAGAACAGCGTTAATCCTTTTGCCCAATATACAAAACACAAACGGATCATTCCTAGTCCTTTCATTGTTCACCCTGATGGGTGAGCCTACTTTGTGGATGCTCACAGCTTTAGTATACTTCTAAACCACTCTGACCTCCACCTCTAGATGATTTTTGTCATATTATTCCTCGTACCTATATTTGTATGGACATGATATCTAATGACATAGGCCTAGTGGTGACATGACTTTAGCTCTAAAGTCCCAAAGAAGACCACAAGCAAATTTAGGGCAATATTTGAATAATTATCAGAAACGGTGAGTGCACTAGTGATGGACACAATGAATGGTACGACCCTGACCTGACCTATTGTTGCCTGCAATAGCATAACAACATACATTGCTGTGATCTGACTAATACGCTATAACATGTGTGTAGTCCACAGTAAGGCAACTGACACACAAGGGAAGTGTGAACTTCTTCCCACTCCTTTAAGATTATGTAACCCATATCAAGTATTTGTCATTCATGTTTCTCGTTTTTTTTCTATTTTGTGTACATTTGTATTATTTTCTGTGTGACCCTTTGTGTTCTTTTACTTGTTCAAAATACATTTCAATCTATCAATGCTTTGGTATGTTATATTTGTGAAGCAAATAGGAATGCAGTAACAACTAGGTAAGAATTTACTAAGAATGCCCCTTTTTTTACCACTCCCTTTGAATATGTCTGTTTGAAGCAAAAAGTACCCCTTGTTCTCAAGTTGATTTCAGCTTTAGTTACACCACACAGAGCCGGCCCAAGCCTTCAGGGGGCCCTAAGCGAAATATGATTAGGGGGCCCCTCTCCAATGTTAGCGCTGCTGAAACTATAGATCTTTGTTAAATATCATTCACACACCCAGTGTTTTCCGCTAGTGCCTCCACTGTGCGGCTGTGCGAAAATATTAGACAGCCGAGATTCAGACCCTCCTAGGGGGGTCCGGGGGTATGCCCCCCCGGGAGATTTTTTTAACCTTTTTAAAGTGAAATGCATGAATCTGGTGCACTTTGAGAGGAAAATTAAGAGGCTAAATCTGAGAAATTTTGTGTGAACAAATAATTTGGAGACACTGGGTCGGATGAATTAGAAGCTATTGAAGAAGGACACATGGATTTTCCATAAAAATATTAATATAAAATAAAATATTATGGGTTGGAATTGGAGCTCTTTTTCTTTTACGGGACATATTTCTCTGTAATATAGTGAATGCATTTACATGCAGTGTGAGGAACGAAGCAGAAGAACTCTGTTGTCCAGCTACTGTATCTTTTTTTTCCACAGACAAGGCTGACATAGGCTATAGACTATACACAGTGCATGGGCAACTGAGGGCAACCCCATTTCCAATTGTTTTTAAATAAACTCAATACACACTGTGCATGGATGTGAACGTGACATGATCAGATAATTTCAGATTTCCTCCCAGATGAACTGATTACATTTTTAGGCTATTAATTATCTAGACCAAAACATTGTATTCCTTTTTTTGTATGATAACTCACATTTGCATAGTATGATGTTAATATCAAACACACATACTAAAAAAGAAAAAAAAAAAAAAAATTTAATTTTTTTTTTAGGGGGCCCCCCAGGCAGTCGGGGGCCCTAAGCGGCCGCTTAGTTCGCTTATGCCTCGGGCCGGCTCTGACACCACAGTATATTCTCTCCCACCTATTCTCTTAGCAATTAGCTCCCCGGGGCTCATTTGTAGTAATGCAATAGAATCCCAGCAATCTCAGGATTTGCACAAGTCAGCTGTATGTTTGGGAAGGCCTTCAGGAGTAAAAGGACATTGACATGCAAATGATTGTCTTGAACTTTATTGAGCGGGTACATTTAAGTTAATTTGCCGTTGGGAGTGGCTAATGGAAGTAGGCTCCTCCAGTAACTCTTAAGGAGTCAATCCACCTGATTTAGAGGAAGCATGCACATAGATCTCTTGATTGACAGAGCTGTTACTCTGCCTGTGACATAACTGACAGACAGAGAGGAAGAGGGAGTGAAGGGAGGGGGTTTTGAGAGGGTCCGCCTTAGATGTTAGCGTTAGAGAAGCAGTCAAGTATTGTTTTAAAGCCTTCAGGGTGAATCATAAATGTTGCACGGGGGAACCTCATGAAAAATGCAACACATAGCTAAAACAGAGCCCTGATGGACCTCTGGGAATGAGGGATGTGAGTATAGCATCATGCTACGCTAACAATAATAACAAGGAAGTGGCTTTATGGAGATGACATTAGGAACACAGGAAGTTAGTTAACATGGAAATCAAAGTTCATTATAGTGAACCCAGAAGTTAAGGCCTTAGCTCAGAATATGCAAACAGCATAAGTAACTCAACAGCAGCTAATATGCATTCTGGTGAAAATGGGATGATCAGCTGTGTTTTAGACTGATTTTAGTTGTATTGCTTAAAAAGTATTCAGCTCTTCTTAAAGTGTCATTCATATAAGTTTACCTGACTCTGCAATTGTCTATGTTGGGCATGTGTATAAGACTGAGTAAAACTGTCTGTGTGCAGGAAAATAGCCCATCATGTTTTTTGTTGTTGTAGAATGTGCTGGTCTGACGTTACTCAAACACTCCTGGGTTACGTTTATGTGTGTGTGTGTGTGTGTGTGTGTGTGTGTGTGTGTGTGTGTGTGTGTGTGTGTGTGTGTGAGTGTGTGTGTGTGTGTGTGTGTGTGTATGTGTGTGTGTGTGTATGTGTGTGTTAGTGTGTGTGTGTGTGTGTGTGTGTGTGTGTGTGTGTGTGTGTGTGTGTGTGTGTGTGTGTGTGTGTGTGTGTGTGTGTGTGCAAGTGTGTGTGTGTGTGTGTGTGTGTGCAAGTGTGTGTGTGTGTGTGTGTGTGTGTGTGTGCGTGCCTGTTTTTTGCCCTTTCTATAGATGTGTGTGAAGGACCAAGCAGAGGAGCTAAAAGTAAAGCGTCAGGCCATAATTGGGTTATAGGGGCCGGTGATGGATTAAAGCACGGCTAGGGAGACGCTGCAGCAACATTAGGGTGTCTGAGATGTCAGGGGCAGAGCGCTCTCATTAATCGCCTTGGCCCTTACATTACTGCATTAGTTGTATTAGCAGCTAGGAGTCGGCAAGCACTTTGAGATTTCTCGCTGAGGCAGGCCACATTCCTCTCTTTCCCCTTCTGGATGCAACACAGAAGAGAGGGGAAGAAGGAAGGAACAATCAGACATGAAGGATAGTTTATTTAATTTAAAATGTCCATTTTATGTTTATGCTTGGATTTTGAGCAAGGTGTCTTGCTATGTCACGCTTTTGGTATGAGGACTATACCTCCAGAGTCCAAAACTTGTTAGGTCATTTACTGTAAGCATACATATGCACTGACACACATACATGCACACACACACATCGTCGTATGGGACCTAATCAGTCATCCCACTTCGCAATAACCTAATAGTCCTCATGTGAAAATTGATTTCTAGGAGCATGTTGCATGACCCTGACCCCCCACCCCCCTACCAAACACCATCACAATCTCAGTCCTCTTTTCCTTCTTTCAATTCCATCCATCTCCCTTGCAGTACAGATATTTACACCGTAGCTGTTATTAATAAGCAGAAATTGATTTTGCTGTGCAGTAAAAACTAAAATATGACGTGAGCAGTCAGGGTGGTGCTGGTGACTGGGGTTGCTTACGGGTTTGCATCTGCCTGATGGATAGGAATGAATGGGGCAGAGGTCATAAGGATAAACCTAGATGAGGATGTATAGACTAACATTAGTGATCCCCAACGTTCAACTCTACGTCCACTCCCTCTCTGTGAAGTGAGCGCTTCATCACTCATTCTCTCCGTCCTCTCTCTCCCTCTCTCCCCTCCTGCCCTCCTCCGCAGGCTAAAGTATGAATCTTAATCACAGCTGAAGTGTCCCTGATTGCCTCAGAGAGCTGCTGGTGGCCCAAGCAAAAACCCCACAGTGTCCATGCACGCAAGCAGGCTGTCTGATCATATTATTTATCAGCCCCACCTCGGTGTACAAACCTGTAGGTGAGAAAAACATCTGGAAAAGGGCTGGTTCACCAAATAAACACTAACCTACCTCTATAGAGGCATCCAGCCATCAGTAAAAACTTTTCTAGTTCTAATACATTACAGTACAACAGCGATAGGTCAACATTGTTGGGGTCTGCTAGTGAGTTGTCTGTAACCATTTCTACTCATTCAGTGGAAAAGACCACAGGATGTGTTATCTAATTGTAAGAGACATGAGTAAGACAATTACTTTTTCAATTATAAATATGATATGATTGATTTCATTTTTCAAATATCTTGTCCAACACTGCTGGCCATTGTAGTTTAATATGCTCAGCTAGGTTAAGATATATCCATCTCTCCAAATTCAAAAAATACATTTAAAGGACCCATTTGCAATGTCTCAGTTACTCTGGATAATTCACAGACCTAGCAGTAAAGAGATTTCATTGTAACTATCCATGGAAAAAATGCGCCCTTAAGAAAACTGTTGGCTGTTGAACCCATTTGTGTAATCCGTGGCCTCTGTAAAGGAGCATTAAAGAGCCATCATATGGGTTTACATAGATCACTTTCTCATGGCAGGATGAATAGCGAGGGGCTGAGGGCAGCGTGTGTGAGGAGGTGGGCAGAGGAACGGATTGTTATTGGATCACAGTTGCATAGAGCACAATTTCCCATGAGTGTCCTTGGGTACCTGATCTGTGCTAAGAAATACTGGACCCCTTTGCTATTGTTACTTACACGTGAATGCACATGCACACGCGCACCACACACACACACACACACACACACACACACACACACACACACACACACACACACACACACACACACACGTTCAGGTATCTGTTTGTCTCACAAGCCCCTCTGTTCACATGGAAGGGGTTGTCCTCCTGCTCCAGGATGAGGTATTAGCTTTCCCCTGAGGGAGAGTTCTAATTAGGTAATTGACTGATGTATAAAGCAGGTGTATGTATCCGTTACAGCCGGGCTCGACCTGTTCATTATTAAACAGTGACCCTCTCCGCCACTCGTGCCAAAGCCTTGATGCGGGAGAGAAAGTGGCCAAGTAGAGCTTTCACAGGGATCAGTCGTGCTCATAATTACACTTGCTGGTTACTTGAGTCTATAACCCGTTTGCTGTTGCATGTTGAACTACAAGCCTGGCGCTCCCTTTCCCACTGATTGAGCACGTCGTTGCTGCATTGCTGTCACTAAAAACGGCTTTTAGAAAAAGTCGAACAAAAGGTGTTTTGCAGGGAACAAATGGTTTCACTCATCTTTCTGGGAAATCGATGAGATTTCGCGCTTTGTGGAAAGTGCATGATCACTAACGTACTGAAAATAGCATCAGATATGACAGGTCACAAAGCTTTTCATCCTCACACATTTGCACATCGACAGGCGAATGAAACGTGAGCTACACTTGGCCAGAAAGGACAGGAGAAATTTGCCAACTGCAAGCGAGCAGCACTTCATTCTGACACTTTGACATCGGTGAAATATATAGAGTTTCGGGTTACTGTTAGGCATATAGCCCAGTTTATTCACATCGGGCGGCTCAACGATCAAGATATGGATTGATAGAGGAGACAAAAATTGATTCAAAGTGTGTGTGTGTGTGTGTGTGTGTGTGTGTGTGTGTGTGTGTGTGTGTGTGTGTGTGTGTGTGTGTGTGTGTGTGTGTGTGTGTGTGTGTGTGTGTGTGTGTGTGTGTGTGTGTGTGTGTGTGTGTGTGTGTGTGTTATGTGTGCGTGCATGTCACAGTGGCCTGAAAACGTGAACCGGCTGGTCCATTTTAATTCAGCAAGTCACACATTTAATTTCATGTGTAAGTTACAGAAGCCTATGAGACGGGTTGCAACAGCTTTTGAGCCAACACATATTTGATTGAGCCAGACCTGGTCACTGGCCAACTCGTAAAAAGTTATCATAAAAGACCATAAATTACATCATTTTTAAATTGACTTGTCAGTCTTTTTCACGTTTTGTATCGCGTTGTTGACTGCTGCTGTCATGATTTTATGGCATCTTATAAAGTACTTTTATTTTATTTTCCTCAGTTGACTTTGTCTTCCCCTCTCTCAAAATAACAATAAAAAATATTGTAGAAGGGGCACCCCAATCTTTTTTTTCCTTTTTTAAATAAAAGGAAAGGAATAGTAAAGTGTTCATACTAAACTACATTTTGTATTCCAACTCGATAACACCTGAATGAAAAGGTGTTTTTATACTATACTCAATACACTCAATTTCCTAGATTGCAGGCTCTTACTTAACCCTAACCCTGGTTGACTTTTCCTACTTTCGATGTAGAAAAACTGGAGGAAATACAAGAAGAGGTAGGCCTGGGTATTACCTGCATGTGTTTTTGTTCTGCTCTGTCCGACATTTAATATTATCTACATCTAAACTGTGCCCCCACTTCAAATTATTCTGGCAAAGACAGTCTAAGAGAGTCAGATGGTGGGCAGTATTTGTGAACACTACAAGGCAGCATACACATGATACAGATATGCTGGAACACTACACTTTAGCACATTTCACCATGCAGTCCAACTACTTAACTCAATAATTCTATCTATCTATTCTACCCAATTCTAGTACAGGTGGAACTCTCTAGCCTCTAGTCCTGTCCACCCTACCTAAGTGTTGCACTGATATTTGCATATAATGGGCTGATTCGAGCAGATCCATCAACCCTCAACTGCTTAGACTGGTATGTGGCTGCTGTACCCCATCCACCAAGTCAGTGATTCAGGCTCTGCCATTGGGACAAGGTACAGTGAGGTAATCATAGAACTACATTTCCAATGCATTACCTTTATCTATTTCACACAGGTGTCAACCTCTAACATGCTCCCTTAGCTTGGCAGAATAATACTACAAAATAATACAAAAATGTCTGCCTCTCACTGGTGTAAGCACCTGGAACCAATGCTCCTGGATAACAGAATAGTACTTTGATATCCCACCATTCTGGAGAGAAAGTGAAAATGGAGGCCTTTACAAGAGGAAGCTATACAGCCACGCTGAGTCCAGATGCTAACAATCCCATTGCTCCAAGAAGGCGTCACAGCCCACCAAAATAAAATCTGTCCGGAACCATCCAAAATGGTGTGGTCAAACTGGATTGTAAGAACAAGCCGTTTTATAGAGAGGTCTGTAGCATTACTTTTTACTCTTGTGGTCAATGTGCGCTCGTGACATCCTATCTGTGTGATGTAATGATAGGACTACTGTACTAAGTGTTGGCTAAAAATCTATATTCCTATCTGTATTTAATTGAAAACCAAACCTCTTGTCTGCTCTCCTCTCTTCTCCCAGAATATTACAGGGCCAGAGGCTCTTGTGCACGGATTAGTTTGCGAGTCATGTTGAATGTTTATTCCCAAACAATCCTTAATCTGATCCAGCCTAATCTAATCCCATCTACAGTGATCACTGACAGGGGGATCACTTCCTAACACACCCAACCACACTAACACTACCAATCGACCACACTGCCTCAGAGGGGTGAAAGGGTTCAATTTTGACATTTTTCTGTGATTGCTGCTTAGTTGGGGTAGGCCTGTCAAAAACAGAAAAACAGATTTGTAATTTTAAAATGTGTTTTGCATTTTGTTTTGGTGAATTCGTAGAAGCCTATCTTAAGATCATGACTGGGTTTGCATTTCAACTTCACATGCAACATACTATCTACTAATGCAATGCAGTATAATGCCCATTTACAGTACACCACAATTGTGTTTGAAGCAGCAACTATTGTTGCCTTGAACGACATCACTCTCAGTTATAGTCAATGTCATACCGCATTAGAAAAATGATCATTTTCAGTCCCCTTTGAGTACTAATCCATCTTCATCTTACATAAATGTAGCAATAGCTGACTTATTGTGCGGTACAGTAGGCTATGTACAGCTGTTGCAGACTGGTGCCCATGGTATTTGATTTCCAGATCCAATCATAAAGGCTTAGCAGTTATGAGATGCTATTCATCACACAGATGTCGCCACTCTTGACCACAGGGATGATCAACCTGTCTTCCAAAAATCTGAGACAATCAACTCCCCCAAAAAACTAAATTAAAGCAGCGGAATGGCTTGTTGCTTTGATTGGATTGGTCCTGATCCCAATGCCCAAAACAGTAAATAAAAGCCTTTTGTTTGGAACGGCACCACTAGATGACCTTTACATGACAAGCAAGATACACATATAATCCATTCAAGCATCTCTGGAGATTTGTTTGTCCAAATCTAAAATATTCAGTGATCTTCTATGGCGAGCATTTTAAATTTTTGGTCTTTTTTTTTGTTGTTTTTTAAGCTGTGATTAATTTATATCCACCACTGGCCTGGCTGTAAGGATGGCCATGTATGTCTGTCCATCAGTTGCTTAGTCTACCACTTTTATACAGACTAAAATAACTAGATAAATTATTACCTGTGCAGTGAAATAACTCTACATGTACTGAAAGGGTTGGCAGAACATTTTGTACAGACAATAATCATTCCCATCTGTTGTATCAAAGTGTCTTTGGTGACCCCTTGAATATTCTCTTAGGCACCACCTTGAGTGACAGCTCAAGCTCAATGTGATATGTCACCACAGATATTTAATGGATTGACATTAACTTCAACAGTACATTCGTTCAGCTGTTATGATCAAATAAAACTTATTACATTCAGCATAATCTCAACTCTATTTCATGTAAATTGCCAATGTAAGCCTTCTCATACGCTCAGCTAGGATGGTGAACTCGGTACCTTTTACATACAGTACATCAGCATGTTAGCGTCATCATTGTGAGCATGTTAGACGTAACATTAGCATTTAGCTCAAAGTCCCGCTGTGCAGTACGGCTTCAGAGACTCCCTAGTATTTTCAACAGATGTGTGGATATAAAGGGGAACAGTACGAAATCTGTTTCGTGTTCATTTTACTATGTTTCTCAACAGGATCTGTCCACAGTGTTTGGCAGAGGGTGATTTGGATAACATTACATTAAGTTAACAAGTCAAGAAAAAAAAACATACTTTCACTGGAATATTGCTGTCCTAAGGATCTTTTCTACGCTCCACAGACGAGTGCAGCTCAAATCCTCAGGTGTGCCCTCCCTAACTCCATTAGACCTGACTGAAATCCTCATGAAAGCTTATGAGGATGCTGTTTTTGCTACTATTCAACCTTATTCTCTTATGAGACCCCTTCATCTAAAATGACTGCTAGCCTTTCCTAACACTTCACCAGTATCTCTATTTCAGACACTAAATAAAACAAAGTCCTTTAAACTCCAAACGGCTCACCTCTATCCCCCCTGAACCCGACCTTTGGCCTTTTGGAAATTCTGAACTCCCTTGAACTCACTCACAACCCCAACCTCTTGGAACCGCGTTGTCCTTTATGCCCCGAAGAGAGAAAGACTGAGCTGATTTTTACTTCTTCCTCCTGCTTTCAAATGCCTGCCTGCACACACAGAGAGGACTGTAAAAGTGGAAAAAGTTCAAATAAAAATCATTTTACGAGATGGTAGGATGGAGGAAAAAGAGCCCCCTCTCTGTGAGCCTTGTCACGTTTTGGATTTGACCTCGTTGTACCCCCGTCGTTCTGTAGGAAATGACTGAATGAGGCTGCGTTCCAATACCCATACTTTCTGCTATTTAGTATGGTAGAAAAAAGATTAAGGATGTCCCAATTATTGTGGTCGATTTAGTATGCTTACAAATACCCAGATGTCTACTAGATCCGGCCGAGATTTTAAGTGTTGAAAACAGCATCCTATTTGGTCAATTCTGACCCACAATCCAGTGTGCACCGGAAGTGACGTAACATTGACGGAGCCTCTGTATACAAATAACCGGGGATGCGACGGATATAAAAGCAAGAGGCAATCAAGGCGCAATGTTATGGTGAAATAAATAAGTAAAAGTATGTCCCAAGTGTATGCCTACTGCATCCTAACTAGATTATTTTTATGGTCAGATGTATTATGTAGAATAGAAAAAAGAAAGAGTATGCGATTTGGAACGCAGGGAAACTCTCTCTTTCATTTCCTAGTTTACCTGTTGGGTGTTATGTTGTATGTTGGTCATCATACAGCAATGAGAAATGGTTGTTCTGTCTGACAATTATATAGGGAGCAGAAGCCACTGAGATGAAGCAGGGCAGCTAAGAGTTTAATCCTTTTCTCTCAGGATTCAAGCTCCAAAGGTCTCTAGCTCAGATAGTCCAGAGGTCATAAAGTCATCTGCACCAAAAGAACAAGTCTCCGCCCTCTATGATTAAAACAATAAATCTGATTAACCTTCTCCTTATTTTTATTTTTTATTTTTACAAGGAGTCTACGATATGTGGTACCTTTCCTACCCAGCTTATTCCATTCGTCTCCCCAGGTGTGCCCATGCTGCTGCAAGTGAAACCTGAGAGTAGATTAAAGTGCCGTACCCGGAGTGGAAAAATGCTTTTAGGAACTTTTAAAACTGTGTTTAACAGTGTGGTTTTTAGTGCCCACTAAAACCAACACGTCACACCACATGGAGCAAGATGGAGCAATGCAGCGTTCAAAAAGAGTGGGAGAAAGATGAAGGAAGGGAGATAGAGAAAAGGAGGAGGGACTTCTTCACTCTTCATCTGCAAAGACTCACCACTCTGGTGCCCTTTTCTTGACTCCAGGACTGAAGGTCCAGGTCATATCTCTCAATAACTATGAGTCTGATTGTTTTATTCATTCATTTATTTATTTGTTTGTTTGTTTGTTTATTTGTTTATTTGTTTGTTTGTTTGTTTGTTTGTTTGTTTGTTTGTTTGTTTGTTTGTTTGTTTGTTTGTTTGTTTGTTTGTTTGACAGGGACAATACACATCTTATTAGCAGTACCAGAGTTAGCTATAAAATAATTTTCATCTGTAGTCCCTGACTATATCATTTGGTATTGATATTCTTGGTCCCTAGATGATCCCTGATTTTTATTTTAAACTACCTTAAATCTGCCAAACTCTACCTGTAACTGTTTTAATTAGGCTATATTGTACTTTCACCCATTTAATTTTAATTGCTGCCACTTAATCTTCACCACTGTGTAAATGTTTCAATTGTTTTTCTCTTCACCTGTTGTTGTGTATTTGATGTATTTGCGTTGAATATTGTTTGTGTATTGTTGTTTTTCCTTTGAATTTGTTTGAACTCGACGTCATTGAAAATGAGGGTCACCCCTCAATTGGTCTCTCGAGGACAAATAAAAGTTAAATAAATAAATAAAATCTTGCACCGGTCATAATTTCCCTATTGCCTGCACTTTGGTCCATAAGAATGTATGAAACATAATGAAACACTATTGTCAGGAAATATCCAGAAGAGTATATTAATCATGGTCCCCAGATGATTAACCCCCTGATGTTTTCCATCGAGCCACATTGAAGCTTCGACTGATTTCGTGAGCAAATCTTTGCTTCCTTGTTAGTTGCTATTTTGTCTCATTTAAGTGATCATTTTGAATAGATCGCAATTATTAACCTAAGTAATTCGTAGTGTAGTTCAATTTAGTTGTATTATTCCATGAATCAATATACTGCACATGACACACTTGTCCTTGTTTTTGGGAAATACAAAACCAGAAGTAAAACACTTTGTTGTTGTTGTTGGGATTCCTTGACAACAACCAAGGGTTAAGGGTGTAACTACTGTCTGTCCATTGGCGCCATGCATGAACTCAGAATGTTATTGATATGTAAAAGGAGTTCATAAATGACTGCCAATAAGATGCAAATATTTATGACTTTGATATACAGACATTACTGGCAACATCTCCACTGTGGATGGCCTGTGGACCTTGTTTTGTGATGGTTACTGTTGTCACCCTGTCTATAGTTAGGCTGCCAGCATGAGCATGTACCCAATTATTTTCCTTTTTGTTTGGTAAAGCTAACTATGAAAGTTTCCCTCAATAAATAAATAAATATTTGCCCTTCAGGTCAGCTAAAACCCATGTGAACTGCTGAAAAAAAGCTCAACTTGCTTCCAATAGAGGAACAAAAAGGCCTGTATATTGAGACTAACGGTAACACCTAAAAGGACATATATAACTGTTGATTTTAAATATTGATAATTGATGTTTTGGTTGTTATATTGCATTAAAGTAATTTGAAAAATAACTTCTTGATAACATGTCCCTTCTTCTGAAGGCACTGAGTTAGCATGCACTGCCAACTCATTGATAGGAGTAAAAGTACAGTATCAGTAAGAGATGTTCGCCATTCAAAAAATAAAACCACAAATAACATAAAAAATAAGAATTTAGTGCTTTTTTAGACTTTAACACACTTGCTGTGCTGAAGGTTTTTCTTCTGGAGGAATCTGCTTTCAGTTTTAAAGCTTGAAAAAAAAAAAGTTTGGTTCGACACTGGAACAAAAAGGATAAAATCTTGCGGATACCAGATTGCATGTCCGGCAGTTGTATAAACTTCAGTAAATTGTTGACAATTGGATATTGGGAAAAATAGATAATTTTTCATATAAGATTATACATTTTATCTTCCCTCTCGTCTCCTCTCTCACCGGGCCACTGGACAAGGGTGCGCTTGACCTCTTCATACCTGTGCTTGTAAAAGCAGCCACAGGGGGTCCTAACAAGTGAAGAAATGGAAGCCATGTGACACAAGACAGTGCCTATAAATATGGTCGAGATCACAGAGGCACTTAATGCCGGGGTGGGCAGACTGCTTTTTTACCAGCGCGTCTACAACATCTTAAAAAGGTTCTGTCGTGTCATATGAAACCAATAAACCCCAAACACTTCCTCCCCGACAGGGAAAAGGCCTCCTAACCTACCACGAGTCACCGTCTGGGTCCTGCCGAACGCCCTTTTGCTTTCAAGTTGAATTCATTCTTCTGTATTTTGTTTTGTTTTTATTTTTTATTTTTTTTTGTTTGTACTTGGTGCCATTTTTGACCAAGGATTTTACTTTATTGCTCTTTCTACCTTTTTCTTGACTTGCTCTCTCTGTGTGTCTCTCTCTCTCTCTCTCTCTCTCTCTCTCTCTCTCTCTCTCTCTCTCTCTCTGCAACTTTGTGAGAATGCAAGCAAAGGAGAATACTGTACATTTGAGGCAGGAAATGGGTGCTGATTTATGGCTTGAGAGGATTAAAGTGAAAGGGAGTGGCTAGTTCTCCTTTGAAGAACTACAGGCAAGCAAAAAAAAGAATAGAGTTTTTTAACTAACAATATGGGACAAAAATACCACTGTACTAAACTCTTCCACATGCTCTTCACTTGGTTCTGAGGATACATGTATACTGTTTATATACACACACAAAACCTCTTGCCCATCATGTGAAAGCTAATGTAGCTCTAATTCCCTATTTCCACAAATAGTTTTTTTTTCCTGATGACACTGATCAGAACCCCGCACATTACCAGAGAATTATGAGCTCACAGGAAGAATCCAAGTTCCTGCAAGTCTGTTTCCCATAATGAGACATGTGCACTGGTCCTGTATAGTTAGATATCACAACCTCCCAGTGGACAACAATAACACACACACACACACACACACACACACACACACACACACACACACACACACAGAAACACGCATGCACATTAGTCCAAAGACAGTGCATGTGTCTATATATACAAGAGCGCATGTGTGCTAAGAAAACATTGTAGTTCAGCTTCAGAGCATACATAGGGGAGAACGGGGTAATCTGAGCCACTTTTTACATTTGCTCCCCTCTTAGCGAGCTAAAATGATTTATCACTCAAATTTACACATTTACCATTAATTCAGGATGTTTCCTAGAAATGGGCATTAGCAGAATTTTTTCAAGACAAAGGGCAGTGAAAATATGATAGTTTTAAAAAAAAGTTGTCATGTGGCTCACTTTACCCCAGCTGTGGGGTGAACTGATCCACTTACTTTTTCCACTCTGAAACTACCATAACAACACATATTGTAATCCTGAAAGCTAACCACACATTCCAGAACTAATGTCGGACTAGTAAAAGAATGATGGGGTTTGGTCAATTAAGCAAAGCAAATTTTCTAAACACTTGAAAGTAACTCTGAACAAAATCAAATACAACATATTATAATTCAAAAGGTTTTAATAAGATTCAAATGAAAGATAGAACCAGTTAGATTAGAACACAGTCTGGGGGTCAGAACACAGGACCCTTAGAGCCAGCTAGTGTCTGGGGGCCAAAGCATAGGAAAATCAGAACCAGCAAGCACAGATGGGACTCAGAACACAGGAGAAGACCCAACTGGATTATAACATCAGCCTGTCATACTCTACAACTAGGCCTACTCTACATTCCAGCCCTGAAGGTTACAGGGACAGATGAGAAGGTGCTCTTTCCGTGTGGTTGCCCCAGGTCATCTTCCTGGTGTATTTCCTTGGCATGATGGCTTTTCTACAATGTGTATGACATTAAAATAAAACATATGTCGTGTAATATTACATTAAAATATGTTTAAGACTAAACTTAACTTGTGCCTCATGGTGGGGGAAAGTGAGACAGTGGCTCACTTTCCCCCACCACCACAATTTGAGAAAAAACTACATCTCTTAGCATTTCAGGCTAATCATCAGTTATCAGCATCACATGGTTTAATTTGTTGGTAGTTCATCAACACGTATGATAGAAGTTTTTCTACTTGAATACATTTGCTTTGGCACAACAGTTGATTAAGTTGACAGCAAGAACATTTACTTTTACATGCAAAATACCTATTTTGGTGAAAAAAAACATGCTTACCACAGCACCACGAGGTCCTCTTTTTCAGGGCCATGGGGAAATGAGAGGGGCTTGAAAACATATATCTCACATGACCACAAATGTTTTCCGTTGCCTAGATACAGGGGGTGGCTCACATTACCCGATGCCTCAGATTCCCCGTTCTCCCCTATGTGCAGGGGGGGGGGGGGAGGGGGGATACTATTTAAGTGATTCACACCATTTCAACAGTGTTGTTACAATGGGTACATTAAGTAAGACACTCTCCATTAGGGCACCTGTGTTGACAGGTACAAGCTGCACCAGTCACAGAAGGAGGGAACTCCTCCTGAAAAGATCACTGTAAATCTGAACACTTTTTAATCCTTTACAAGGAAGAAAAACAAAATAAGAATAATAAAAAAAGTTGGTGTCACATAGGGGAAGGTGGGGTGATTTGTGCATTTTGGAAGTTGCAAAACCCCTTGTTTCTAGAAAACCGTGGAAGAAATTGGAAATGTGACCACATATTTAAGAAGAGCCATCCATTTGACTCATCCTGTAAAGAAGGGAGACACAAGGAATAAGATATAAGCACATTTAAGCTCAAAAAACTGTGTTTTGCCTTTCAAAGTAAAATTTCCATGATCAAGGTTTTTTGATTATTGTGTCTGAACAATTATAGACACGTTTGAAAACATTTGACACATGTTTTAGTGCTTTGGTATGCTACACTTTGAGTCTATATAGTTAGCACAATGTCAACCCTAAATTGCTGCATCATGCCTATTATCCAAAATTCTGGGGATGGGGTGATTTGTGCGCAAGGGCCTGGGTGAGTTATAAGTAAGTAAGTAAGTAAAATGTATTTATAAAAGCACATTTATGACAGTTTGCACTGTCCAAAGTGCTGTACATAGTGCATTCAGTAGGTAAACAATGAAGGTAAAATAACAATAACCAAAATAAAAGACGTAAAGCCCATACATCCACATAAACACAGATAGTAGTGCAGAGGTAAGTAAGTAGTGCAGAGGTTAATGGGGAGGAAACACCAGGGTGTACATATGGGTTTTGAGCCTTGATTTAAAGGCAGAAATGTAGGGGGAATCACATTTGTCAGGTGGCAGTTGGTTCCACAAGCACGGAGCAACTAGTGCAAAGTACATTTCTGAGAGTTGTGCCAGTGGCATGGCTGTATACGCTGGTCACCAAAAGAAAGTGATAGTCTACAGTAGCTCAGGAGAGAGTGACATCTCAATTCCACTTAACGACACCACTGATGAGAGTTCAGATGGCCAGAAAGATGATGATGGTGACTTTGTCATTGTGACACAATGACGCACAAATCACCCCACTACGTGGGGTGATTTGTGCGACAAGACAACTTTTTTTCCGAAAGCTATATTTCTTAAACAGTTTATTCCAGATCCAAAGTTTTTATTGCCAGGGATGCACAACATCCTGAAATATATGTACATATTTGAGTTGGAGACATAACTGTCAAGGCCTCACTTTAAAATCACTTTGAGTAAAAAGTTGCACAAATCACCCCACCTTCCCCTATAATTTATTCAACATTTTGTAGAGCTCCGTAAAGAATATTATCAATTGTCATAATATCAAATTCTCAGTATGAGTTTTCTCAACATAAACCCCTTTGCCAGAACGCGATGTGAATAAGTCAATGACTTGTATAAGACTGAAAGATGTTACTCCCCTAACTGTGAATGAACATATGGTCGGCATCCACAGGACAGTTTACTGTATGAATACACGTCTGCATCATATAAACAAACTCATAAAAAACTACCCAGAGGATTTTCTCTCTTCTTAGGAATAGGTCAGAGATTCTTCAGTGGGACAATCAACTACAGATTATTTAGTTTGCTTAATAGGAGCAAAGTACCTTGTCTAACTGACAAGCTGCAGAGTATTGCTTTGTACTATACTGGACAGAGAGAGGCAGCAAAGGATATGATGGCTCATTAATGGATTACAGTCCAGACTATCTGTCACATGAGCTCAGTGTCTCCACGGTGGCCTGTCAGGTCATGCTTAAATTGAATAAATGTTCCGCAATCAGATGAGATCAAGGTTATTTCAGTATCTCTATTAAGGTGTCAGCATTTTGTTCAAGCAAACAATTACATGCCTGTACATTATTGGCATTTGCTATTTATGGAAATGATCTTCTAATGGAGTGAATAAGCATTTTAACCTGCATATTGCATATGAATAAATATAAATGATTGTGTGGTGATAGACCTGCTCGTTGGAGATAGTCTGCCAGTGCCAGTGCAATGCAATGGACTCTCTGATTGGTTGGGTGAAACACATGCTCAAGGCTGTAAACAGTTGTCACACGAAATAAAATAAAAATGCAGCGCGGGCCAGGATGGTGGTAAAAAACCCAAACCATACCATATCACTCACGTTGACAGCAGTGGATTGAGGATCCTCTCTGTGTGTCTCTCTTAGGGACAACCAAAGTCTTTAATCAGGCTATGGCACTGCTAATGAACGGAGGCGAGTAGACGGCCCGGGAGAGGAGAGAGGCAAAGAGGAAGGCAATTTCTGGAAATGATTACAGACTCATTTCCTTGTTTATCCTGCCTTTGAAAAGAGAAAGAGAGACCCCCCTACCCCTCCTTACCCTCCACCCATATAGGTCCTCCACTTATTGTGTCACAACAGCTGACCCCCCCCTCCCACCCTAACCTACAGCACCCGTCTAAGGCCCTCATTGGTCCATCCTTAATCACTCTTGCTCCGTGCTCTTTCACTTTTGCTCCCGTGCTTTGCCAGATTTGTTTCACTCTTTCAATGAACTACTTCCTTCGCTCCTCTATCCTTTTCTCCTCGTTTCTCTTTCTGTCCCTCTTTCTTGCGCTGGGCTCCATTGTGGAATGGAGGGGTCCCACTTGTAAACAATTTCCCCCCACAAGATCAAGCTGGGTCCCCGTCCCTTTTCATATTGGAGCTCCGGCCTGCCCCGGGGCCCTTGTCTTGCCTCAAGTGGGCGAGCTGGCTAGGACTGAAGTTAATGGCTTGAAATCTCTAACTAGCCTCTCCAACAGCTGTCTCCAGAGTCCCTTCTTTATCGTCCTCTCCTTTAACCATGTTTCCCCTTTATTTTTCCCCCCACTCTCTCTTTTGCCCTCTCCTTCTCTGCTAGAAAAGGGCGCTGGTTGATTGGGGAGAAAAAAAACTCTAGGAATTTTTCCAGAAATGTGCCTTTTCCTCCAACAAGTGGCTCAAGGCCGGAAGAAAATGAAGAAAATGAGGCTCTAAAGCTCCTTTTCCCCCCTCTATTCCTTCCTCTCTCTCTCTCTCTCTCTCTCTCTCTCCGCCTTTCAGTAAAAACAAGAATAAGAAAAGACCCTCCATTGGACATGTCTTTCATTTTGAACTACAGGTTCAAAGGCACTGGGAGATTTGGGCCCTTTGTGAGGTTTCGAGGATAATGATGAGAGGGGAGGAACAACGTCCAATTCCAAACAGCTTCCTGGCCTATTCTGCACAGAATCTCTCCAAGCCCTCGGCTGTTAGAGCCCAGGCCTAATCCACACAAATCTACACTAGCTGGAGAAAAGCTGTTTCCAGTCTTCAAGTGGGTGAAAGTACTATGGAGTGGAGGCTGCTGGCTGACTGCTGAATCCCGGTGGCTGCCTGTTTAGCTTTCGAGCACACACATAAATGGAAGGTCAACAGCTCCTCTGGATTTATAAAATAATGGGTATAATCATTAACTCAACAATGAATTATCATAGACTATTTACACAATTACCCTTTGGATGGATACAAGACCAGAGCCTCAACACAATAAGTTACAAAATACTATTAAAAATTATTTTCAACAAATACATTTGTGATTTAATTTTAATCTGATCCCTAAATATGTTTTATAAATGTTATAAATGTCTTCAAAAACTGTCCACACTGCATTCACTAAATTTGCCAATATTTTACATTACAATTAGAAGATTTATCTTATTTGTGCTTTCATTTTATATTTAAATTAATTATGTCTTCATACAATTTAGGAGTGTAAGTCCACAAACATAATTATGTGAGTGAGTGGGTGTGTGTGTGTGTGTGTGTGTGTGTGTGTGTGTGTGTGCGTGCGTGCGTGCGTGCGTGCGTGCGTGCGTGCGTGCGTATTTTTGCAAAAACAATCGCCTGACTATGTGACGCAAGAGGACTCTGCCACCCATAGACACCCAGATGTCCTGAAGAGACAAGTGACAACCTCCCATCATGCCACATCATGCCCTTCCTTTGCTGGAGACACACATAATTTGGCCTGGCAAGTAGGCATTTAACCTAATATTACATTAACAGACATTCAAAGGAGGCCAACTGGCACACAGAGACATAGAACACACTCACATGCTGTCAGAGCCAAACAGAGAAAACACTAACAAACGTAAGGATGTGTAACTGTTTTTTTTGTATTTGACACAATTTGTGAGAGTCTGCCACTGATGCAACAGTATAATATATAAAAAAAAATATTTTGGAATTTTTAAATAAATGAAGTTATTGATTTGGACTGACTCGCATTTGCACACTGCACATTTTTTCTTTGCTTCTGCACGGAGAATATGTGCACACAAAAGCAAACACAAACGTGCTATTTACAGGCTTCAAGCATACTGTAACATGTGACACCTACATACTATCACATAAAATAAAACACAGCTTGCATAGATATGTATAACTACACACACACACACACACACACACACACACACACACACACACACACACACACTGCCCTCTGTGTTGTCATGCTGATGGTGGTCACAGGCCATGAGGACTGATGAGCAAGATCTTGGCCGACATGCCCTGAAAGAAAGGATTTGTTGTCCTCCTTCATCACACCTACCTGTTTTTTCACACTTGGCTTCCTCTTCTCTCTCTCCCTTCCTTCGTCTATCATTCTTTCTCCTTGCTGAGCCAGTTATTTCAGTGCCGCAGGACCCTTAGACCACCCCCTCTCCCTCCCTCTCCCCTCTGTCCGGTCTTCAAACATGGGCACCAGCTAACAATGCCACCCTCCTCCCACCTGCAAAACACAAACAAAACCCTCCCTCCTTCATCTGTCCTCAAACAAAGAACCGTTACCCTCTCTGTCTCTGTCTTTTTTAATTTTTTTATTTCCCTGCCATGTCAGTCCTGTCCAGCTTTTCACATACAATTAGCCGTGGCGTGCTTCGCACTCATCAACTGTCGCGAGTTTAGCACCCAGTCATGAGGGGCCTTGACAGATCAAGCTAAGGCGCCCTGACACCACTGGTGTGAAAGAAGATTCTAATTCTGGATAATTAGCTGACGAGAGCATGTAAGAGGGCAGGGGGAGGGGAGCGCTGGGGAGCTGAGGCAAAGTGGCAGTGCGTCGTAAGCGCTTTCTGTCAACTTACTGTTGATCTCTATTCTTTCTCGCTGTCTATCCCTTATACTGTACAATCCATTTCACTCCTTCACCTGACCTCATTTACACATCTCTCTCCTGGAAACCGGCCGTTAAACACTTAATACCAGGCCAAAGCTGATGACTGTACCTGAATTCGCATTGGGAAATGGAGTTAAATATACGGGAATAATAATTAAAGGACCAAGGCAATTTCATTTTTAAATACATAAACCGAGCAACTTCAAAGTAACTCATTTGGAAAACAATGGGAATAACAGAGCAGGCAAAAAAGGAAGATGGCGGATCAGATGGAATGACATACTGTAATAAAACTATAATACACATCACGTCATGTTATGCGTTTGTCTAACAACATGGCGAATATCACTGTATGATGGCTGCCTAACCAGCACCAAATCATACAGTATTTGCATCTCACTGGATCTGCTGACCCCTGATCAGATGCTGCTGACATGGATTCCTGATTGAAAAGCTTTACTACGATCACCCATATAAATAATATACACTAATTTGCAAAAAGCAAACATGTTTTAAGAAAACCACACTGCCGCTCTGTATTTAATTTTTATACATCTGCTAATTATAACAAAGTTGGTTGTCAAATCCTAAGCTTCGTGAAGCCATTAGCTTCTGTGCAGATCAAAAAGGCAGCACTTCCTGGACCCTAGTGCCCTACTAATGAATTACCTTACAGTATTATTTGCTTGTGGCATATTGTCACTTGGCAATTCTATGAGCAGTTGGTGTCATGTGCTGTTTGAATGCCCTAGTTCTCATGGTAGCCTATAGTAGTAACTGCACATGCATCTAGCAAATGGCTTAGATGACGCTGATGATGTTTAAGCTTCACTTTTGTAAACAGTGGTGCATCAAGGCCAGTAACCTAGACTGCCCTTTTTTCAATGCTTAGATATGTGCGTCTGCTGCATGGAATAGATATAGTATGTATATAGAATGAACTGGCACACATGTATAATGACCTATGACACAAATAACACAAGCATGTGGAAACACACAAAAGTTGCAGGTACAGATGAACAAAAGCATTGGCTACTTGCTGACATACAGTCTTTCCTCAATACCATATACATACACAAGCAAGTACTTGTCCACACATGCGTGTTTAAACATGAGGTGTACATATGCGCATCCGCACACACACACACACATACGCACGCATACACACACACACACACACACACACACACACACACACACACACACACACACGCTATCTTGGAAGGAGTCTTGACCTAATGTGGGCCTAATGCAGAGTGACATTTGTGATGTCAGATTCTTTGCACCACCGGCTGGGTAGTTAATGGCCATTAGTGGCTGTACGGAGGCTGTGATTGGTGTAGGAGGACAGTGTGACCCTGCTTCTGTGTGTGTGTGTGTGTGTGTGTGTGTGTGTGTGTGTGTGTGTGTGTGTGTGTGTGTGTGTGTGTGTGTGTGTGTGTGTGTGTGTGTGTGTGTGTGTGTGTGTGTGTGTATGTCTGTATATGTATGTGTATGTGTATGTGTGTGTGTGTGTGTGTGTGTCTGTGTCTGTGTCTGTGTCTGTGTCTCTGTGTGTGTGTGTGTGTGTGTGTGTGTGTGTGTGTGTGTGTGTGTGTGTGTGTGTGTGTGTGTGTGTGTGTGTGTGCGTGTGTGTGCGTGCGTGTGTGTATCAATGACACCTCCATGGGACGGATAGTTGAAACAATCACCCAACCAAACCAGACAGAGACCAAATCAGACGTCAGTTGTGTTTATGCCAAAAAAAAATCCTAAATCCTTTCTACACATGTAAACCCGCCTCACATGACAGTGCTTATGCCCGAGCATATTCTCAGACATCCAGCAACCTCATACTCCAGCTCTCTGGCCGTATCAACACATTTACTGAGTTAACCATCCATGAATGTCTACATATCAGACCGTGACCCAACAGTTAAGCCCGGCGCCGGGGCCCCTGTGTGCTGCACGCAGAGTAGGCCCATCCAACCGTGGCCAAGGTGGGCCCCAGCCACCGGCCTGAGCCAGACACAATGGGCAAGAACCGGTGCTTTTGAAATGATATCTATTACTGTTAGTGACAGCGGTCCCAGACAGCGCGCTTTGATGCTCCTGCAGAGTGACAAGCCGAGCAGAGTGACGCTGATGGCTGTGGGCACAAATCAGAATCGCTTTACTGCATCGCCGCTGTGCGCTCTCCCCTAACCCCAGCCCCAAACCTCTGCCCTGCTCTCCCCCCAAACTGGGGTGAGAAGTATAGGGAGATCAGGATAGGCAGGCAATAGGAGGAAATAGAGTGTGAGGTACTGAGAGACAGAGAGAAAAAGTTGAGACTTGATTTTTTAAGGGAAAAAGTTAAATGAACATAGAACGAAACAAGATAAAACAGGTCAAGTATATGCATTTGTGTGTTATCTTTAGGTCCTGTGATAGCAGATAACTCCTCAGCACTCATCAATATCTCCTCTTTCAAATGACGCACACTACTCTACTCTACACTACACTACACTACAACACCCCACACTCGTCTTACACTGTAAGATACTTTTATTTTATGTTGCACTTTTTGAGATTTGGATGAGGTTGTGTTTTAAGATGGAATGAGGGGAGACAGATAGAGTTATAGAGCATGGATGAAGAATGAGCTAAAGACCAAGAGAAAAGAAAACAAAAGAGAGAAAAAAGACAGAAAATTGTCAAGACATACAGCTAACTTCGTAATGTCTCCAGAATGAGCCATGCTACTGGAATGGATTCCCCAGTGGGGAAAAGAAGCAAGTTAATCCAGCATGTGTTGACATTTCTTTGGCTTGCGGCACTTCCATTTCCACCTATAATTGAAAACATCTTACAATGCTGAAAATTAAGGCTGATCTCCTTTAACACAGGGTCTTAATTTAACATGGTGAGTCGCACAAGACTAGTTTTAAAGTTTGAAAACTGGTACAAAAAGTATGCTACAAACTCAATCATACAATATTAATGTACAGGAAAACTGCGGATGTTACATAATTTTTCTCTGTGCTACTGTATTTACTTTCAGACAACATACAGTCAATTTCTAGCTTTACAAACACACACATATATCATGTCTGACATGTATCACGCACAGTTTGTCCGCTGGCGCTGTAAGAAATCTCATCAGTTAAGTGATGCTGTGGACCCAAGATCTGAGGACTGATCTGAGGTAACACAATAAACAATGAATATACACACAAGCAAGCACACCACTAAATACATAAATGCATGCCTGTGATTTAAAGTGCACAAACCACGCACAGACACTGGCGCACACAGCTAAGAAGATAGACTCGATGGCGAGTGAATGCAGGCGTCGAGGCCACAGTTGTGTCTGGCTGTGTGCGCAGTATGTGTGTGTGTGTGTGTGTGTGTGTGTGTGTGTGTGTGTGTGTGTGTGTGTGTGTGTGTGTGTGTGTGTGTGTGTGTGTGTGTGTGTGTTTGTGTGTGTCGAACACATTTCCCCAGCATCTAAGCACCAGCATGCAGCTCCTCAGAGAGGTAGTGGTGCCCACTCAGCCGAAAGGCCTCTGGCCACCATGCCAGCACAATCTCTTCAGCACCTCGGGACCCCCGTCGCTCGCTGCATCTCCCTTTTCCCTTCTCTCCGCCTCTCGCCTCTTCCCCCAACCCGCGTTTATTTCTGTCAGCTTCCATATTCTTGTCTTCACAGCGTATTTGCCCGTACTCACGAGACATTTCTAGTGCGTGCATACGAGACGCTGCCGCCGCCGACTGTGGGGAGCCCTGGTAGGATGGTAAACAGGCACACCAGCTTGTGCAGTGTTGTAGCAGGGCCTGGGGACACGTCTCAGTCAGACCTTCTCTTTACTCCACAGGGAGGATCAGTAGGACTGTTAAGGTCCTGGTGTGACACCGCCTGTCCCATACCATACACCAACACAGGCACCCGGCTCTTTCCCTGCGGTGGTACGGCCTCCATATGCACACATCACTACAATGAGCATCCTCCGGTGAAGGCCACAGCTTTCCTGAAATCAGGGATATTATCTGGAAAGATTGTTGCCAGTGGACAGCAACAAAAGGTCAGAGGAGCATTCGCCCATCATGACCATGATAAGCACAATAGTGTACAATAAGCTACATTATGTGGGTTGAGAACTGCATTGACATAGAGTAACACAAACACGGAAATGTATTTAAAGTTAATGTGTAGTTAAACATTAAAGGGGGTTTTCATATGCCATATTATAAACATTGCTGACTGAATAACTTAATAACCATAAAATTCCTAATGTTTAGTGAAGATCTCATGGTAAAATACACGGAGATCAATGTTTAAGAATATTTCAGAGAAAAATCTTATTTTTACATACCAACCGAACATCATTGACAAAAGAAGTCTGAAAATATTACAATTTTGATTGTGTAATTGTTGTATGATGTTAAATGTAACAAAATCATTTTAAAGTACACAAATTCAATTATCCCATCTCTTATGCAAATAATGTTGGTGTAACATGACAAACATCAGTAATTCCCTGTGTCCTGCACAGGTACAAGCTCTGAATGAACTTGATGAATAAAGATCCAATCAGAACCAGCGCCCGAGTATAAAAGTCCTCAATTCAATGTACTGAAATATCAGTAACATCTCATTTAAGTAAAAGTAAAGGTACTAATTTTTTTTTTTTTTACCCATTTGGGCCTCAGAACGCTACTTAAAAATAAAACATTTGAGAAGTTTAGAGGTGAAATGTATCTTTGGTGGAACTGCTAACAAACTCATAGACATCTGAAACATAGGAGTCCCAGCTACACAGTTCTCTTGTAAGGGGCCACAGGCTAGAAAGGTTAGGGGGAACAAACATTTTTAATCTCTGAATGAAAAGTAACTTGTAAATATACTGTAGCTGTCGAATAAATGTAGAGGAGTGAAAAGTACAATATTATCCTTGAAATGATAGCTGAATAGAAGAAAAGAAAAAGAAAATACTATGGTAAGTTATAGAAGTATGTCACAATCAGTAAAGTATTTGAGTAATTGTACCCCACCACCACAGACTTTACAGCCTCAGGTTTGAGCAGTTACAACCTATCAGGTCTGCTATTTATTAGGGGAGACTTGACTTCAGTTCTACCACGAATCACTGAGGTCAAGGCACTACGAGGCAATAAGCATAATTGAGTGAAAAAGAGTAAACAGCGAGAAGGGGTGGGAGAGACGAATTTTTTTTAAGGAATAGTGGTGGGCCAATGTAAGCAAGCTGGATTGCATGAACATTAAAAAAATAATTTAAATCAATAAAACCATGATATCAACAGGGATTTAAAGATTGAACATTAACTAAACAGACGGAGAACAGACAAAACACAAATTAATTTATTTTATTTTATTTGGCCAGTATAAGATCCTGTGTGTAGTTTTCTGATGGTCCTTTCTGATGGACGTACTGGAGCCAGCTGATCCATCTATCTCCCCTTTAATGAGATGAGCAGGAGGGGTGGCCTCAGCTATTGATAGCTGTCTTTCATGTAGGTTCACTCCTGCTCCTGCCTCTGTACACCAGTTAGGGGATGTAAAGGCTGTATATAATGACCAACCCCAGTGTACTGATTTACAACACTGACCCTCGGTACATCCTTAGAGCAGGCACAATAGTCTATACACACAGGGCAATGAAAGGACAGACAGTATGACAGCCAAACTGAAACAACTATGGCATACTTCATACCTCAAAACAACCAGAAAGACAGCAAAATAAAGCATGTAAACGGACATGTGACAAATAGACTACACCTCATAGTGTGTTTGGACTCTAGTTTACCTTCCTTGATAATGTTTAGATTTTTTTTTGCAATTTTGCACCACATTCAGAATAAAAAGCACCATCAGACCCAAAGCTTAGCCTGCATCTAAATCTGAATTCCCAGTTTTTAAAATTCAGATCTGAGAATTGGTACAGGTTTGCAACACAAAATGAAAGAGGGATAACTTCTCTTTATTTCATAAGGAGTCTTCTTTCAGTGCATGGAGTCGACTGCATGGAGTCGGCTCCTTTACGATAGGGTGCTCGAAACAATACATTTAATACAAATCAAACACAAAGGCTTAAAAGATGGAAAAAAAATATATATGGAAATACCGATTTAAAGACAAGAATAACAAACGGTACTTGGAGAATCTCGTGTTTGTCTTGCTCTAGCAGGACAGAGGGACTCAGGTGACAACTTGTGTCCCTCCTCCCAACGTGGAGCCTTCATAGCCTCCCCACTGCCAGTGTTTTCTGGCAGGTCATAAAAGATAATTGTGTTGCCTGGGCTTTTTAAGAGTTAGCCAACGAGTGCTCCAGGGTGGTCAAGGGGACTGAGTGTGTGTTTACCGTGACACGGAGACAGTGAGACTATACCTAGCCACCCATTAGACAGCAGATAAGACATCAATCTACTCCACCTCTCCAATTTAGGGAATAAGGGAAGGAGGGATGGGAGGAGAGGAAGGGCTGTTCCATGAATGAGTGGCACTCGCCCCATCTACCTTGCAGTATTTTGGCGCTGCACGCACCATAACTATATCCACTGAACATACACACACACACACTGTGTGTGTGTGTGTGTGTTTGTGTGTGTCGATGCGTGTATTTGTGTGTATACTAATGTGTGCTTGTGTTTTTCTGTGTGTGTGGGCCACGGCAGACCCAGACATCTACAGGGAGTCGTTGCCCTATAGCCCCAGCCCTGCTATAACTTCATTAGGTGTGTGTGGAGGTAATGGCACAGTGATCCAGAAGCTCGTAACATGGAGCCAGAGGCCCATCGGCTGCCCGCCAGCCCAGCCCACACAGATACTTGCACCGGTATGCCTCCATATAAGCTGCCGTTATTTGGGGCAGAACAAGCCTTTGGGGAGGAGCCTCTGTAACTTAATGATACTGGGCTTATAACTTCAAATTAGTGGAGTTTTACAACCTTAGGTTTAAATAGATTCATTCTCACAACATGTGTATCATTTTCCTGGGCTATATGAACAAGGTGATATAGACAGAAGTTGGTCATTCATTCTAAAATCCAGGACAATTCATACCCTTCACACCACTCATGTAATAAAGCATGGTCCGAAAGCAGTACAAATTCTGCTGACAGCCATGTTGCGGTTGTTGCCGTGTTGGAGTCAATGAGAGAAAGAGCAAAACATTTGCTGCTTCTTCAAAAACAATATATTAACTTCCTGGGTAAAGCAACATAATCTGAAAGTGTTGCACCCCCAAGGTGTAACAATCGATTCCAAGTGGAAAGGATTCAATTGCATTATGTCATTGTCTGTAGCCTATTG
This sequence comes from Ammodytes marinus, assembly GCF_949987685.1. Classification (NCBI taxonomy): domain Eukaryota; kingdom Metazoa; phylum Chordata; class Actinopteri; order Uranoscopiformes; family Ammodytidae; genus Ammodytes; species Ammodytes marinus. Next base: position 11,191,829 of record NC_137222.1, read on the forward strand.
TTTTGCTAGTTGTCACTCACCCTTGGCAGCCAGCCAGCAGAACACAAAGTCAGAGAGGAAGAAAGTGTTTCTTTACACCAGGGCGGTATTAATAGATTATTTAAGCACAGATACACGGAAGATAATACGCAATAGATCATACAAAGATATGAGGTTGTTGGTCAGACTTGAATTTTAAATCGTATTTATCATTTATAAAAGAAAAATATATAATTAATACATGGTTTATTACAAACTATATTCATATATTAACCTTTATTTGTTGATTATACATGAGAAATTGGAGGGTTGAAGTAAAGGGTTTCTCTTTTTTTCAATGTATGTAATTTTAACTGTTCACAAGCCTACATTTCCTATGTAGTGCAATAAGGGGGAAATGAAAAAAACAAACTTGCTTTGGAACAACAATCGAAACTGAACTTGAAAATGCATGTATATATCAAAATAATGTATGAAGAGGCACTTGACTTCTAATGAAGAAACACACAGGAACACTCGATGTCGATTTAGGACTGACGAGGCTCATGTGCCATGAATTACTTGCCGTTTCAGTTTTTTTCGTACTCTAAAAGGTACATCTCCTTTGAATAATTAGCCTGGTCATAAATACACACACACACACACACACACACACACACAGACTGATTGAGTTGCACATCCCATTTCCGAAGGAAGCCTCTGTTTATTTATTTGCTATATGTCTGAACTTGCCCATCTTGATGTTGTTGTGTTGTAAGTGAGTCAGAAAGGGGCCCTTTATTAAATCACTGGGCTCTCCTACTGGAGTGAGACTATCCCACAGATCTATGGTAATACACAGCCTGGGGTGGAGGACAATTCCATTAGTAGGAAGACAGGGGCTGAGGCTGATAGCGCTACAGGACCCCCGCCTTACTACAATACCTCTTGGCTGACTGGCCTCCTGCCTGAAGTTTTATAGAGCTAATCACCGTTGTTTGCACAAGTCGGAATAAATCTGCCCCCTGAACCTAAGTGGTAGACAAACAACAAACTTTTGTAGTCATGATCCAACTGGCCCCAAGAATATTTGTATTATTGAGAGAATGCAGCAGGAGAGCTGATTAAAGGGATATTGAGTGTCGTACAACGCCGGTCTTTGTTTCATAGTTTGGCCAGCTGTCAACTGTGATTTTGTGATTATAACACTAAGTTAATTGTTGCGATCTGGGGAGGTGGCTTAATCAAAATTGTTCAAAAGAAGTCAGTTTAGACTTAATTTTATCAAAAGATGTCCAACCCAAGGACCTGCAAGTCAAACCCCTATCTCTATCCTATTTCCTTTCTCTCTATACTGACCGTTCAGTTAAGGCAAAGAGTCGTAAACATTAAGTCAATCGAGTTTACGGACTGATCCCCTAGTTCAACTTTTTTTTTTTTTTTTTAAGATTTTTTTTTGCATTTTTATGCTTTATAGAGTAGAGACAGAGTTGAAATGGGGCAGAGAGGGGAGTGACATGCAGAGAACGACCGCGGGCTGGAATCGAACCCGGGTCCGCTGCTGGCCGAGGCCCATGGGGGGGACGCCCCACCAACTGAGCTAAGGGCGCACCCGGCTTTGACCAGAGGTACTTAACACAAATATGTGCCCACAGTTTTTTCTGTGCAAGAAAGGATTAATAATCCTAGTTTGGGTGTCCTCATTTTTAGTTCAAGTTGTTAAAATAATCTGGATAAAGTGTTTGTGTGTGCTTGTTTACAACATGTCTGATCACTCGCCTGCTCGTGTTTCTTGCTCAGTCGGACTGAGGGATATCGCCATGTTGTCAGATCTCAGCAACGATATTTGTGACGAGGAAAATAAACAATAGAAATGATGGCCAAAACAAAAGTCACAATAAACCTTTGAGTGAATTTATTAACATTAATGCAGTGTGAAATGGGTACAGTGTCTTCTGTATATAATGTTTGGAGCCACTCACAGCACCCACCTAGATTTAGTTTTCATTTTGGAGTTGACCTTTACAGAGTTAGGCCAAATGAGTGAGCAAGAACAGGCCAGGCTTTGGTAAAGCCTGTGATGAAAGCCCACCACTCTTGTTTTTATTGTCCACTCTCCACCAGGCGGAGTGTTGTGGGAATTCTAGAGAGTTGTGGCTGCTGTTTGATCACACCATGGGAGTCTGACCTGTCACTAAGTGGTGGCGAACGTGGCCCACACACAGAGCAGTGAGCGACTATGTAGTATGTATATGCGTGTATGTGTTTCCCACACACAGCGCCACATACCTCACCAGAGGAGGCAGGTCACAACGTGTCAGAGTGTTGAGGATCCATAATGGCCATTTAGCCTTCAACAGCTAATATCAGCCCTGGTGATTTACAAGGAATTGGGCTGTTTGGTCGATGGAGTCCGGAGTTGCTTTCATCAAAGCTGTTTGACATTACCTACAAAGATGAATGTACATACATTTATAACAAAATAATAATAAAATGAAAATGAGCTATTACATGAACTAGTATTATACATGTTATCAGTACTGGACTTCAGACCAGCATGTACCATATATTCCGCCCATGGTAACCACCTGTTTCCAGCTGGGCGGAGTGACAAGGGACCGGAGGGATCCATGGAAACTCCGGGGAGTATGACAGAAGCGTGGTGACAAGTGACGGCCATTCCGCCCTCCCTCGTGCATGTGTCCCCGAACTGAGCAGGACAGCACCCTCAGCAACAAGACAAGACGCAGATCACGCACCATGCTAGGCTAATAGCCACGATACGCTCTGCCCGAGTCAACTCCGATAGAGGGCAGGCGCTGTGATCACTGCTGATAGGGGAACAATGTGACTCGTGGATGTCAGATTGCATATACAGAAATTGTAACTTCACTTGTCTCCGAGATAGCCTGTGCATGTAGTGATAAAAACTTGTGAAATAACTTTAAAAACCTCAAGAATTGGAATAAATAAAGTTTGGTGATCTTGCAGGATTTGACCTTTCATTTACCTTCAGCGCAAAGTGTTGGGAAGTATCACACTGGTGCTAATGGAGAATGTTTGTGCTTGGTGTTTGGTGGATCTATTTGCTGTGGAGGCATGGTGTAAACAACATGTGCATGAAGGTTTGACACCCACACGTACAAAAATTCAATTTTGCCTCTTGAAGCTTAGACTCTTTGCACACACAGGCAAACGTACACTCTACTTGCCCCTGTGACCAACTGGAGACCAGAGAGACATTGACATGACCCAGATAATAGGCCTAAAGTCTTGCCTCCACAATTTGATCAATTTGCAGTTTCCTCACAATCTGAGCCTGTGCGCTGTCCCCCGCAGCTACTGTGTGGCCCCCCCACGTCCAGCCATGCAGACACATCACTGCTCGCCACAGCAAGACGCTCTGCCTTTCACCCCTTTTCCCCCCAAATCACCGCTAAGCCTGCCTGATGCCTGCTGCCGGGACGCAAACGTGCTCTTGCTCATGTCATCTCTAAGTAAACACAGACAGGAGAGAAAAAGGCTGACAGTTTGTCTTGTACCATATGCCACGTGGCAGCAAAGCCTAACTGATACGGCCAGAGTTTGGGCCACAGCCAAGGGCTCTTTTTTTGATCTATTTTATTCTATTCCCCTCCTTGCATGTGCCTGTGTCTCGGGCGGAAATGTGAAACAAAATCACTGTCTGGCCCTCACCAGGCTGGATTTACTGTCTGGGCTGAGCCAGAGCAGGGAGCTGCTTTGATCGTTATTTGTGCAATATTTCAGACAGTACTCACAGGTCTGTGGAAGCCACTGATAGCTGAAATAGCCCCTATCCAGCTCCTGTAAGATTTGTCATGCCGAAGAGACTCCAAGAAAATAGACGTTTTTTTTTTTTCTCCAAAGGAAAGAAAATATGTTAGGAAGTAACTATCCCCTCCTTCTCGTTGCCTGGAGACATGTTAGTCTTCAGTAAAGCCTCTCAATTATGGATTCACATGTGGGGTCTTTCCATACACAGTGCAGGACTGGAATTTGAGCGAGGTTGTCAATAGTTCAGAATTTTCTTCTGTGGTCGGCTTAGTGGAGGCAAATTTGTTGCTGGTGATGTTTTTACCCTTAAGCAGTAGCGTCGCTTTGATCATTTCCCTCAGAGTGGAGAGACAGAGACCCTTAGGCAACCAACACATTTCCTAAAACTAAGGTGTTTGTTTACAGCTGACAGGGGTATAAGGAATACATGTGTCTAGTACCAGTGTGTGTGTGTGTGTGTGTGTGTGTGTGTGTGTGTGTGTGTGTGTGTGTGTGTGTGTGTGTGTGTGTGTGTTGTCTGGCATCCTGAAATTATGGAAAATTACCAAAGTGAATACGATATCCTGTTTTGTGCTCAGGGAAAAGACAGAAATATGTTTTATCACCGTGAAAGGCTAATATAGAAGAGACATGACTGGAAACAGGTGGAGTGATGAATGACGCATCACCATCTTCAGGACTGGGTTCTGTTTCCATGACGCAAAGAGTTTTTTTACTGTGAGAGAATAATGCTTTTAGCTTTTCTCTCAAGGGAAAAAAATAGCTTTTCTTATACCTTGATTATACCTTGATCTTTGTCATTTTAACATATTGTACCTGCTGGCTTACTATTCCATTTGAGGAAACTAGGAGTTTTTTTAATTTGTTTAAGATTTTGTCTGTTGTGGTAGAATAATGGATATTCCATTTTGTATCCCATTTTATTTAATAGAGCAATTGAACAACAACAGCAACAACAGGGAACAGTGGTTTGATCAAAACATATTTCAACCCCATCTGACATCATCAGCAGCAGCCGCAGCACTTTTGTCACTCTAGCAAAGTATTAATTTTGCAACACGAATAGAAAAACAGTTTGACAAAACTACATTGACACAGGTGCAGGAGTACATTCAACAATAACTTAAATACATTTCAAACACAAAACATAGTGGTAGCTGATCTCAATTGAGGACAATCCAAGCAACATTAGTAGTATATTCCATATTACTTTGTATTTGGGATTCTGTCACACTGTATATAATCATTCAAAAGGAACCTATGAGTTTCGGAACTTGCTTCAGTGTGATGTCAATCACCACCACACTGACTGACGTGTCATCCGTGGCGGCGGCTAAACCACGGAACTGGGACAAAGTGGTCACCGTTTTTCGCTCCGATGGTTCCACGTCCCGGCCGAGGCTGGTGCACTATAAGGTGGGAGGAAGCCAGACGTTGATGAAAGAAATGACAGGTGAGTGACAGATGCCTTGAGGAGCAAGAGGTGGGTGGAATGGGGGGGAGGGTTAAAGCGTGCTAGCCCGACAAGGTGAAGCGCAGTGCCAAGGGGTGAAGAGATGCCAGGGCTGGAAGATTGACACACCTTTGATGGCACTGGCAGGCAGATGTGACACAGGTGAGGGCCAGAGTTGGGTGAACCCTTCCAGGCTCCTCAACAGCTGCTTCTTTGCTCCTGTCGGACAGATGTAAGCCTTTGCGCTGGAGACAACTCAATCATGTGTGTGTTCATTTGCATGCACTGCACATGCTCACACTCACAGTTGTTTGAAGCCAAGACAACATCACAACACTACAGCTAAAGTGTAATTCCAGCTTTCCTTGAATGTTTTTTAATAACTGATTTTTTTTCTAAATCTCAGATTTCTAGATACTGCCATAGTTACTGTTTCAGTAGCAGTTTTTTTTATTGCATTACAACAATATAATTTGTGATATTTTAGCATACACATCGATTCATAATTTCAATCAAAATTATTGGCTCTCGACCAGTTTTGTACCACGATTTTTCCTTCACCCAACATGTAGTTCCATCCTTGCAGTCAAAACTCCTTAACTGGGGCCTAATGTAACCATTGGCCGTTTCATTCTCTTCTCCTAAATCTCTATTTTCTTCAAATCCTACACCCAGTCTAATTAGATTGGATGTTCATTTAACTCCAGATAACCCCAACATTAGCAGTGGATGCCATAGTGACATATAAAGCTGCTTCATTTTCCATAGCAATATCAATTTGCTAAATAATCATGCTACCAAAGCAGTTCAAGTGAAATTAGTTAAAATACATTATAGATGGAAATCTTGGATCAAGATCAGTGAAGGAAAGCAAAGTTATTAATGAGTGTGTTGCTGAAAAATACATAAAATCAGGAAGACAGTACAGTATTACTGGAGAATAAGAGCGACCTTGAGAGAAAATGTGTGTGTTCAATGGTGTTAAAGCAATAGTTTTACATTTTGGGAAATACACGTATATTTTCTGGGCGAAAGATTTAGAAGATTTATACCACTCTCAAAAGTTACCTGCGTAAGGGGCGCCCTTAGCTCAGTTGGTAGGGCGTCCCCCCCATGGGCCTCGGCCAGCAGCGGACCCGGGTTCGATTCCAGCCCGCAGTCGTTCTCTGCATGTCACTCCACTCTCTGCCCCATTTCAACTCTGTCTCTACACTATCAATAAAGCATAAAAATGCCGAAAAAAATATCTTAAAAAAACTGCGTGGGGTCGCCTTTAGCTCAGTTGGTAAGGCGTCCCCCTCCCGGGCCGGGCCCAGCAGCAGACCCGGGTTCGATTCCCACCTGCGGTTGTTCTCTGCATGTCATTCCCCTCTCTGCCCCATTTCACCTCTGTCTCTCTGCACTATCAAATAAAGCATAAAAATGTCCAAAAAAATATCTTAAAAAAAAAAAAAAAAAAAAAAATTACCTGCGTACATGAAGTCCTTCCTCATTATTTTTGCCTTCAGGTAACAAATGAACAAATAAAGAAAGGAAAGAAATACATTTTACACACCTGTTCTTCACAATTTTCCATTTCCCCCTGGCCTGCACCTGCACTGTGCGTGTAGAGACAGCCCAAGTCCGGCGATGGCAGGACGAAAGAAGTGCCAGAGATTGCTAGACTGAATGACTGACTGACTGATGGACAGATGGCAGATATCTATTTCCAAGGTTTATTTTTCACAATGGAAAGGTCCAAGCCTTTAAGTGTGCACGGGAGAAAATTGAGTAAAGAGAAAGAGGAAAAAACAATGTAATGGAAGCTAAAGGTAGGTGGTGATCAACCTCATGATGACAAGATTTCAGGAAGTCCCAAAGCCTGGCCAAGAATTAGGATCTGTAGCCTCCTATTTAACAAACAGATGTGATCTATTGCATGTCTTCTATGTCTAACTCTAACAGAAAGCCCTTGCACTTTGGAGAGTTTTTCTTTTCTGCCCTTATTTATTTACTGCCATATATTGTTTTTCCAACCGTATTAATTGAGTAACTGTACCAGCCATTCTTTGGATCAATGATCATAAATTCAATAATTTACTGTCAAAAGTGTAAATGGATAATTCAATGAGAAACCCGGAGTCAACAATAGATGCCATATGAAAAGCATCTAAAAAAAACAATAATGCTTTCCTCTAAGCAGATGAAATATGAATTAGTCAGAAGAATGATATTTTATTCAGGGGGCACCCATCTGTCTCTCATCTCTCTAGTCAGCCATGTCATAGGGGACTGAAGTGAAAGAGAGCCTCTGTGATGGCTTGCCACCCAGCTCTTTGCTGCTGCTCAGTGTCACTGCCGCTCACCCGCCGTTTTGATGTGTTCATTCCTCTCTTTCTCCATTAACATCATTCTTGGACGACACGCTCGCAAATGGAAAGGCGCACAGGCTTCCAGAATAGGGATAGGGGAAACGCTTCATTTATGTTTTAGGTGTACATGGACACTTTGAAAGGCAGAACAAGAGTGATATATTTTCTCATTTTCCGTAAGTAGGCTAGCAGCATTAACGAAAATGTCTGTGAATTTCAGCTTTGAAATGTTATTCTCGTATACCCTCCGAGGAACAGGTCTAACAACTATAGACTCCTCCAGTTGTTATCCTATTGCAGGCGAGCTTAAAGGCCCCCTCCATCAGTGAATGGAGATGTTTCGAGGGAGACTGAGTGATGAGGTGCATGAGGGGTCAGCATTCTAAAGGGGGCTGCCAATTGGATCATGACCCATGAGGGACAGATATGGGCAAGGGATTTAGCCTCAAAGGTCACGTCGGGGTCAAGGAGTGTCTTGCATTCCAGACTCCTAATCCCTCTCTCCCTGTCGCAGTCTGGAACGCCAGCCCTTCACTGCTGCACACACAGGCACTGCTGAGGTCTCTGTGTTCTTCCTCGCGCCAACAAGCACAGGCTGTGGTGATAGATCGGATAAAGAGACTTAAAATAAATGTATGCTTCTCCTTCCTCCTCTACGCCTTATGTAGAGAGAGAGAAAGCGTGGACTTCGGGGGGTGCCCTCTCCACTCAATTCCCCTGACCTTCCACTTATCCACCCAACCTCCTACCGGGCCACCGAGTTCCCCCCATGCTGAGACACTGGAGTGCCGGGGATGTGGGTAATTTGTCAGGGCAGCCCCCTCCCCCGCCCCCCCCACTTATCATTGCTTGTGTGCGTGTCAGCATGCGAGCATGTGTATGCACCAGAGGCTTTCTCCAGGAATCTCCCAGACTATGTCGCCAGTCCAGGCAGTCCCAGACAAGTCGGTGGTTGCGAAAACAGGGGGCTCATGCTAGTAGCGGGCGGCGCATTGGAAGCTGGGGCATCCTGGTCACGGCAATCTGAGCCATCCATCAGCCCGATGTGACGTGCATGCCACCTAACACCGTGCAGCATTTGTGCCCCCCACTCTCCCTGGACACTTATGCTGTACATGCACAGACACTGTACACAATGGAGACTATACACGCCAGATGATTTTGGAAGTTGAACCTGTTGACATTTACACTGCGAATCCGACCACACACTTAAAAAACACAAACACAAGTGACGAAATTGCTCCGCATGTGGCTAGGACTGCATGTAACACAGCAGTTTGTGTGCAGCAGAGGCCCACCAGGCATCAGCCTCCTACTGTTTGTGTTGGAGTGGCCCTCCTGCTGGTCCTTCACTTGTTTCCCCCCCCCCCCTCACTTCCTATCCCACTACACTATACCAAACAGAGCCAAATAAAACACAGGCTAACATAATGTAGCAGCATGTCAGTGGTGGGCCCTGGAGCAAGGCTGAAACATGAACCACTCTGTACCAGCCATTAGGACAAGAGTAAACGCAGCTACGATTTCTTCCTAGCCAACCAGCCCTTATGTTATCCAGTGCATAGTCTATGTGTGTGTGTGTGTGTGTGTGTGTGTGTGTGTGTGTGTGTGTGTGTGTGTGTGTGTGTGTGTGTGTGTGTGTGTGTGTGTGTGTGTGTGTGTGTGTGTGTGTGTGTGTGTGTGTGTGTGTGCCAGCAGCAGATTGAGTGATGTATCCTGTGTGGCTGTGGTGTGCTCAGTGGGCCAGAGAGAAGTCCCAGCAGGGGACTACTTCTCCCTTGGCCCCCAGGCCACTGCACTTCATCAATCTCTCCGCTGGGAAAGGCCTGCCACTGGATCGCAAGGGTTTCACACACACACACACACACACACACACACACACACACACACACACACACACACACACCATTGCGCTCCCTCAGAGAGAGGAAGCAGACTAACCAAGGTAAATCGAATAAAAGGGATATGGTGGAGTGTTTAGGAAATTTAGCCAAAGCGATTTTATTATGAGCAAAATCTATAACAATGCCATCTTATAGGCATGTATTCATATTATAGGCTTAGAATTTCTATTTAAATTGCAATAGTTATCTTTTATTTTTTATTTCTGTTTGTTTAACAATTGATTTGAAAACTGTTTAAAATATCCTCTACAAATTGGCTCTCTATCTTACTTCAAGCAGGTTTACATTGAAAGGCTGTGATTTGTACAAATTAGTAAACAATTTGTTTAACACTAATCTTCCCTAAGGCATGAAAGCCCATAATCTTGTCGTAAATTACGGCTGACAATGCCCCAAGGTACATTTTCTGATTGTGGACATAGCTCTCCTCGCCATAATAAAAAAAACACAGAAATCCTTAAAAATAAATTTAAAAATATCTACCTGTGTAATCTTTATTGTAATTGAAATCACACTGTTATTTTCTCCTTGGATTTGAACGAAAGAACATGGAGATAATTCCTTTGCACGTTTAAATTTTTTATGGATGTGGTTTTCATTCTCCCTCATGGGCCATGCCGTGTGAAAGGGTGTGGTGGCAGAGAATTCTGGCTCTAGAGCCCATAATTGGCTGCAATGACATTGATGAGGTGAGAGCTGATAGCTGCTGTGCTCAGGCCTTACTCTTCTCACGGTAGGATACGCTTTTTGTCTCCTTGCGGCCCCAACAAATTCTCTGTCATGAATTTAGTGGTTACGTCCCACATGATGCTCATGCAATTAATTAAAAAGAGTGCGGAGACATTTCAAATGTGGTCCGGGTTACTTGTCATCACCTGTGTTGCTATAGCAAGAGGAATCCTATATATCTGGGTCCAGGGAGCTCACTGCCTTTGCTTTGGAGACAGAGTTAAAAGGAAGCATGAGAACACACAGGCACATGTAAACACATATGCTCTGGCACAGTTCCCGGACTCAGATTAGGGCCTGGTGTGCAGATTCTTCGAAGGTGAGAAAAAGCTAGTCTCCTATTGAGTTGATGGTGATTCCAAAACTTGAGAAACATGCAGGGAATTTCACATGCCTCAGGTGGAAACAGGGATCTCCCTCCCTCCCGCCTTCAGTCAGTCACTCAGTCAACTGCATTCTGCACGGACTGATTTAGAAGTCATGTTACGCCAAGGAAAAATCTGACTTATAAAGCTTGTGTAAGACTCAGTGTACCCTTGTCAAGTAAGAGGCAAAAATAATAATAATCTAATTTAAAAAAAAGTTATAAGTTTTACTATAGACGATAGCTGAACATCTCGTGATATTGATATGCACTGTGAAATAGGGCGAAATCTTTTCTTTTTTTTAAAGAATCCAATTACAGAACTTTTCCTGCCATCTATTCCGGCTAAGCAGCTTTTAGGCTTTGAATCATTGCTTTGTCAAATCAAGAGGAAGCTGTGGAAAGACAGAAAGAAAGAAAGAAAGAAAGAAAGAAAGAAAGAAAGAAAGAAAGAAAGAAAGAAAGAAAGAAAGAAAGAAAGAAAGAAAGAAAGAAAGAAAGAAAGAAAGAAAGAAAGAAAGAAAGAAAGAAAGAAAGAAAGAAAGAAAGAAAGAAAGAAAAAGAAAGAAAGAAAGAAAGAAAGAAAGAAAGAAAGAAAGAAAGAAAGAAAGAAAGAAAGAAAGAAAGAAAGAAAGAAAGAGCAAAACGGAACAAGAGCCAGAGCGGGCGAGGAGAGTTGGTTTACAGTGCAATCAGCATTAAGGAAATTGGTTTGCACTAGCGCTGCGAGTGCAGAGAGGTGATTGATGCTAAGCTAGGCTAGCAGGAAGGAAGTGGAGAAATTAGCGGCAGGCCAGGGCACTGGGAGCTGTCAACTACTTCCTGGTCAATCTGGGGTGTGAAGTGTGCGTCCACTGCCAGCCCTCATGCACCACTTGTGCTGGCCCAGACTCAGTCACATGCATATACAGACATTAAAAAAATAGCATGCACTGGTAAGACATTATGCATTAAGACCAAATGTTGCATTTACAGCATTACATTACATGACTAAGGAATCTGAGTGCAGCCCACTCTTTCAATCTGAAGCCTGGGTAGAAGACCTTGCTTTAGTGAGTCAACACCAAGAACTATCATAGTTTGTGTGTGTACAAGAGCATGCTGGGAAGTGAGTGTACTTTGATATACTCACACAGACTTATATACGTGGAAACACACGCTCACATGATACAACCATTTTGAACAATTTTCCATCACAAAGAAGAACACTCACGACCCCCGTTTCTTGATCTCAGCTCACTTGCCTCGGCGCACAAGCCTTCAACGGCACATCAAAACAACACAGCGCAGTCTCCGGGGCACCATGTCAAAACTTGGCCCCATGCATGCCAACAGTGCAGCCACGTCAAGCCCCTGACAATAGCAGTATAGTAGTGTAACGTACATGCAGCGTAATTAAGCGCGGCAACAGAGGACAGGCACAGAGGAAGGGGAAGACACAAAGATGCCCTTGATACTTGGGTGTCGGCGCTGACAGCATTTCCTCTGACAGCTTCATCTCATCGGGCCACCACAGCAGCCCTTTACGTCTTACTGGCATGTGCTTTACTCATCCCTGCCCCACTTCTCTGTTCCCTCGACATGACGGGAGAGAGAAGGGATGGTAGGAGGGGGGAGCCAGAGATGGACAGAGAGAAAATATGATGGCCAGCGCTGGTTGGCATCAGCAGTCAAAAAATGGGAGTCCGTGGACACACTTGTCAGTCTCCTATAGGGGCTAAGACATCAAAACAGTTACGCACACTAGCTTTAAATTCCATAGGTGAATTTCATGTTTGAAAAATGAACATCAGTCACCTATGGAATATAAAGCTATAGTGTGTAACTTCCACTCATGCATGAGGAATTCTAAGTAATAACAACAACACTGTCAGCACGTCTATATGAGGTAAGCCTTTGGCTCTTATTCCTTCTGCTGTATGTCCATGTTTTTTCTTAGCAGTAGAATCAACAACTGAGACATGTCATGGGTGCTTCTTGAGCTCATGTGCCAGTGTCAAGGGGGCAACACCAGTTTGTAAACACTGCCATAATGAGAAATACAGAGAGTTTTTATTTTATTTTGGGGACCTGATCAATTTAATCAACTTTGTGTCAACTCATTTGGCAATGGCTGGAACGTAACCGACATACATTTATATGTTTTTTTAATTTTTTTTTACCTTTATTTATGAAGGTAAATCCCATTGAGACCGGAGACTCTTTTGCAAGGGAGACCTGTTCCCATTCCCACGTTACCATTCACACACACAGTCATACATCGATAGCAGGCTTATCATCGACATTCACACTATTGCTTTGGAAAGAAAAGAAAAGTACGTTCATTAAAAAAATCTGAGAAAAAGAACACAAAGCCCTTCACAGCAGTCACTCCAGACCGAAGACTGAGTTGTCATTTTATCAGTAAATAACAAAACTATCTGCGTGGCTAGATACCAAGAGTGGTTAATGAGAAATTATTGGGTGAACTTAACCTTTAAATAAAAAGAATCGAGCAAGAGAGAGAGAGAGGGAGAGAGGGAGGGAGACGAGCACACCAAAAGAGGGATGGCCATTTTACACAGGCCCATCTTTTTTTACAAAGCACTCCATTCCTCTCCGGCAGGATTGAGTTAACTCTCCTCCCTCCTTCCCTTCCTCTCTCTCACCCTCTCATCCCTCTCTCCCTCCAGCACCCACCCACCCCCCCGTTTCGCAGTGACTCGCTGGCTTGATTTATCTGATGGAAGGAATTCTGCACTGGGCCCTGGCTCTGGTGGTATCCCTATACTGTAACCTTTTCCCCCCGCCAGATGTTCCCTTCTCAAAACACGGTATACGTTCATCCCCGCACAAACATATCAAGTGGTCGCAACATGTTTGCGCGGGGCCAGTGGCCGACAGAAGTGACAGGGACGGTGACACGTGTTTTGGTTGGAGGTAGGGCAAAGGAAATGGAGGACGCAGACAGACAGATAGAAAGGACTGATTGAGGTGTGAGACATATGCTCAGGCCAGCTGATACCAGGAGGCTGACCTGGAGGAGTAAGGGGAGATTGGGGACAGGAGAAGGAGAAGGAGGGGGGTTTAATAACTCTCATAAATGTTGTAATGGGCGATACTTTGAGTTCAACAGTGTGCGTAGGATCAGAGCACCTGAACTGATTTATTGTATCCTCACTTTTTACACGGAATTCTTCCCTTTTACATGTCTTTTTGATTCAGTGCTGAGCGTTTCAACAAGGGGTGAAGATGGCTTTTAGCGGAAGCACCCTATAACTACATTTTATGAGCGAGAATAGCTTTGACGTGCTGGATGGTAGCGATCCTGAATATGTAAATTTGAAAGTCCACGCTCTTTTGAAAGGATATCCCATTGCAGCAAATCCAATGTTTTTAAATACGCGTCACTCCTGAAATTAAAATCGATTGGAACTTTGCCTCATAAAACAAGAGATGTGATGTGTGAAACAGTGTGTGTGTGTGTGTGTGTGTGTAACAAGACTGCAGCATACGTTTAGTATAGACCGCTGCCTCACAAAACCAGACAGGTCCTATATTAATGAGAACATGTCTCTCTTTGTCTCTCAATTGTCGGCTTTAATCCTGTCAAACAATGTCACAATTCCCCACTAGACTAGAGTGAAGCCAATGTGTTTGCTTTAGCTTGGCAAGCTAACCTTCAGTAGTAACATAACACAGATAGCGCTTCAAGACTGGGGTCAGGTTCAAGCTCTCACATTTGGCTGCACCAGCTGGGATAGATTGAATCAGGTTTTAAAGACACGGGCACATGCCAGGGTTGAGGGTTCAGGTCCCATAGTTTCTGCACTCTGCAGCAGAGTTCACACAGTGTTTGTGCGCATGTATTCGCTTACGTGTGTGCATTCCCTGTGAATGCTCCAGACACATCAGACCATGCAGCGAGAGGGGATGAGTGGGAAAGAGGTGATGATGACAATCCTGATGTTGATGATGATGATGGGGGGTAAGCTATGTCAAGGCCCTGACAGCTTTGACTGCCTCGGCCAATATTTGTCACTTTCGGCGTGCATGAATTCTTGATTTGATGTGCCTTAATTGATTCAGCTGTGCATGACACTGTCTATCTGTCTGCCGCCCCCTCATCCCTCACTCACACACACCCCCCCACACACTTTTTCTCTCACCACCAGCTAGCTAATTTTCTATCGTTCCTTTTTGTATTTCTTCATATCTCTATCTATCTAATATCACAGAGGAATACAGAGTCCAGGCGGAGTAAGATAAATGGGGGTCAGTCGGAGGAGGAAGAGCAGCCAGCGATACTGGCCTCTCTGTGACCTCCTCCATGACACGATGAGCCTCAAATGGCAGACATGACAGAGGATCAAGTGCTTCAAAGTAAGCCGGGCCAAGATAAAAAAGCCAACAGGCCCCTTGGATGATGAACAGATTTTGTAGCAGGAAAAAGCCATCATGTAGCAAACCATGACACCTGGGCTTTGGCGCACAGACCCAACACATGTCACATCACGCAGCTGAAGTGAGAACAAAACAAGTCATCTACAGTGGTCCATAGGCATCATAATACTAATAATAATAATAATAATAATAATAATAATAATAATAATAATAATAATAATAATAATAATAATAATAATAATAATAATAATAATAATAATAATAATAATAATAATAATAATAATAATAATAATAATAATAATAATAAGCTTTTTTTTTATACAAGAAATGCAGCTGAGAGTGCATCGATATGATTGAAGGACTGATCTACGTTGTTTGGCCTGTGTATAGAGTATACTGAGAAATTGTCAAGATTTAGCTTAGTCCTCCAAATGTATTTCTGTTAAAAACTTCAAAAACACAGTCATGCATTAAGGATGAACCTTGGTGGGATTTTTCCATGGATTTTTTCTCTCTCTCATTCAGTTCCCTTTTTTTGTAATGCTCAGTGTTGAGTTGCCGGATTGGATTTAAAAATATCACTATCAGCTCTATGTGCCCTGTTACCATGGCGTTCGGACCAAGGTTGGCCATTCTACATTTCATCTGCTCAGTATGCCTTTCTTTTATCAGGCTTGGATTTTTTTTGCAGGGCACATTTACCTTGGTTTGTTCTCAAATAATCCATGTCCCACCACAGAGAGAAACACAGGCCAAATTGATTTCCTCTTCTTTTATTGTAATCGCAAAAGCATGCAAGGGCTGAGTGGCTCCCACCACTACAGATGACGCCCTCCTTTTCTTCTTAGCCTTGGACCAAATGAATAGTGAGGGTGACGTGGCCCAACAAAAACGTAAGTTTCGTAAACACCTCTGTCAGTGTGTGTGTGTGTGTGTGTGTGTGTGTGTGTGTGTGTGTGTGTGTGTGTGTGTGTGTGTGTGTGTGTGTGTGTGTGTGTGTGTGTGTGTGTGTGTGTGTGTCTGTGTGTGTGTGTGTGTGTGTGTGTGTGTGTGTGTGTGTGTGTGTGTGTGTGTGTGTGTGTGTGTGTGTCTCAGAGGGGGTAGTGGTGGTGGTGGTCAATGACAAACATAACAACGTCTAGGAAAAACCTCATCATGTTGAAGTGCTGCAACTAATGCCTTTGAACACGGGCAAGGATTACTTGGGGCACATGGTATTTCAGAAAACATACTGTAAGAAGCTTTATACGGCACAGCACTCACCTTTTGTGCATTTGTTGAGAGCTGGTTGAGAAAAAGGATCAACCTGCCTTTGGATGAGAGCTCCACCATGCATGTAGAAACGCCACTAATATATGTGAAGATGCTCGCATGCTTTTAACAGAGAGCATAATTCTACTTTATCTGCCGTTTCATGTCGGGCGCATTCAAGTAACGTGAGATACCTTTAATCTCAAGGCCAGCGTTCCCCGGTTGTATGATGAGTTGTGGGTAACACTCAAGTGGAGAAACAGAAGGAGAAGCATTTTTCTTAACAATAAAGCACAGAGGGCCTGCGCCGAACCTGTCAGCTGGAAATGTAAATGCATACTTGATTGCTTTTAAAGTGAGTGCCAGTGATATCCCGCCGCCACGTTAAGGCTTCTTTGACGAGTGGTAAAAGCCTGAGAAAAACGTATTTTCAGGGCAAAGAGGCAGTAATCGCAAAGGAACAAGTTGTAGTTTTATTAAGAAGAGAATCTCGTGTTCCAGCCGCCCCGCTTCACCCCCAACCCCCGCGTATTATGTCGCCGTGCTGATGTCACATTGATTATGCTGATCGTAAACTGCCTTTGTTTTTGTCCCTTGCTCCCTGCCGTCAGTCATCTGTCGGTGGGGATGAGCAGAAGTCACACTAAAAGCCATCTTTTGCATGTTTTCTGCATTTCTCAGGTCGTGGCTGCACATAACGCCATTCCCACTGGAGGCCCTGGCGACTCCTTTCATCTTCTCACTCCAGTGTATTAATTGCTTTTTAATGTTTCCCCCCCCACCATCTCATGAAAGTTGTTGCATACTAACAAATCAACAACAATAAGGCTGTTTTTTGTTGCTGCTGCGAGGCCACTGCCAAGACTAAAAGGGTAAAGCCACTGAATAATCCATGCATGGTGCATTGGAATGAAGGCTTCAAGCTGGTAACTGAGGAGTTGTAACAGGAGGCCATTTGGCTGTCTTTCTGCTTCGTCCCAAGTGTCCCCCGCTCCCAGCTGTGCGCATGTCGCAGAATGGGACTTTGGTGCGATCGAGGATGGGAAGATGTTATACCGATCCAACTAATCCAGCTAACCCGATGAAGCATTGTGACAAGCCCCCCTCCTTCTTGTGCCACAACTTGGGGCAAAATTAGAGTTTTTAGCATTCATTTTTAATCTACACAGTTATAAAGAATAGGCTTCGTGTTTTGCAGAGCTTTTTAGATGAAGTGTACCAATCTATTATGCCTGAATCTCAAGGGGAATAGATTGTAGCATCCTGTTAAGACTCACATCTTGAAGAGGAGGAAAGAAAATGTTTTATATATTGTGAATTTAAACTAACATTTTGGTTTGTGCTAAAACTACTTTTGCTAAACTTTTTTTTTTTTAATTACAAAAATAAAATACAGTTTCATTTTGCTGAATAAGTTCAGCAGCCAGGTACATGTCGTGGTCACTTAAGATTTGTTTTGTTTTTTGTTGACTAATTAAAAGACTACGTAAGTATTTGCTTTTTAATAGAAGCAGAAGCCCCTCCTAATATTCGGGACTGCGATACAAGTCTAGTTGCAAATTACATGATAAATTAATTTGTTCCCGGCTTAAACAGCCCTTTGAAATCTCTGCTCTTTAGCCCGCAGCAGAAAGGAGAGCTCTCACTGCTAGAGCTCCTACCCTACAACTTGCCGCCTCCTGTAAGATGATTCTTGCTCGTAACATACAACGGAAGCAAAGGAAGAGGTAATCATCCGTACTTACAATTTTGTAATTCAAAAGAGGTCATAACCTTACTACATGATTAGCAGACTTACTGTAACTAATGACATTGCACATTCAATGGCTGTGATTTGTTTAGGATGTTTTCTACTTTACTCAATATAATGTACTTGATAAAATGTATTGCCCAAACATACAGTGGTGTATTGCATTTTGGTCGGAATGTTTGTTTTTTGAAGTTCTTAATCTTATTATTTTCTAGATAGACAAAAAATATTCTTTAAAATAAAGCAGTAGGTTTAAAAAAAGTGAATTCATTGTGAATTGTACCACTAATCAGTGCCCACTGTATGCTTGGTTCTGTATTGTGCATATGATACTTTTTTTAACCTTCATCTTCGATAGAAGAATGCGTTTTTAAATAATAACTGGGCATAGTATATTTGAACCTATAAGTTAAAAAAACAAAAAAACAACAACAGTTGTTTGGAAAGTACACGTTTGCATATGCACAGCCAAGCAGCAACATTGCATTGAGTGAGGAACGCACGGGGTGCTAGAGGGGTCATCAGTGAGTGTTTGGAGCTTGAGTTACAGGGCCAGCATCTGCCATCCGGCCATCAGGCCCTCATATCCATCACTGGCCCATGGCGTGGTGCAGGCCGGCGTTTGTAAAAACACCCAGAGGAAATGGAGTCTCTGGGCCAGACAAGAATAAAATTAGCTTGATGACTAAGTTCCTCTTAAGGTCCCAGCGGGAATAGAACTCTGCCATTTGTTTTCATTACTTCCCTTGGCTGTAGATGGGGGGACGACGTGTGTGTGTGACTGTGTTTGTGTGTATGTTTAGAGAAGAGAGTGCATGTGTATGCCTGTGTCTGCTTCCATCCCTGCAAAAAAAAGAGAAAGCACTGCATAAAAACGGGGCATTTTGTCATTTCCAGTACTGTATGGGTTTAATCAAACATATTCCCTCGTAAACACACCACTTCGATTCCAAGCCTCCTTCCATGTGTAATATTTACGCTTGGTCTGTAGAGGTGACATTACTATTTGGAATTGTTCCACCACCCTTCACGGCAAACAATATTGGCTTTGGCCACTTTATTGCATTAGCCTCAGAATATCTAATAAACACGCAAAGGTTATAAAAATTGATTTGCTCGCAAATGTGTTTTCATTCATTCCCAGTGCTATGACCTAAGCCAACTTTTGCTCAACTAAATGCAACCAGCTTATTTTTTTGTTTGTTGATGCCAAAGCCAAAGACATAACATACTCCGGGCAAAAGATGAAATTGTGAACTTCACAAAGACTCTTTTCCATATTACATTCTCACTAAGTTGATCACATGCACACAATAAAATAGGTTTTTTAAGATTATTTTCCATGCATATAAACAAACAATGCTCACAGAAATAAAAGGAGCAAAGTAGAGTAAGGTAAAGAACATTTTAAAATTAAAGTGGATACTATCAATACTATGTAAACACTTAATTATAAAGTCTATTTTTACATTAGGGATTCATTCAATATCTGAAGAGAAAAAGTGTAATTAATTGGCAATTTAACATCAACCTGTGCTATTTCAGTGTCCGTGCTTGCTCACATCGCAGAATGATTTGCCTTGTTTGTACTAAAGCAGCACAAAATAGAATTGCAGAGAAAGCAAGGAAGTGGAAGCCCCTCTCCTTTGTAAACAGCGAGAAACCTCAACACTACAGAAATAATGTCAGACATATTTACTATTGCCTGGCTGCGAGAGCACCTCTGAACTCCAGCTTCAAATGTGTTTCTCTGCTTTGAATACTTTTCTACTCGTTACTCGCTCTCTTTTACACACCGACTCTCTCTCTCTCTCTCTCTCTCTCTCTCATACACACACACACACCTCGCAGATTAGTTCCAGCTTTTACCCAGGGTGCATGTTAGAGCTGAAGTGAAGACATCTTGTACTTCTTCAAAGCATGTAGCATTAACACCTTTGCCCCCTGTGTAAACCCAGAGTACTGACCCACAGCGGAGAGTGAGAAGCACACTGCGGCTCTTTGGGAAGAGGCAGCGTGTAACCCTGTGTGTGAAACAATGTCACGAAAGCACAGAGCAGCACTTTTCAGTCAGAGCTCCATAGGAAGGAAGGAATCAGGAAAGGGAATAATGGAGGTGATGGAGAAAACGAAAGTGTTTGGATGTGTGCATGGCACGAGACAGGCTGACCAAACAAGCCAGGAGGCTGTTGAGGCCTTGAACCGGAGGTGTGAACAGAGAGATCCGCTCACACATTGGGCGCATACCTCTGTGTTCTTTTGTAATTTCATATAGTTTCTTGTCCATGTTTAGCTTTTATTCACACAAAGGCAGAAATTGTTTTGTCCCTGATAAGATGATTAGAAAGGAATATATACCCAAGTTCACAAAAGAAAAGAAAAGAAAATAAAAGAGAATTTTTCCTTTGACATCTAATGATATTTAGCAATGGTAAAAGTTATGCTTTTAGTTGAATTTTTCGAAATATTTGTCTCTGTCGCCAAACCAATACAATTATTTTAATGGAATTATGTGTGGGCTGCTCATTGGAGCTACTTTTTACTGAATAAATAGTCTATCATCGCAGTACTGTCAAAAATGTTAACTCAAAAATGTCAACTTTTCTTTTCAGCCAAGACCTTTACGGTTTTCAGCTTTGTCACAGTTTATTAAACTTTAACAGAAGGGGAATTTTCAAAAGCCTTTAAAAAAAAACAACAAGACATCTAAAATCTTCAAAATGCTGAAGCAAACTGTTGACAGCTTGGCTTATCCTGAATGACAGCGAGGATTATTTTGAAAAAATATAGTACTGTTGATTTTTTTATGTACTTTTAATGTTGTAAGCATCATAAAAATTCAATATACCTCCATACATTACCTTACAAGCATAATGCATATGTTTATAAAAATTACAATAATACGGAGAAAATAAAGGGACCAAACTATCCAAATGTTGTATCTTGATTTTATTTTAAATACCATCCCATAAAATAAATAGACACAGAAGCAGACACACGGTTTAAAAAAAATGCAGTGTGTACATGTAATATGACCATATAGCATAATGAATTTAAATATGCATTTATGTGGAGACAGAGAGAAGACAGATCACGGAAGAATTACAGGACTTCCCAGAACCATTGTTGGCCGAAAAGTGGGGGTGGGGAAGTGATTTTCTCTCTAATGTATCTCTGTGTTGTGTCCTTGTCCTCCCACGGCTGCTCTCCACAACAGCAGTTAGGGGTCCTGCAAAAAAACCTGGGTCAAGGCGAGTGTGAGTGCGTATGTCAGGCCACAAGAGCAAAGAAGACAGAGCGAGAGGAGGGGAGGGGAGGGGGTAGAGAGAGAGAGTTTGCCAGTGACAAGGAAGTCAAATAAAGGGAAGAAAAGCTCCATTTCCCCGGCTAAATGTACCCCTGGGAGGCGTAAGGGAGGGAGAGGGAGAGAGCGAGTAAGAGAGGAAGGTTATGAACCGACAATTCTCCTGCAAGGGCTCCAGATTTACAGCTACCAACGGCGTAAGAGCTCGGCCCATGCTTATTTCTATAGCCAGTTAAAACAAATTGCAGCCATGTTTCATTAACCCACATCCTCCTCTTTGCTCATCCGCTCCGGTTTGGGGTTTCGGGCTGCTGTATTATTTCTTTATCAATTACTCCTGTATAAATACTTTCCTCTAGTGACGTAATCTTGGTCCACTGGAAAGTCCCCACATGCTGCAACATACACCCTACACCCACACTAGTCTCCCCAAGCGTAAGCACTCTGCCTGCGCTCCCCATTTTTCATTTTTTTTTCATGTCAACTCAATCCGGGAGCTGGAGTGATGTAAGTAAAAAAGGAAATGGATGCCGTTTTTGAGAAACTGTCTGCATTTTGTTTATTTGCATTTTGTCCTCAGATGGTATCTTCGTTCCTTGGGAACGACATAACAGGAATAGCTTGATCTTTTCTGGAGTTATCTGACAGTCCTCCTTTGCTGTTTGGACTTTCACGCTAAAAAAGGGAAAAAGAAAACGCAGCCACTGAAAAAAAAAACATTATACTTTCACACTGACTGAAACTCCCGACCTATGGAGGCATGGCTCAGAGCCCACAAGAAATGAATAAATACTCTCCACCTTTTTTTTTTTTTGATTGCAAGTCGTGGTTGAAACCATTGGTAACCCGATATGCTGTTTGATTTGGGTTCAAATAAGAGAGAGCAATGTCAGGCAGAAGGAGCAGGGTGGGGGTATAGAGGCTGGTTGGGGGCAGGTATGGGGTCAGAAGAGTGTCTTTTTCATGTTGCAGATTAGAAGCAGATGTCGGCGGGATTACACCGCCAGTGTCATCACTCACCCCACAGCCCCACCTCCATCCATATACAGGCACACACACACACACACACACACAGAGAAAGAAAGGGGGCATTTGAAAAGTTTTGGAGTGCTCTCAACCGTCCGTACAGCCAAGGGGTGAGCAAAGAGCATCAATGACTGATGTGATGCAGTGTGCCATAGCTAAATTAGCCAATTTCAAGCTGAAGCAAAAGCAAGCTGAATTGTATGAAAGTATATTGAGCATGAAAGTCTGAGTCTTGAACCATGATTCCTGAACAAATCTTTCAATTGAACATGTCTTTCATACGAATCAATTAAATAAATTCGGAAAAAAATGGAAAAAAGGGCGCACGCACACACACACACACACACACACACACACACACACACACACACACACACACACACACACACACACACACACACACCACTGACATCCTGGAATCCATGAATTTTGAGACAGCTACTAGAATGTGATGGACATGGAAGTGTTTAGCCACCAAATACTGACATATTCATGACAGTTCATCTTAGTCCAGATTTGTACTTTTTTTTTTGTTGCTTTTTTGCTTGTGGATTAGATTGAATTATTGCCCAGGGAGGAATGGATTTCATTACAGCTCTGACAAAGCATGAAAAGTTCAAGCTTTTTTTGTATTCCTTTGGGATTCTGGCGTGAAGGAGGGGAATCAAGTTCACCAATGAAGGCATGTACGTGGTCAGTGACGTGCGGTCAGGGTAGGCTGGCGCCGTGAGCAAAAAAATAAAAATAAAAATAAAATATTTTTTTATTTTTTTAATAAACTTCTATTTGTATTATTACTGTTAATTATTTCGATCTTTACATGTAAGTAAGTAAGTAAGCTTTATTTATAATCCGCGATTACTTTAAAAAAGTGTAGACGTTTTGATGAGAAAGGTGGCAGTTAGTAAGTTACGCCAAAATAAGCAGTGCCTTTGCTTCCTATTCATTGTGGACGGCAAGCAAAAAAATCTTTTCGCGCATGTGCACTTCGATCTGTATTCTTTAACATCTACGCAAATAAGCATAATTATTTGTGCTTATTTTGACGTAAATGTGGTATGCTAGAAGCCTTTACGTTACATATCATTCATGGACCAATTAAAATCGAGATATTACTGGACATTTACGCAGCTTAGGCCAACGTCATTACACCGGCTACGCTCATTCACGTCGTTACCCCCGCGGATTTTAAAGTCAACATTGCAGCTGCCGTGTCCGTGCCCGCAGATATTTCAGACTGGAATGAATTTTAACAAATTGGATTATAATTTAAAAGGGAACAGAATGAATAGCAAGAGAAAGGCCTGCGCCAGCCTTGGACGGTGTACAGCAGCAACAGGGACAAACAATGTTCGAGCATTTCAAACAGACAGGTAGCCTACATGAACGGAAGGATGCTAGCTAGCTGTACTGTCAGTCAGACACTGGATTACTATCGTATTGCTTCTTTCTACAGCCAGGGAGTCAGATTGGTGAGTCAAAAACTTTTTGGGGGTTTATTTAATAATAAGGTTGGATGAATTGATACCGAGTGCAATCCATTCTGCATTTTATATTCAATTGAGCAGTTGTGTTTTCATTGTTACTGACGGACAAACCTAAGCTGTGCAATGTGGATAAATGGTTACATTCTGATGCTGGAAAGGTCCATGGGACATACATATGCTACTGGTATTTTATCTATTAAGATAAAGTTTATGGAGTGGAGTTGCCATCAGTTATGCTGTAGTCCTACAGAATGGTGAGTGCTGTCTTTTATTTTGAAGCTGAATAGAAGTAGTAGTTTGAATCAGCGAAGGTTTGACTCGTTCCCCTACGTTTTTTTGCAGCCCTTGGTGTGAGGGACCGGTCCGTTAAGTCGATGGATGCGATGTTTAATCAAAACTACAGTAGGCTACGGGCAAACCTGCAGTCACCGTCGTGACATTTCATATACGTCCCGTCTGTGTGTGTGTGTGTGTGTGTGTCGGGGTGTGTGTGTGTGTGTGTGAGAGAGAGAGAGAGAGAGAGAGAGAAAGAGGGAGGAACTTATTTGAAATCGGCCATGCGTGCCTGTTTGTTGTTTATTGTTTTTGATTTAACAATACATAGGTTTAGAGAAATCTGGCTTTCAGAACTCAGTGCCTACCCACTCACTGACCTCACCGCACGTCACTGTACATGGTACAATACAGAATTCCATGTTTCTGAATTTAGCATGTAACCTGTACAAGATGGAGTTGCCATACATTTTTTTAAATTATTAATTTTCAGAAATTGTCAATAACCATGTCATATTGGTGATGACAAACACTTTTCAGGTTTGGTGCAGCCTTTGAAAATAAAAGCCTCTCTATATGCCAAAGAAAAGTAACAATGCCATAACTTCTGGTGACCTCTTATGATATTATTCATTTATTTTCACAGTAATTCTGTATCCCTTCCTAATGTCTCTACATCATTACACTTGCCTCAGCACCATGCCTTGAAGTGGTCCTGGCCTTGAACATAAGTGACTTAAGAAGCTCCATCTACATTGAGCATATTGGAGCCCATGGAGTGTCATCCCGAGATGGTTGGAACCCCGTGTTTGCATGTGAACATTGTATGTACACATAAGGAAATATCTGAACCAAGCCTGGGAGTGCAGCATTAGGTCTTAGCTGTTTGATATCAGCAGAAGGGTGTTTGTGTGGTGGTACAGAGGACAGGAGGCCAGAGGCTCCATACATGAGATGGCTGAGAGGAAAAGCTACAACACATAGTGATTATCGTTCATGACAGAATCCACACTGGGGCTGTGAGTTTGGTCACAGCTGGTAAGAATGTCACCACGTCACTAAATCGTTTTGTTATTTTGACTACTGTAACCAGCTAGTGAAGCCTGGCAGCCTTTTTCCTGGTACGGGTCTTGAGCAGATGTCAGAGGTAACTGTGGATCAACTGTGACTGTAGGCGTCCGTCAAGGATTTTTGCTTGTAAATGTATGAAGCTTTGCATAAGTGAAGAGATGTGTCAATGGGGTTTTGCCAAGACTGGGTTGGTACAATTTAAAATCCCAATGAAATTTGAAAAACAGCTAGATTATGCTGAAATGTATACACAAAGATGGCATAATCCTTAAACGTCACTTCAAATATTAGGCCTAATAGCCTTGGAAACTGGGATTTCTGACTTACTCATTGTCACCCTTCCTGGACTGAATCTGTAATTCTCACAAACTTTAGGATCAGAAAATGTAGGCCAGAATTATTCAAGGTGTTTGATAAGATCACAGTAGCATTCAAGGCATCAGATAATCTGGGCAGATAGACAGTCTCAAATTATAATCAAAATTGTCATCACGTCCATACAGGCCCAATAATCCTCCACATGCAAAATGTTCTGGAGGATCAGCAACTTTGACATATGCAAAGAAAATCTTACAACAAACAATTT
Source organism: Ammodytes marinus (assembly GCF_949987685.1). NCBI lineage: Eukaryota > Metazoa > Chordata > Actinopteri > Uranoscopiformes > Ammodytidae > Ammodytes > Ammodytes marinus. The sequence continues at coordinate 11,217,514 of NC_137222.1, forward strand.
TACTCTGTGTGTGTGTGTGTGTGTGTGTGTGTGTGTGTGTGTGTGTGTGTGTGTGTGTGTGTGTGTGTGTGTGTGTGTGTGTGTGTGTGTGTGTGTGTGTGTGTGTGTGTGTGTGTGTGTGCGTGTGTGTGTGTGTGTGTGCTTGCGTGTGTGGCTTGTGTGCGTGCATGCGTGTGTGTGTGCGTGTGTGTGTGTGTGGGGGGGGGGGGGGGGGGCGTGTGTGTGTGGACAGTGGAGGCTCCAGTCAGTGTCCAGAGCCAGGAGGAGATTTGGAGGTGCTGCTGTCTGAGCAGACAGACTGGTGGAGATGAAAGAAATTAAGATAGACTGACATTCAGAGATCAAAGAAGCAATATACTGGGTTGTTTATTTATTTTTAGTTTTTAGTTTCTTCAAGACATAAAACAAACTTTTGTTATATATTACGTAATTTTTAAAATTATATATTAAAACAACAGAAATGGAGACTTCTGAAGCATAAATCTTACTTGCTTTGTATTTCCGGGGGAGGTGTAGAGCCCATCGAATCCTCTCCATGTTGTTGTACCTCTGTTTTCACTAGCAGATGTTACAACACTTCAACCAACAGAGTCGTGTACCATGTTACTCACATCACACTAGAAGAATAACAGGCAAAAAACACAGACGTTATGGGCATGAGACACAACCTAAATGCTGCCCGTCATGACCTATATTTAGTTTCAAAGGGTAAATGTCCCCTCTTATCTCCTCCACTACACTGTGACTGCATGCGAGCCCCGAGTGCTTTCTGAGAACAACTCTAGAGCCCCGAGAGCCTTCTCTTGAGCGACTATCTCCACGCTCTTGACCCGGCAGTGCAGCATGTAGATAGCCCTAACTATGGTAACTGATGCACATAGGCAAAATATATCACTTAAAGACTCCTGTTAAAACTCTTTACAATGTACATAAGCAGTGCTTATAATTTGTTTTATTTATTTTTTTAAATAATAAAAAAATTTACAAAGAACTGAAAAAATAATCAAACAAAGTGCATTTTAACTGGGCACTATTCAAAAAAAGCAACAGTTTAACCATTGGCGTCAACACCTCTGGGTGATGTTTTTGCCTCCAACAAGTGTTTTCAGGGGTGCCCAAGGTTCAATAGCTGTCAACTGCAAACGTGCCAGTCATGTGAGTCTTGAAAGATTCATGTATCCTAGGTACCACATGTCACACACACAAAGGGGTTTCACATTGGGCATTTATCAATTTTGCATTTTTGTATTTCCCACTTTTTCATACTATTTATTTTTACATTTGAGCTATTTATCATTTCACAACTGCTCAGGCAGCATCATATTCTCCTCTCCTGTCCAATGTAAAACAAAGATCCCTGATGTTTTTTCTCCAAATGAGATATGAGCCTTATTCTACTCTATTATATTAACCTGGGAGATAGTCACTGTGCAGGCATCATCAATAGTTTGGGGTTCTCTTTGAATATAATTGAATTAATATTATTACCAGAATTAGATCCAAATTATTGTATTCAATTACTGAAATTGAGTAATGATTTGAAGGAAAACTTGTTGCAGCAAAATGCAGCTAAAGGTCATAGATTCATGTTTAATTTCTCTTCATTGCCTTGACCTGAACCCGTATCAGGGATTTATATCCCAAATCTGCTCCCTCTGACCTACAATTAACCCTAATGAAAAGGGGAAGACTCAGTCCTTTGTGTGTCTATATGTCTCCTAAGTGTGCATGTGCATGCAGATGCATGCATGTATGTTTTTCCACATCCGATCCCTCCCCTCTCTTTTCTTTTTAGCTCCTCCATGTTACTTTTCAGCAATTGAAATCAAGGTAATGACTGGGCAAGGAAAAAGAATGTTCTTTCAATAGATAATTAGGGAGATTGGTTTACCAGGGCCACTCAAAGCCCATTCAAATGCAGGGCTGAGGCCAGGCCTTGTTGTCTGCTGAGCCCAAAAGGCTCCCATGAGAGGCATTCGCCTTAGCTTCATTTCTCAGAGCAGGTGCCTGGCAGGTAGTCAATGGAGACGGCCAGTTGAGATATATAAAAGGCCCATCCCCCTGTACAAGGGGTCAACATCACAGGTCAGGGGTCATGAGCAGAGGTCACAAGGTCAATGTTTAGCACACAGGACTGTCCAGATGACTGGAAATGTACCCTGGAAGGGCATCTATCAGTTCTATGACTGAATATGTGCAGGAAGTGGAGGTACTGCTGGTGTTGATTGACAGCTACCTTTTTTTTCATCTTTATAAATATCTCATATCTTCTCAGGCTTCACCTGCCCACCCAACATACTTAATCAGTTAAAATCAACTAATTTCTCTTTCTGTCTAAGAGTCCAAAAATGTCTCTGTCTTGTTATTTCTAACTTGCAGACAATGTCAAAAATAAGAATCTTTGAAAAAGCAGATAAGCCAGGGGATATCAAAGTTGCAGTGGCTGTTTTCTTTTCAATTTGTGTCTTGTGACCTTCATGTAGTCTGACTGTATAACTCATAAACGTTACGCAAATTATATTTTCTTTTATGACTTCAACTTTTTTTTACGATATTTTGCATAAACCGAAGTGCACCCATGAGTTGATTGATTCTTACCATCCTTGGCATTCCCGTGGATTTTCTCATCATAACATCGGCTCCCACAGCTTCATTGGAGCATTATTATTTTACATTAGATGGGGTCTGGTGGTCCCAGTTCACAAATATATGCTTAGAATACCTCCCCATGACAAGAGCAGGACTAGGGGTCAGAGGTGACGTGCACTCTAATTTCTAATTAAATCTCAGTGTGGAAAAGTGATCTGTCATTGCCCATAGGCTACTATCGACAAGGGCTCAGCTACCGTGGCTTCACACGTAAAGGGATCAACCCCCCCACCTTAATACCCCTACCAACCAGCGGCCCTGGACTCCAGCCACCACGGGCTCCCTGGCTACACCCCAAGGGAAACACTATATAAATGTCAATGCTGAGAAACTGCTACTGAAGGAGTCACAGCCATCCTACAAGCGGGAAGCACAGGGACTTCGTTATTTTCTCCTACTGGCTGTTTTCCTCACCGTCACTCTAGTGGTGGTTCCTGGAAATGCAGCAGTGGTTTAGGGTCAGATTTTCTTTCATATAGCAGTTTCTTCTGTGATATGCAACTGAAAATCTGTTGGTTCGGTAAAAAATGTGCACACCAAGTCTCTACTGGGTGATGTGAATGCCCCCATACAAATGTAAGGAACAGAAGGCACTACACAGCAAACAAAAACATTGCAACTCTAACCCCTGTGTTGTATACGCTGATCAGGAATCTACATCCCGTCCTCCATTAGCATTTGTGGCAATAAGCAACACAACATATCCAATATGCATGTCAATTTTTCCTCTCTCTAATCAAATAGAAAGCCTGTGAAGTAAATATCTATTTTCTTACAGCCCTGGCTGTTTACAGCATGGGGGAGCAGCTATATAAACAGTGTGTGGCAAATGAGGAATTTCTTTTAACGTATCGGCCTGGCCAGCATATGCCAGATATAGGAAACCCATAGCGTCAGTGGCTCCATATCGGCTGCGGAGGTCAAAGGCTAGGGAAGGTCAAAGGTGTCATCCTCCTTTCTCATCATGAAGTGCATTAACATCTTCTCCCTGTCCCGTCTTATCCAGATGGTGGTCCAGGCTACCGGACAGATGCCCCCATTTTAAAATATCTCAGGGCGCACAAAACGCACCGTCGAGAATAAATATGGCTCCATCTCTAGGACATCATATTTCAAAGGAATATGGATATGGATACGGGTGGATAAGCCCAGGCTGTGTTAAGGGTGCCCTAATTGATTTTTGGTCCAGTTGTAACAGCTTGCTCTCTTCAATTTACAACTTTAACTATTATACTTTTCATTTACTTAAAAGCAGTGGGTGAAAAAAGAGAAGGAAGGGAAATCCTTAGACGGTATTTGGGTAGAGAGCAAGTCAAAACAAAAAAAGGGATTTCTTAGCAATTTTTTTCCATGAATAAACATCGTAAATTTTTTAAGAGTTTTTATAACATTTTAAAACATTTTTATGTTATGATACTGCACCACTGTTAAAATCAGCAGCCTAATTGGCTTTTGTTGCTATTGGCAGAAAACCTTGGTCCATGTTCAGAAAAAGGGCAAGGACCTTACCGAGAGGAAGTGACCTCACTTGTGTGCCCAAAGCAATTAAATCACAAGATCTTGGAGTGCATGTATGGCATTCTTCCACGTTCTGTGTGAGCATGTCACATGACAGCCAACCCCCTATGATTGATGTTGAAAAGTTGGCCAATTGGTTGATTTACAAACTGCAAGGAATGCTGCAAGAAAAAATATTACAGCCTATCTCCAGAATACTCAAGAAGTCAATCCATCATCAAAACTCATCATTGTGTGCCCCTTCAACCAATCAGCATGGTGTACAAACAGATGACCCCTCCCCCCCGCCGGTCATTATTTTTACAGCACCAAAACTCTTCCAGGCACGCTTGCAGTCAAACGAATGGATCCTCTCCAAACCAAATAGAACAGGGCACCCTGCAGAGAGCTTTGGGTTGGCCCTTGTGCGGCTTCTCACACACACACACACACACACACACACACACACACACACACACACACACACACTTACTTAAGTTTTGCAGAGAGTGCAACAGTGACTCATGCACACTTTCCCATACTCACACACACAAACACACAAACCCTGCCCGGAGACCTCTGACTTGAACCTGCTGCTCTCACTCAGCAATATATAAATCACCGGGCTCTCAACAGCACTGCTGGCCCTCAGTGCCATGCTGAACTTGACTCCACGGGAATAAAAGTCCGTAACTGGAGACAAACACTAATCCGGGGCCAGAGACAATCGCTGGCATATACGGAGGGGCCTAGAGGTGCCGATATGCCGTCATGAGACCTCAGGCTTGTATACGCTAAGGGGGCACAGGCATGTTAGGTGCTACCGGTCAGAGAACAGAGAGAGAGAGAGACAGGGAGAGTGAGTGCGGACGTGGGGGGAAAGGGAGAGATGAAGACATAACCAGTCAAGTCCTCATCAGACCTCATTCCCCACCTGTTTCTCTAAATTCCTCACACGACCCCTCACTCTGTCAGGTATAATGGAGTTACATACTGTAGCTAAAGGCTTATTTCACACACACACACAGACACACACACACACACACACACACACACACACACACACACACAGACACACACACACACAAAGAGAGAAAGACAGGTGGATACTAGTTCAAATTTTAAGTTATTGCACCCTCAAGCATTATTCCTTTATGTTACGTTATACCTTAAAGTTTACTTAAGTAAACCATTACTTAAATAAATAACCATAACATTTCCACCACCGCTGCGCACACACACACACACACACACACACACACACACACACACACACACACACACAGCGCAAGTTACAACAATTCAAAGAACATAACAAATAAAAGAAGCTTATATCAGTTTATTTGTACAACATTAAATCAAATAAATAGCTGCTACTTGTCACAATTTACCACCTCCATAAAAATGTCAACCACGCTGCATCTCTTAAAATAAAGTACTGACGTGAAAAGCTAAAGAAGAAAACGAAGGACTCGTACCTTTGTTATGGTCGCAAGGATTTATTAGGCTACAATGAAATACAAATTTTAATTTAACTCAACTCTGGTTTTCTTTTGTTGCCCTGTTAGTCTAGTTAAGCTTTTGGCAAGAAGATAGCACAACAAAGCCCTAACAACACCCTGCTGTAAATAATCCGACAGCTTGTCTTGTAATGTGGCAAACCTCCCATATACCACTCCCTAACCGTCTGACTGCAGCACGCTGTAAGCCTATATCGTCCCCAGCCCCCAGTCACAGCTTACAGGGCCGAGACACCGCTCCAGTAATACAGGAATGCCTCTGTACTCTTCTGTCCTGATAGAGTGGCCACTGTTTCACTCTGATAACATCAGGCACCAGGGTCTGCACAGCCACGGGGCTCCGAGACACACTTTTATGACTTAAGTATCTGGGGCCTGATATCTGCAGCCATCAGCTCAGTACACCCTCATCACATACTCACAGACACTCAGACACACTCTCTCTCCGTCTCCCAGATGCACACAAACACATGTACACACATGTGTATACTACACACACACACACACTCCCAAGTATGCCTGCCTTTGAACACGAATATGTATACACAACTTCACTCATTTATTTCACCTTCCATACATTTTTCTTACCACAACTGAACGTCTATATTCTTCCAGGCAAATTCCATTTTCAGTCAACTTCAATTTCATTAGCAAGACACTTTGAAATGACTCCTTATCGTAACTATTTTAAAGCTAACCTAGTAAGTTAAATTGAATCACCAATCTGACCCCAATTCTAATGTCTAACCGCAATACTAGACCAAATGCTAAATTTAAACCCAGTAACCCCAAACCTAACTCAAAGATACCTTTGTCAATGTAAGGACCAAGACAAAAGACGTCTTTCTCAAGATCAGTGTACAGACACTTGGTCTTAATCAAATCAAATAGACTAAGCATGCTGGAGACATATCACTTAGACAGACTTAAACAGCAGCAAAACCCATTATAACACTGACTTTGCTTAACAATGTCCGCCTGATAAGGATATATTTTTTTCACTGAAAGTTTTTTCAATCACTGTTACTTAATGCTGTCTTTGAAGAACATTCATTGGTAGGACGACAAAGTTCCTATGTGTAAGTATGTTCCTAGTATTCAGATTATAATTACCTTTGATTTTATGAAGTAGGATTTCAAACTCAAGGCCTCCTTGCTAGCTCTTTCTAGAGCTGACATCAGTATCGACCTTGGTTTTCTTCAAAGAACAGTAATAAACCTCCAAGCTTAATTTCTTGGTGTGATGTGGATGATATTTAACAACCTTTTCTTCCGACTGCTTTAGCTTCATGCTTGAGCGAACCACACAACATGACCTGCTTGAGTGATCAGGAGATGAAAGCAATGCATCACCTGCATGTATGGGCCTTTTTTTGTCCGTGTTGTATGATGGGATTTCCAGATGCATAGTACGCTGACAGTCATAAACCATCAAATGGGGCCACAGTTTTAGTGAGAATCTAGATATAATACGAAGGCAGGATTTGGGGAAAATGTACTTCATACAACAGCTGCCATAAAAATGTCTGTAAAGAAAATGTCTGAGCTTTGAATACTTTCATCTTGTGCACAATTCTGACAACTTTATTGCATGCATGTCATTTTGTGGTAGGCTTGGCTTCTTGAGACATAGATACATTTAAAAACAACTGACAACTCAAAATAAAAAAGTTTTTAGACACATACTAAGCATTCTTACAGATAGACTAGGCTATGATGGGCCTTGTAAAACAGATTAATTAAGTTAATGAAACATGTAGCCTAAAAACCACCCCTGGCCTGACTGTAAGATGGTTGTGCACCGCAAATACCCTTTACTCCACTTTGACCCAAAGGAAAAGGCAGTGTGTGCCTTTTGATGGACAGCCCCACTTCACCCTTTCGCATTGATGGTCAGTCACACAAACAAAAAGAGGGATGAGATGAGTTTCTCAGGGGAGTGAGGATAATAAAATCAGGGTTGTCTGTGTCCTGAGCGGGGGCCATATTTGATGCTCTAACAGAATGAAGGTCTTTGGCGGCCCGGCCTGGCAGTCTTTTAGCTAAAGCAAGCAGATTTCTTTCAAGCCTGGCCACCTTGGCTGAAGAGCCATTTACTCCCAGGGTTTTTCTTTACATTAACCACGCTACAGCAGCACAAGTGCATTACAGGGCTGCCGCCCCAAGCGGGGCCAATTGTACTCGCTCTTGTTAAATATTACCCCAACAGAGCTTTTGATTTTATTGTCATTTTTTTTCTCCCCATACCGCTTATCCTCCTCCCCTCCCCCGATCAGATTAGGATCGATTGCTGCGTGGCAGAGCTGGCCCAGACATGAGGAGCAGAACAACGCTACAGCGTGATTGTGCTCCTCAGGCCCCGCCTTGGAGACTATTCAGGCGACTAAATAGAATGATTTGCCCTTAGATGTCAAATTTCCTCCGAGACAAGGATGTCAATACCAATTACATTGTCTGCAGTTGCCTTAGTTACGCCAGCAGGCCCCATACCACCACCACCACCCCTTCTCCTCTAAAGATACACTCGCTCTCTTTTAACATCTCACTCACATCACATCTCTCTTTTTTGTAGGCAGAGTGGTGGTCTCGGCACCGAGCCTTTAGCCTCAAATCAGTTTTATGGCTGGCGCTGTGCAGACATTAGGCTAACTCCATTAGCCTCTCTGAAGGAGATGGCCTGAGGGGATACTGAGGGGCCAAGATGTGGCTGTGTGTGTGTGTGTGTGTGTGTGTGTGTGTGTGTGTGTGTGTGTGTGTGTGTGTGTGTGTGTGTGTGTGTGTGTGTGTGTGTGTGTGTGTGTGTGTGTGTGTGTGTGTGTGTGTGTGTGTGTGTGTGTGTGTGTGTGTGTGTGTGTGTGTGTGTGTGTGTGTGTGTGTGTGCTTCTGCGTGCATTGTGAAAGGGTGAAGGGGTAACATTGTCTTACAGAGTCTTTTGGCATCTCCTTAAAGGTCACTGTTTGCTGGTCTGAGGAAGCAAAAGCCCACTGGAGCAGGAACATAAACAAGAAAGAGAAGTGGGCAGAAAATGGATTAATGAACAAATGTAATTAGGAGAAAGGGGAGGATGGAGAGAGTGGGAGAAAGGACTCTGTCTCCACTTAGCATCGTGGCTCCTGCAGGCGCTTAAGTGCTAACATGACAAACAGATGTGGCCGTGGCTGGCCAGACATTGGCCTGCGCACTCACACATAAACACACACAACCGTAGAAAAAACACTTACACCTATACAAATACACATGCTGACTTTCCTTCGCTGTGTCCTTCTCTGCTTCCTTTAAGCTCACTGTGCACACCATTCAGGAGAATACGATTTGGTTGATGGAATTCCACTCCATTTGTGACACAATTTTCATGGCAATTCTTTTCTCACATGACAGGATAGGTAGACAAACAGACTTGGTAAAAGTAAGACAAGCTAAAACCAACTAGGAAAACCATGTGTAAGCACAAAATTCAGCAGCAGCAGAGAAAAAGTTGATAAAGGCAGAACTGCTCCAGTATGTACAGTAGAAAAACACACATTGTTACGAACAATGGTCTTACTAATCTACTGCACAACTTGCTTTCTATTTCAGGCCATTTTAAATATTAACAACGGTTTTCACCTGTGTAAGCTTAAAGTTCCTAGTTTTCAATGTATGAGAAAAATGTTGAAGAGTACAATCCCAAATAGATTTAGAAACACATGCTTTGCATAGACAAGAACCTACAACATTCATTTTTTTCAGCCTTTGATCCATCCCGTCTGTCCAGTGATAAGAGCTCTGTGTTCTTCACTCGGCTGTCCAGCAGTTGTAGCTTAAGTGTCTCTGTGAAGTCCCTGTCTGGATTTCAGCATGAGGCGTCTCTCGGTGCGAGCATAACTGCTTCAGGAAAGTAAAACCCCGATTGGTTGATGCCCTTTTTATTTTGCTTCAGCTGACATTCGTTCCGAGGAAAGTTTTCTCTCATAGTAATTTTCCGTGATATTTATCGTGTTAAAAGGCTACATTACAGTGATTTATAAATGCATGACTTCCTTCTTTTTAGTTGACATCTTTGTTGCTACAGGAATATGAAACCTAATACTTCCTTTTCCAGGTTTCAATTAGCATCTACGGTCACCATTAACTATGGCAATTGCCTAAATCAATACCTTCCCAGAAAGCATCCAAATCAGCATAAGATGAAGCGATCAGCTCTGTTATCTATTCTCTGCCGTTATTAACTAGTTAACCATCAAAACAAGGGCGACTTTCTCTGAGAGTGTATGACTGCATCATAAAATAACAATAAGTCAAAAAGGAAATTACTGTCAACGTTTCAGGTAATTTACCTGTTGAAATGATTTCACCATTTGTGACAAGACCAAGTTGTCAATTTTATGGACATTTACTGGCAAATGTGAGCCATGATTGCCAGGGCTGGGAATCTCCTTTCAATAACTTTTCCCCCATTTTCCCCTTCCTTCTTTCTGAGGAGAATACGTCGCTGCACAATCAATTCTGCAGCGAGGAATGGAAACAGGACTTTGCGTTTTGCAAGTTGGTTTAACCTTGCAGTGACACCTATTGCAGATGCTTTGAAATGGTTGAGAAGAATCGTTTCCGCATGGTGGAATCTGCAATTAGGCGGCACATCTGCACCAGCGGCGGCTACACCGGCATCCCCTCAACCTCTCTGAATCTGTCATGCTAGGAGCTTGGGTGTTGGTTAGCGGCCAACACAAACAGTTCCCCGCTGCATAACTGAGAATAAGTTTAACGTGATGTATTTTAACCGGGCACTTGGATGGATTTCAACTGTGAATATTTCAAAAGCACCATGCAATCCACTTCCATATCAATCAGAATCGGGACGGATCAAGGGGAGCAATAGAGAGATACACAGGCATGAGTCACAGAACGGGAGGAGCAAGGAGTGGAGCAAAGTGAAGAGACGAAGAAGGATATACACAGAGAGTACGAAAAAAAGAAGTGGAGGAGAGATAGTGACAGCCATGAGACAGGAATTTACTACCACATCATCAATTAACCACTCCAATCACAATGGATCAAGCCATTAAATGTGCATTTCTTCGAAACGACCCCCCTGACTGACAACGGCCGCACATCACAAGCCTGTATTGATGGCTGTTGGAACACTACGCAGTCCCAAAGTCTGAGAAGTTCACTGTTTGTCAGTTAATTCGGCACATGCGGTCAGGGACAAAACAAATGTCTGCCATCTCGACTTACATACGTCTCATTAAAGGCAATCCAGTTATTCCAAGCTGCAAGACTAATGTCTTGTGCTCTCAAGTTGGCATGTTTACCTTGCTCTCGTTTTTCTTGTGCTGAATAAGCACCGAATGTGACCATTAAATATATTGCTGATGGAGAGACAAGGGGAGGGAAACATCAATATTAAAGTGAACTGGAGTTACTGCCGCCTAGGTTACTTGATAGGCTTTCCCTGGGTGACGTCATCTCCAGTTTAGGTCACGACTATGCCATGAATTTACACTCAAATAGTTATGAATTTAAGCATGTGATGGAACAATGCTTTTGCGACTGAATCTCATATTAAAGAATCACTAATGCTCTATGAGATCAAATCCTGTAACTGATAATTTCTCAACATGTGCTTATCTCACTACATCTATTTAAAATTCGAAAAACAGATATTAACATCGCCATGATTATTGCAATTGGCCCTTGTGTGATGAAAAAAAAACACATGATACGAAAGGACCATAGGACGTGGCGTACTCCATAAAAATCCTACTTTCAGCACCTCTGAAATTAGACCTAAAGTCGTCCCAGAGGGGCTATTAGACGATAAATCCCCTCCAATGACCAGGCCCTGCCCTCCACTTGCTCAAGACTGACGTCCCAAACTCTTTGAAGTCCCTCGCCACAACCACAGCACCAATTCCCTCTCCTTTGGAAAGACAACATGTGAGCTTCCCCTTCTGATAGGACACCCAGAGAAAAGAACAGGAGAAAGTTTAACGGAGGAAAGGGGGACCCGCAACATTCAAAATAAGCCAGATGTTTGCACAACATGTGGAGACATGCGCTTGCCGTGGGCCTGCATTAATGAAGAAGGAGATCCATTGGGGGGGGGGGTTGATAGGCAAGGGGATGCTTTGTGATAGGCCATTGCACATATACACTCTCACCCGGTCACATGTGCTAGCAATAAGTTAGCCTCGCTGCCTCTCCGGTCAGACAAACATATGGAGCTGGGCTGAGGCTCTGTTGCAGAGACGGGAATATTTCCCCGTTTGACCAAGAAAAAGAAAAAGCCTAAGAAAATTTAGCTTTACTGAAATACTGTTGGGTCGCACTTTTCTTTTTACTCATGAACATTGTCATAGGTCCCTCCAAATATGTTCTAGCTGGCGATGTGACAACTTCTTTAGGTCATGATTATATTTTACCTTACCTTTTAAGAATAGTGTTAGTGTTGTCATGTCGACAGCTTCTGGGCATCGATACTTTCAGTTAGAAAAAACAAGAACACTGCACTTTTACCCAGACGATTACCACAATGATATTATTAAACTCAGTGAATTAGAGTTTCAAATAATAAATTGTATAGCTTCATAAATGTCATTCCAGGGAAAGGAGAATACGATTAAAATTGTTTTAATTTGAACCGATTTTGTCAATGAAATACAGTATAATGTCGTAAATTATAAAATAATGTAAGAGAAATTAGTTGAAATTAAGTAGCTAATTCTTCCTAATATGATTCTGATTTTAATTTAATGGCTACCGTTTGCCATAAAGTATCATTACAGAACTACAGTGCTCACCATTGTCAACCGACTATAACTATATGTTTTGATAAGCAGTAATCTCAGAGACACTTTAGAGTAATTAGGGATCGGAATACAGAAGTAACAGTATGTACAATGTAGGGTGACTCACATCAACCCATCAACGCAGCCTCGCTCCTGGGCATTCACAGCAAAGCGTGCAGGGTGAAAAGAAAATAACCACTTGTAGATTATAGCATTTAAAAAAGGCACACGGAAACACTGTACAATATGCAAAAACACAAAAAGAGAAAGGGGGGGGGGGCAAGGAGTGTGGGGTTGAATGGAAATGTGAAGATTGCATGGAATGCTCTTGCGTGAACTGTAAATGAACCCCTAAACCCAATCTCCACCTGACAAAATCTGTTCCTTGCCCTGACACACTAGCACAAAGAGCTTGCAGCCTGCTCTAGTGGCATGCCATGTTAAAAAATCACAATTACCTCTCTCTCTAGGCTTCAAAAATAAATATTTCAATCCCGGGAGGAGACCACAGAAATATTATACGATTGAGGATCGTTAAACACTCATTATTTCATCACACTGCTTTTCTATGATTGTTTTGAGGGAAAAGGGGGAATTTTTTCCGCAACCATGTTACCTGAAAAATACACTAAAGTCCCATAAGGGAAGTAGGATTAGGGTGTGCTTATTTTGGAAAGCTACAAGAGGATATAAATATTACTTTTCACCTAAGAACAGAGACATAAAAGTTACCCTTAGGGGTTTTCCCTCACAATTATGTTTTTATTTCTTTGACTAAACTTAATGACCCACACAAACAGCAAAGAAATGCAAATGGGTGTAACATTTTGTGACCGTCTAAGCACATGAAGATTAACACCTCTGTGGGGTGGATGGAACCACATAGTTGGCTCTCTCATTTCTCCTCAGCTGCCATCAGGGACAGGCATTCAAACTGTGAACTGAACTAAGATAATGACGACCACAGTCGCATGGTTAGAATGGTATCGAAGCAGGCTGATGTCCTGTTTGTTTTCCTATCAGCTCTCCCAATTCAATTGCGCGCGTGTGTGTGTGTGTGTGTGTGTGTGTGTGTGTGTGTGTGTGTGTGTGTGTGTATGTGTGTGTGAGTCTGTCTCCCTCCTTCATTCAGTCACTCACTTTCCCTTACTCGTTCTTTTTTTCTTTCTCTTTTTACTTCCTCTCTTAATGTCTGCTTGTTTCCTCCTCCTCCTCCTTTTCTTCTCCCTCTCTCTCCTCCCACAAGGGGCTGTTGTGCATTCCTGCCAGGAGGGGCGGAGGTGTCTGTGATCCGGGGCTCGATAAGGACCAGGCCTCCCCCTTTTCCAGCTAACCCTCCCCTCGTGTTGGCCCTCACCCCCTCCCTGGGAAAATGGGTGCACCCTCCTCCCTGGCAGGGCACCGGCTCCCCCCTTTGAGTGCGCTGCCAGCCGTGGCAGCAGAGACTTAACATGATTTGTTTGTCTGCTGCTGCGTGTTTGCACCAAACCCTAGCGCCAACCCCCATTACCCCTGTCCTGTCCTGGAGACCCAGAGGTCTGGTAAGCTGGTACGAATCTGTAGCGGGGCTCCTGGGGGCGGGGGGTGGAGGGTTAAAAGGGGTGTTAAAGAGGGTGAAGAAAGGGGAAGGTGGGGGGACGTACGGGAGAGATCGACCAAATGAGTTTGGAATATGATCCACCGGGCTGGAAACATTCAGCGTTTGTTGAAAATAAGTGGCTGCAACGGGCTGGGCTGGACTCGGCACACGTGAGATAGCTGGAAAACACATACACAACAAAATATTTCACTAATCACTCAGCTCGCTTTGGCAAAAAAAAGAAGAGGGTTTTCCCATTCCTTCTTTTTTTCCCCTGATGTTTTGTAATTGGCTTGCTTCCTGGTGCAGTGGCGGACAGCAGGCACAGCAGCGGCTGCCCCGGTCGGCCCATTGATCTTTCATCAGCCCATAGAGTTAAAGCTGAAGGCATGAGGGACAGGGCTGGAGAGAGCAGCCCCTCTTTTTATGGCAGCCCGCTGGAGCCTGCCTAGGATTGTTCCCCGTTTCCTCAGATTGTTTTTCATTTAGTCAGGGTGCAGCGCTGTGCCGCTCTGAGGAGGTGAGGTGAAGTGTTGCAGACATTTAGAGGAGCACGTAACAGCCACAGTCTGGGTAGGTGGATACAATGGTATAGCAGGGCTTGTTTGCTGATAACATTTTAGTTTCTGTGTGCAACGGTGTGTGTGTTTAGCTGTAAGTGGGATTTGTGTGTATGTGAGTGTGTGTCATCTCTATTACTCCCTGTTCCAAAGCACAGATTAAATGACCTATAGGCCTACAAGGTTTAAGTGATTACTGTAATATGTCAAGTGAGAGTTTCATCATGTGTATTGCACTGATCATAATTCAGGGATAGTTGTAATGTTTATTTTGGAGTGGAGAGTATATTGAAGACATCCATGGCCATTCCTTGCCTAAAAGACTGGCCTCAAACTCAAAACAAACAGCAGCACCACTAACTTAGTGGAAGAGATACCTCTGACTTTTAACTTGCACTTGATAACATTTCTCCACGGAATCCCTAAGACTATTAATCAAAACCATTTCACATTGAGAGCAAGCAGCAGGAGCTCTTAACGCAAATCAAATTTCACTTAAGGGGCTAAAATTACCTTCATCAATTTGCATGACGGCGATGGTAGTGGTCAAGACATCCATGCGATATCCAATCAGATGGTCTAATCAGTAATGTGGGTGTGGTCCGTTGTATCCCCAACAGTATTCCATTGATCGGAGCTCCAGTGCTGCAGAGCTGCAAACAGAGGTGCAGGCCCTGAACTTGGTTATCTAACTGATATGTGATATTAGGATCCTTTTTAGAGGCAGCTCCACGGGGATCTGGCTGTAGAAAGAGAGAGAGAGAGAGAGAGAGAGAGAAACAGACTTCAGATCAGCAGATCAATTTCCACTGGACTTTGAATATTTCATGTAAGGAGTCTTAAAGCGGTCACACAGATGGGATAAATAAGTGGCCAATAACCCTGTCTGGTTACCCCACATACACATGGTTGTGCCGATTTACAGATACACACGCAGAGTTATTACAATGGAAATATGTACAAATTAGCACAAAAATAATTGTCATGTTTTTCTTTTGACTTAAAACATAGAACATTGTGAGTAGACTGGGTTGGCTCAAACTGGATTCACAGAAAGAGAGGCCTCCCCCCCAGCAGAACGAAATATTGACCATCATCGTGACCCTTATTTTACGTGCGTGAAATATACAAATTAATTGTAAAGCTACAAAAACAAAACAAAAGGCAGTAACCGCTTGTGGTGTATGACAAGAACAAGATGATGTTCCCCAGGCACACACACACACACACACTCACTCACTCACTTGGCCGTTTCACCCAAAGGGTAGAGTTAAGGGGAATCGTATCTGGATCATGTTTCTAGTCCAAGCAAACATGTGGCTGTGATACCGACTCAGCCCTGGTCTTAGAAGAGGACACAAAGGACCACATGCTTTAATAAAAAGCCTGTTTCTGCTCACAATAGAGATAAAGGCTACCTGTGTTTACAAGTGAAATAATGTGTTCATTTGTATATTTTATGTGTTCCATTGATGTATTCCTTATCATTTAATTCCCACTAAATGGAACTAGATCATAAACTGTTAGAACATAAATGTCAGGTAATTCCAAAGAAAAACTTAAATTATGCCTTGTGTAAAACAGACAATAAATCTATCCGGAGCATCAGCAGTAGGTCTGCAACAGGACCACTCAACAATAACCCACACCTGACCCCTAAACCTTCACCCACAGAAAGGATGTTGTTTCACCGACTGTCTTCAAATACTTTCCTCTCCGAAAAGACATCAGTGAAACCAGATCTTGTCAAGCCCTGTATTTGTTTATTAAGTATGCTCCCGGACTGGCGTACTCCCAAGATGGCTGTAACTGAGAGATTTGTTCATGTAGGCATTAGGGCTGGCTATCAGTGGTGAATTATTTATTGAAAAAAATCTCCCCTTCCTTGACAGATGAGAGAATATGTGGGGCTGCTCACTGACTCTGCCATATATTAGAGGAATGATGAAAACATGGTTAACCGCTGCACACTGGCAGTGAATTTTCTTTTTTTGAAAATATGGCACAATCTAAATTTCGGGGAAAAATACTCACAAAAATATTGATCGTGAAATGTTGATGACTACTTCACAATTTTATGTAAAAGCTTTAAATAATCAAACTATTTACATGTCATGTTCGGAACCCTTTCCAAACAGCTCATTATTTACTCTCTCAAAGCTGTGTCAGTATGTCAGGGCCTCCTTACAAAGGTGTATATTATGAACGCTCTCTTCTAGAAGAAATGTAATAAACTCCAGTGTAATCCTGCTATTTTTAGCACATATAAAAAATTTAAATAAATAAAGTACAGGACAGGACAAAAGTCACACAAAATCGGACAACTACAAATGCAATTACCATGGATATCTCTCCTGCCAGATTTAAATCACAAATGATTTGTTCAAATCAGAATAAATCACATTTAGTCATTTTCTCTGCCTCTTTTATTATGTTAGTTGTTCTAGTCTGCAGCAATGAAAGAAAAAGAGACAGGCTGAGGGGGCCTGGCTATTGTCATTCAATAGCAGAGCCATTTTGGAAATCACCGCTCTCGACTTGCTCCCGCCGCGTCCCTCTCTGTATTCCCTTATGGCTGCAATAGATGGAAGGTTTCCTTTTATAATTTCCAGGTTGCACATACGTGGCATATGTGCAACCCCCCTCCCTCCTTCTCAGAACAACACACACATGTCAAAGGCTGAGTTGAGTGATTGAATGAGTCAGTGATAGAAGTAAAACAATATATATTTATATGGACAAAAAGGGTATGAGGACTGGTTCAATGTATCCATTAATTTTCTGTGGAATCTGCAACTACGGGATGCATTTGTATTGACAGAACTATTTAACCCACATTTATAATTTCACAACAAAACAAGTTCTTTCAGGTTAATTTACAAGAGCCATCTATGTATTGGTGTTTAAGCTAAAAGCTGCTCCATTACCAGAAGGGACTAATAATTGTGATCTATGCCTGCTCACTCAGCAAATAATCAATCATGCTTATTTAGTGTTTTTAAACAGGGGGATTTTGATTAGGATTTACGGAAAAATCCTACCACACCATTGTCTTATACATGAAAAGGCACCTTTTGAAGCCTATATTATGTAAGCTTTAGTTGACAGTACCTTAAAATAAACCATGTTGTGGGATATAATCCTATAGTTACGTAAGCATATGGGGGCTTTTGTGAGCTTTCCGGGCCTAATTTGAATAAAATCACTCTGGCCCTGTGACATAGGCTCCTCTAAACACTCTCACATTGTCACACAAAGAGCCACTAAAAGGGGCCCATGACCCATTTTGTGTCTTGGCCCATATTTCAAGAATGAAGTATCAAAACCAATATCACTATCAGTGAGTCAGCATCCTGGCTGAAAAAAAACAAGAGATCAAAGAGAAAGAGAGTGCAGTGCCTGGCAGTTGAACGGATTAGCAACACAAGACAACTGAAGGACGTGGAAAACTCTGTGTAAAATCCAAGACATTCATGTATAGGAGCAGAGCATGTGGACTCTGTTGACAGCCTGATGACCTGAGTGATTGCAGACTTGTTTTTGAGAACACCCCGCATGGTGCTTTCACTCTAAATTTGCAGAAATCGGTGCAGACTTTCCACGCTGCCAGACTCACACCAAGGGAGATTATTCTCATCAATAGGCCATGAAATTCAGTGGCCGACCACTGGACAGCCTGTCTGTTTCGAGAGCAAACAAAGTGACCACTGAAGTAATGTGCCAGTGTCTGTGAGGGAGCATGTAAATGGTGTGTGTGTGTGTGTGTGTGTGTGTGTGTGTGTGTGTGTGTGTGTGTGTGTGTGTGTGTGTGTGTGTGTGTGTGTGTGTGTGTGTGTGTGTGTGTGTGTGTGTGTGTGTGTGTGTGTGTGTGTGTGTGTGTGTGTGTGTGTGTGTGTGTGTGTGTGTGTGTGTGTGTGTGTGTGTGTAAGGGGAGGAGAGAAAAAGAAGACTGTCTGTAAGTAAGTTAATAACTGGGTGTTTTTATATAGATTGTGTGTTTGTTGCAATCGAGAAGAGCCTTTGGAGAGTTTCCATTTTAACCCTTTGTTTAGCCTATTGTTTTGAAACAACCTTTCCCAAAATTTGCTGGAAAAATTATTCCAAATTGTGCTATGTTTGATGTTCTAATGAATATTCCCACCCCTCACAGTATATTATCTTTGTTTTCCAAACATCTCATAATCTAGAATCACACATATTCGCCATTTGACTATTTTAACTAGGCTCTTTGACCTTATACCCTGTTCGCAACAAGCATAACAAACCCTACTAACAGATGTACAACCTGTTGAAACTGATGCTTCAAACTTGTTACCTGCATTGTGAACAACAGTCAGGTGATGTGTCACAAGTGATGACATGCAGGAGAACGTACAGACATATGCACCTATGTAAGATGGTGCCTTAACAGCTCTGTGGAGAATGCTGGAGGACAGGGCTGAAAATCCAGATCCCTTGGCTGATTACCATGGAGTAATGCACTAATGATACACTCGCTGCACTCCTAATGTGATGAATTGATTTCACCAGGTTAGGCGCTTCGAGAGCAGACCTGTACACGCATCCTACTTCAGAAAAATGAAAGGAACAAGTATTTTAGGGATACTTCAACATGTTGTAACACCCATGCATAGTCATTATAGCAGAGTGTATAATCCTATAGGTGGACGACCCTCATCAGTTATGAGAAGGAACGCAGCTAAAAAAGGTAAAACAGAGGTCAAAAGAAGTTGGTCTAATCCATGTGTGTATTGTTTCCTTATGATGTAGGTCATGTGGAGATTCATACTTGGCAGGGCATATGAGATAATGTTCTGATTAAACTTGCTAAATTATCAGAGTTTAAGGTGCATCCATATTTAGATAAACATATGTAGCCGGCTTTCTCTTAAACAAGCCCTCCTGATGCATGTTCTAAAAGCACTGGTAAATGAGTTCTTAGGAGAAATTTGACCCTTTATGTGCTAAAATAGCTTCCCAGGAAAAAGCTGCAGTCATGACATCAAACGCTTGTCAGTATTTACATGAGACTGTGTGTGTGTGTGTGTGTGTGTGTGTGTGTGTGTGTGTGTGTGTGTGTGTGTGTGTGTGTGTGTGTGTGTGTGTGTGTGTGTGTGTGTGTGTGTGTGTGTGTGTGTGTGTGTGTGTGTGTGTGTGTGTGTGTGTGTGTGTGTAAACGACTGACAAAAGGATGGCAAAGTAGAGCGCCCCTCATTGCTGCTGCTGTGGAACAGAACAGGGCTATACGGGACGCTCTTTGCCTTCAGCGTGGAGTTAGTGCGCCAGGCGCCGGGCAGAATAATCTGTTTACAGTGTGCGCGTTGATGGTCATTTTTTATGATGTTGTTTAATCCACAGTGGATGAGGAAGAGGAAGAGGAGGGGGCTGTCTAGCAGAGCCCCAGACAAGCTGGCTCCAGTGGCCATCTCTGTAGGCTATAGGCTTCTCTATTTGAGCAGGGAGACAGGTGTAAATCTCTCCTGCGATCTTTACTCTGCACTCTCCGCGACACTCACCTGGAGGTAAATAAATGGTTTATGGCCGAGTAAATGAACCACCTCTCTGGCTGGTCTTGTGGGCTCGTGCGCGGAAAAGAAAACAGCCCCGGGGTAGTTGTAATTGTCATGCAGTGAGTGGTACCGCGAAAGGACAACATAATTTAGTCGTTGTGGACGTTTACGTTTTAGGAAATTAGTCAAGTTAGTACAATTAATATTAAACATAAATGAGTGAATACATTCCTGTTATTTTGTGGCAATTTATACTAAATAGGCTACATTTAAAATAATATATACTACAAGCATTTATTTAAAATACACACATGGCGCTGTGTGTAGAGCTTATTTTAAAAACGATAGGATTTTACGCATTCAAACTTCTGGCACCAATAGGCTATAATACAAAAAACACTGTCAAATATAAGGATAATGCATTTAAAGTTAAAATTAATACAAATAATGGTAGGCTATCTGACGGAGGTGTTTGGATAACCGTGAGTGAATACTCGCACGCGCAATTATTGTAAATCGTTTTTGATAGCAAAAGGTGATCTCATTACGATCAAATCGCCACATTGTCATGTGGCGCCCCAACGTCACACATAGTGTGTGCGTATGAGTATGAGTGTGTGTGCGTAGCCTATGTGTTTGTAGTGAGCGAGAAAGAGAAGGGGGGTTGAGGGGGGCTATTATACCAAAGTTCTGCAAAGTAGGTCTGTGCCACTCTTGATTAGGGATTGTTCCCAAAAGATGGTTGCAGACATGAGATAATGAGGTCCTGTGATAACGCGGGTCTCCTTTAAGTTTTTCCCATGAATCGAGACTGTCGCCAGTCCACAAAACGACACTGTGCGTCGGCACCACGCTACTCACTTCTCATTTGTCGAGCACAAAAGCTGATCCACCCCAAATCCGCACTAACAAACCAGGGGCCGGGAGCAAATCATATAATGTTCAGTCGTATTCACTTCTCCACTAATTAACTGGAATCCCACCTTATTCTTAAATACAGTGACCAATTAAACGGCCAAATATGCCAAAGGTCTCCGGGGCCACAGTCGGTCGCCAGGAACATTTGTGAAGGTCTGCGGCTTCACTAAAGGCAATGGATCTTATTAGGGTGATGACCTCAGCGAGGAAAGGTTACAGACTTTTTCACTGCACTCGGATTTTAATTGGTTGGTTGGTGCTGGTGTCCGCTCGGTGTGTGCAGTGGGATAAATGTTTTTATTTCAGATCGGATCTAACATGGAAAGCAAGGAAATAGGCTGAACATTCAGCCTATTTCCTTGTTTTCCCTGTTTGTAGAATGATGTATGGTACAAACGTATTCTAATTTGTATTATAGTTTAGTATTTGTATCAATGTATAGGCCTACATGGTTTAATGTAGCCTACTACACTAGATGTGAAATCACCAGGTGTTTATTTTTTTTAACAAATCGGTTTTTGTCCATCATTTTACACGGTGGATGTTAACTACCTCCAGCCTCTTTGGCTATCTCCGAAGTTACAATTGAGTAAAATAAAGTTAAGAAAGTGGCCATAACCGCATATTATCATTATTTCAACACTTAACCCCACCAAACGGGCCACAGTCACATTTTATTTTCCCCATAGGCTGCTCTTTTGCAACAGTTGGCCAGACTCAGCCTCTTCCGTGCCTATTCTAGGTTACTGCAGAGTCCTATAACTTAAGCCAAGCAGGTTCAGCTTACGTTCAAATACTGCACTCATTACCCCAAAAACCGGCCTCATGCAAAACATCTGTAGGGACTTCCATAAATGAAAGCCCAGCTCCTAACCGCATCCTACTTATTTTTATTTTCATGTGGTTTTCGTGTATTGTCTAACTTACTAAATACGGCCAGTCTCATATTTCAAATGTCACAAGTCTCTGACGACTTGCAGTTTTAACATGAAAAAGCAGCAAAGACAAACAGCTTTAGTTAAAAACAAAGGGAAGAAAGGAAGACCAAAAGGTGGGTCCGAAATTGTCTAACTGGAGTCACATTAAACTCATAATGGATCTAAAGGCAGACAAAAAATCAATGCAGACCATAATATGGCAAGATGGCAAACTGGTACTTTCATGTCAAAACTAATAGACTATTAGGCTAACTGGTGTGCACAGTAGGCTTTTCAATTCACATATCAAGCCAGCAGCACGCGCTCCTATCAGTGCGCCAGGCCTGATAAACCTGTTGACGCACAGCATCAGTGGCTACTTTACAAAGCCCAAAGCAAAGAGACAACTTAATCTGACTGCAATGTACACACATTATTGAACTCAGTTCATTTAAAGGAGTCCGTTCAAATATTGAGTGTAGTTCGAGACAAACGGAAATAAAACGTTTGCAAAGAAAACTGGTTCGAGTCCTAAAATAACATGAAGCATCTCTGAATATTAACACGTCTAGGCAGCATGAATGTACTTCTCTAAAAAAGGTTATTTTGTTGTGATTTTTTTTTAATAAATTGATAAATATCTGATAAAGGAAAACAATGTCCTAAACATCTTCATGCAGGCTCCATACGCATAGTTCTCCGCAAACATTTACAGGGCATCATGGGGAAGCATGTGGGAGATTCAATTGACCGCACTCAACTTTGCCGCCGCTTGAGCTTGCCGCATACACTTCAAATTGTTGTTCTCGCTACTGACAAAACCGTTAATTCACCCAGAAACGGGAGGTCAAGTTTCAGCAGGAGCAGCAGAGAGGGCGGGGGGTGGGGGGGGGGGGGGGGGTTAGCCGGGAACTTACAGGAGTGCGCAAAGGTTTGCACACACAAAGAGTTTCTATTCTCCCATAAGGATAGGATATTCTACATTAGAAATATTTCACACCTGTTGCTTTTATTGATCCGTTTGATTGAAGATGGAAAAGAAGTGGCTCAGGCGAGAGATGGGAAATTGTAAACAAATACAAATAAATAATAATAATAATAATAATAATAATAATAATAATAATAATAATAATAATAATAATAATAATAATAATAATAATAATAATAGTTTTAAAAAATCATAAATTCCTTATATTCCCTCAAGAGAAAAAGTTGAACAATTGGGGGAATCTGACAAGTAATTTGAAAATTGACATTTTTAGTGTTTCATACATAAATAAAAACCTTACACTACTAGAAGGGCAAAACTACATACTGGGTTTTCCGTGTTCAGAAACTGGATTTTAAATTTCCATGGAGAAAAGAGATTTGTTCCTCAAGGTCTCAGTTTTTACTGAAGATACCATAATCCTTATTTACCTCTAAACAAACTACACTACATGTGCTTTTTCTTCATTAAAAAGTGACAATGTGTATGTTAAAAAAAATTTAAAAAATAATCTTAAAATCTAAAACAGATGCTTCTTACATACAGTAAGTTTATGCTGCGTTCATTATGTAGCTGCTGCTTTCATTAAACAGACAAATCCTACTGGGACAAGGTGCAGCAAAATCCACAGTGAAAAGGGTGGATTATAGGATCAGGCCTGCACACAGCACCTGTAGGGAGTGGCTGGAGAATCCTTCCCGAAATAACCAAGAAAAACTCATTGCAACAAGGTTGAACAGGAAAATATGACAGACCTCCCGAGGCCCAAATCCAGGGAAGACCTGGCTTACCTAGAGGGGAAACTGACACCTAAGTAGTTTTTTACAAGGTCATTTTGGGATGGGATATACTGCTGTTTATGCAGCATAACTGTGCTGCAAAAAATTCCTTAACTGCGTCTATAAGCTGCTCCCTGGAAGCCACAGACACAGCTATGATGTGGTGTATCAGTGAGCATGAGCATAATGCCTGAAAACCTCTACCACATCCTATTGAATGTCTATCACAGTACTTACCGCGGATTTACTTTAGAGATTGGTATTGCACTTGATCCATTTTACTTCAATCACCATTCTCGGGAAACAAAATGTCTGATTGTGGGTCACAAAAGACATAAAAGACACGTATTCAACCATCTCCGTCAGTGGAAATCAGCACTGGTTTCTTTTACCCCAGCCCTCTCAGACTGCATGGCACTTGCTTTTCCGCCTATGGTTTTCCATTTCAAAGCCCTATGTCTCCATGTAAATACCAAAACACAGTAATCCAATCTGACCCCATTGCAAATTTTCCAGAAACTATTGGGGGGTAGTGGGGTTGACATGAGCCACACACTTATCCCACTTAACCTCTAGAGAGAAGCCACCCTAACCCCTTAGCCCAAGATTCCCTTGGTAGAGGAATGCAACTGCTTTATACTAGTCCCCCTCTTAAAAACGCTGGGTCTTGAGGTTGGACTCAATGGCAAAAAACCTTATAACTCTGTGAGACTGTAAACTCAAAGCAGCACTAAGTCGACGGTGGGGAAGTTAAATGGACAGCAGATATCCACATTAGGGCACCTCCCTACTGCACAGTACTGCAAACCCAAATACTTTTTTGATTCCAACCCAAAATAGCCCCTTTAAACTGGTGCCTCTCTCTCTAAGGAACATAGCGGGAACATATTTACACTGTGCTAACTTGATGACAAATAACATGAGGATATTTCTGTTTCCCATTTGCTATTGTTTGCGTTTTCGCATGCAAAACTGGTTTCAGTAAAGACTCCCGGCGTTGAGGTATAAGGGGGAAAGATGCTTATCTACCATGTTGGCAAGTGGTGGCACGTAATGCAAAGCTAAAGATTTTTGACACATGGTCTACATCTGAGTCATTTACTGCAGAGAGAGCCCGACGGCTGTTTATGGGGCTGAGCAGACAAATCCCCTGCATTATGCTTCCACAAGGTGATGCATGCCACTGGACTGGTTTGTTCCTATGATGCTAACACATATAGTGTATGTTTACAAAGCAGCTGCTCAGTCTGTCCTCTATTCTACAGCAACAGGTGAAAATGAGCATAGCTTGTTTTACGTGAACCATTAAGCGTTTGGTGGGGCTTCTGGCAATGCAATGCCAATGTATTTATAAAAAATAACAACCCCTTGTGAGTTCTGAATGGAATTTGTTTTTTAAGGCTACGTGCATGTAATCCTTCTATTTAAAATACAGTTACTAAGTAATTATAATGTGAAATAGTACACAGCTTCAAAATACTCACAACACTGATCACACATTACTTGCTGCCAGTCAATTTATGAGCGAATCAGATTGCTCTTTAAACTTTGTCTCAGGCCTGTTGGCAGCAATATCGACGTATTTATTTTTTCACCTTTCAATTGCCTCCTCTTCAACTATGTGCTTCAAAGTTATGGGCCTGAATCAGTGTTGATGAACAACCTCAAGAAGGTTGGGGGCAAATGATCCCACAGCACACTACCATTTTCCCTGTCAATCTGTAGTCAATGCGCCACCATCAATAAGCACATCCCCTAATTAACTAAAATTGTTTTTCATCAATACCTATAACTGGCCAGCACAGAAATTGATGTGAGCGAGGGTCGACTTGACTAAAATATGCCTGACAGGGACAATTCATCGACAGGTAAAATAGTTTATCATCCCTCCTGCCAATTGACTAAAACCTGTGTGTGATTCTGGAGAGTGCATTTTACAATTTGCGCCCTTTTGGGGCCATATAGCCTCAACAGATCAATTTTAGCACGCTGTCTTGAGGGAGGGGGGTAAAATGTTTGGCATTTAGAAAGTCATTACCCTGTCAATTGAACATCTCCCCTCCACTTTGTGTGGGGAAGTCAATAATGAAGTTTAGAGTCATTATAGTAGTTGAATATACTAATCTTGTGATGTTTCCTTTCCCTATCACGTCGCGTTAGGGTTGATGACTCTCTAGCAGACAATCTGCACCATTCAGGAGCGGTGCCACCAAGTCTGTCCTTGCTTATCATTAACAATCTGCAAATAAACAGGACAGCATACATTACATCACTTGCAGCTCCATGATCAATTCCAGGAATGTCTTTGAAGCTTTGCTTAATGAACCCACACAGTAGAGCTGCTGTGTGTAGTCAGAGCATTGAGGCTTCATAACCCATGACCTTAATGCAGTTTTTTCTACATTGATAGTATTGGTAAAGTAGCAAAACAAAAAAGGGGGGGATGTAAATAGTAACATGAATATTCAATAAAAACAAATAGAGGTTGCAGTTCAAATTAATTGCATTGCAGAGTTGTGTAAAAGGAACAGTTTTTCCACATAAATACTAACACACACACACACACACACACACACAGACTCCAGCAAATGCATGGTGTGGAGAGTGCTGCATGATCCTTTTAACTATCAGGAGAGTTTAAAACACAAGCTGCCCCCCCCCCCCCTCCACCCGTATAAAGCCAGAAATCACCCACCCACAAGGAGAGGGAGATTTTAGAGCCTGTCCAGTCCAATATACTGCACCCCCTTTGATTTTGATATGCAAGATCTGTGTAGATGCATATATAAAAGGGAAGCGCTGACAAAGTTGGCTTCATCAATCAGTAGTGTCAGCTTGGACCTTTTTACAGCCTATTGGAGTCCCTGAGAGCCCTAACCCTGTAAAAAGTTTATATAGTGTATTGACCATTCTCTACTTGCTTAGCTAATGAAGCCGGCTTGGGCCACAGAGACTAAAAGGGCTGCCGCCGTGTCAACACTGCTTCCTATTTGATGACACCTTCCACTAAATTGAAATGTGCTGCTAATGGGGGCGAGTGTTTAAAGAAGAATAAGGCTCAGTAATTGACACACAGCTGACCTGTCTCACACAAAGAAGAGGAGGATGGCTAAAACAGCACCTTCATTTTGGGGCTTATATCACGTAAAAGGTTTAGTAACTGGCTTTGGCTACTGGAGCTGTGTGAGATTTACATTCAGTCAAATGCTGCTGTGGTTTATCAACAGCTATCCATTTGTTCCCTCCAGCGAATCAATAAAACGAAACACATAAACTGAATAGTATTGTGCATTGCTCCTGGGGAATACACTGCACATGCACACACAGTGCTTATAGACACCCACACAGTGAGAGAGGCAGTTTCCAAAGAAGCACATTATCGTCTAACCAAATCCACAAAATAGAAGGCACAGTGACATGAATGACTCGCATTCTGATGGACAACTATTGAGCTGCAATTAACAAACTGTCTGTAATATGACAGCAGAGGATTCCCACTAATTCTTGCATGCATGAGCAGTGCTGAATAGAAATTCAGTTGAATTCAGTTAAAGGTATTTAGGCTATGAGCCTCAAGGCATTTTGCTGACAATTTCAAGCACCAAGTTTCGAAATTATACTACATTGAGACATCCATAAATTACTAACAACAAATGTCAACAGGGAAATTAACCCTTTGAAGGCTTCAGGTATCAGATGAATAGAATAGCCTACTTTGCAGATGCATTAATAGGCGATTGTGAAACTGATGAGAAATAATGGAAGGGAACGTTGACATAATTCAGTTTAGGCCTGTGTCTCTTTTTGTTGCTTTAAATCGCTCTAATTTGTCCCCATAAAGGACTTTGAGATCCACCACAGCTTTGGTCCCCGTCTGCATCCACAGAGACAGACAATTGACTGATGGTCAATGTTTATCCAGGTTGGCTGACTGGCCACGGCTCTCTCTAGTTTACTTGTGACTTTGTGTTTAAATAGAATTTTAGGGAGCACTGGCGTGGCTCTGTCCAGGGTGCACGTCTCTTTAGACAATTTTTGCACCCAATATAGTCAGCCCCTGCATACCCTAACTTCTAAATTGGCGCTCTGGCTGCGTATAAAGCCTGTGAGCTTCAATCATATCCACGGCTTAACCGTAAAATGATGCGACTGATAGTAGTCCAAGACCCACATCGCCTTCGATATCATGATGGTGGTGAGAAAATAGATTCTGACAACTGGATTCTACTTGGTGCAGCCAGTGAAAGTGACACTTTGTACAGACTGCGAGTGAAATTGAATTGTTTCCCAGAGACCGTTTCAGCCGGGAAAGCGTGCTATATTTAACAACAGAATTGACTGGTATGATTTAGAACGTTGACGTTCTGATACAATAACTGATCCCACTAGCACCTCGGAGACTCTGCTCCTCAGCGTAAACGTTATACTCTCAGGTCGACTTATAAGATGCGCTTAAATGTAAAAATTAAAAGAGTATCCACCCGAGTTGAAAATATGTTGCCACTAATTCTGCTGTGAATGTTTCAATCAATGTAAAATACGAAGTAAATGTATTTAGATAGCATACAATATAGACGCAGGACTGATTTCACTTACGCCGACTCAAATCCAAATGTAGGCTTGGGAGGTAAAGTGGGAATAAAGAGCTATAATAACAGAGTGTGTGCTTAAATACCCAGAAATGACAATACAACATATAATAAACGCTTCACATCCATTAACAAAATCCAATAAAAAAAATAACAAGGCTATCTTAACAAATAATTATTGATCATGTCAGCGGTATCATCATAACGTTCTTATTAACATTGCATAAACTTATCATCGTGCGCCTCATCACGTCACCAGATCATATTTTCCTGAGCTATGATTTCAAAGGAGGATGTTACAGGAAATGTTGGCACTCGACCGCTTTCGGCGCTGTTAAATCACTGTTAACCTAGTGGAAAGCGATTTAAACTGTTAAAATCATACAAGAAATATATTCATACAAGAGTATAATTGTCTTCAAATCGTAATGATATTATTTTCCGGTGGGAAACAAGGGAGTGAGCAGCGGAACAGACCATAACAGTTCGCCTACGAAGCCTGCCGGTTTCCCGGATTGGCTCGTCGGCTCTGTCCCCTTCGCTGGGTCTCAGAGAGCGACCGATAGATAGCGCAACTTCTATAACGATGTTGGCATATTCACACAACACTGACCGGGGCACGGTGGTGTTTTCACGGCAAAGCCCTTTAGAGTTTCCAAACACCTTTTTATAAGTCTGAAGTCTGTCCCCTCCACCCGACCTGTTAAAACCACGCCTACGCAGCCACACAATTGGTCCAAAAGCGTCAAAGAGCCAATCAAACGGAGCGCAGCTACTCGTAACACGCAACACATCCATACAGTATGAAGCCCTATGGGCCAGAGGCGCTAGGAAAATCACGGAGCTGGGACCTTACCACCTCTCTCTCTCTCTCCCTTTCTCTCTCTCTCCCTGGCCGTCAGCGGACTCCTTTCTCTGCACACGTCTTTCTCTGAAATGTGTGTGTGCGTGAAAGAGAGAGGAGGACTAACAACGTGTGTGTGTGCGTGTGAGGGTGCATGTCCGGAGCAAGTAAAGGCAGGGGGATTATTCGGAGCTATCGAAATATTTCAACACGTCGCCCTCGCTGCAGGACTCAAGCCAATAAGAAGGAACGCATTTTAACAGGAATGCCGATATTGTAAACAGCAGCAAGACGAGAAAGAATGCACTGCAGTCAATTAAGTGACTCGCCCGAGTTGGTTTAATTCGACTAATGTCCGCAAGACAACGAGAGACACAGAAAGGTGTCCGATGCGCGTCAGCGTCTGAAGAAAATCGTTCTCGCAGCACTTTTGAAGAATAATGGAGAACATTTTTACATTACTCGTTGCAGACTTTTGATCCAAGCTCAGCAAAACGACTGTAGAGATCGTCCTGGAAACTTGTGAAAAAAAGAAGTGGATGCTTATTTTTGCAAAGTTGAAGAAGGAATTCCCAACTTCAGCTCCGTGTTGTGCTTCTTTTTTTGTCATCGTTTGCTCCTCTTCTACGCAGGCTTCACTGTTGTTAGAAATATTGTTTCATATCCAACCACATTTGTTTGCCCTGCGCTTGGATGAACTTCCTGATGAGAGATCCAGTCACCCAAGGATCAAGTATGGCATATCATCCGTTTATGCATCACCGGGGTCCGGAATTTGCCATGAGCGCAATGCTGGGTCACCAGCCGCCGTTCTTCCCGGGCCTGGGTCTGCACCACGGCGGCTCGCTCTCTCTGCCGGGCGCGCTGGGGAAGCCGATTATGGACCAGCTGATGGGAGCCGCAGAGACCGGGCTCCACTTCTCCTCGCTGCAGCACCAGGCTGCGGCGGCGCACCTCAGGCCCATGAAGACGCTGGAGCCCGAAGAAGAGGTGGAGGACGACCCTAAAGTTCACCTGGAAGCCAAGGAGCTTTGGGAACTCTTCCACAAGAGAGGCACCGAGATGGTGATCACGAAATCCGGAAGGTAAAATTTGAAATATTTTTTTTGTGTGTGTTCAATCCAAAATATATTTTAAGTTATATGTATTATAATTCACGGGAAAGCCTGTTGTGCGTATTGATAACTTTTGAGGATTTGAGGATTGAGAGGTTGGTTTTTATACACAAAATACACAGATATTAACACACAGCCACTTAAAGTTATGGTAGGCTACAGCACCACAATTCCTCTGGATATCGTCTTTATTTCATGCAATGCTCTCAAGCCTTTCTGTTAAGTCTAATTTGTGTTTATTAAACTGAAGCACAATAGTTTCACACTTGACACGTAGATATTTTGCTGATTAGGATATTATGTTTTCATTACAAAATAAAAACATGAGCTAAAAGTGCTTTCTAGATATTTTATTTTATTTTTAGCTCGAATGAAAAACTGAGACTACAAAAGTGAGGTGAAACTGCGACTTCCTGTTGTAAACTCGTGCAGCCTGCAAACTCAGAGGTTCTGTGGCAAACTAAACATGATGCCAACACTGTCTTTAATTGTGCAAAAATCAGTTGTTATACCTGTAACATTTTATGAAATAAAAAGCAGGATCAAGCTCGTAGCCGATTTATTATTCATATACTCAAGTGAAAGTAGTCTAACTATCAGCCTCACGGATCTTTCCATATTTCCCACCCTTATACAAATTTGGTTTATCTATAATCCTATTGTTAATTTCCATGGCCGGATTGTCAAAACTTTACAATGACGGATTAGTCCATTAGGAATTCGTGTGAAGCTGGGACTAAATTATTTTCGTCATCATGACAGTGACAGTGGTCAAAGATGGCTGCTGTGTCTGTGACAAGGCCTCCGAAGGCATTATTAAATATCACAATTACATTCAAACGTGTTATGTGCAGCCTAAAACGTCGAATAAGAACTTTTGTATTTGTTAACTCAATGTGTTAGTCACGGGACACTTTTACGGCTGATATATAAATTAACAGGCGAGTGGCACACACGCATTTATATGAATCTAAAAATGTATTTGAACATAGTGTTGGATATTGTGCTTCTACTAGCCTATATGCTCATGTATTTGTTTTCCTTTGTCACAGGCGGATGTTCCCTCCGTTCAAAGTGAGGTGCACTGGCCTGGACAAGAAGGCCAAATATATTCTCTTGATGGATATTGTTGCAGCCGACGACTGCCGGTACAAATTTCATAACTCCCGCTGGATGGTGGCGGGGAAGGCCGACCCCGAAATGCCAAAGCGGATGTACATTCACCCGGACAGTCCGGCTACTGGCGAACAGTGGATGTCAAAAGTCGTCAATTTTCACAAACTCAAGCTGACGAACAACATATCCGACAAGCATGGATTTGTAAGTTCAACTAATGTATGTCAATTTTCCTATTTACCAACATACCCTTTTAGTCAGCAACGTGTCTTGATTGTTTACATATATTGTTGATGTCGATGTTATTTATGTGTATTATAATTGATCTAAACAGAGGAAGTTCCATGAGATTTAAGAGTTAAAAATATATATGATATTATCATATTTTAATTAATTTAATGTGTGTGTGTGTGTGTGTGTGTGTGTGTGTGTGTGTGTGTGTGTGTGTGTGTGTGTGTGTGTGTGTGTGTGTGTGTGTGTGTGTGTGTGTGTGTGTGTGTGTGTGTGTGTGTTTAGTAGCCAACATCATTATGATAATAAAAAAAATACAAATGTCTTTATCTTGACATAATCTAATTGGCAATCGTTAAGTATAAAATATATATGCTATTTAGATGTCCATGGATAACTTCTTTGTTGAACGGATTAAATATTGCACTAAAAATCATTGGCATCATTTTTATTTACAATGCATTAGCTTATTATTTACCAGATTTAATTCCTCCCACTGATGTGACTTCTGATTTCAAATTTGAAGGATTTCACAAAATGTGTTATGTGAGGACATTTGGAAATTGTTTAATAACAAAAGCACCGAGTACGCAGAGCTTTCTTATATCTTTTTTCTGATTGTGTTCATTGCAGACCATACTTAACTCGATGCACAAATATCAGCCTCGCTTTCACATTGTGAGGGCCAACGACATTCTCAAACTCCCGTACAGTACCTTCAGGACTTATGTTTTCCCTGAAACGGATTTCATCGCCGTGACTGCTTATCAAAACGACAAGGTAAGCACAAGTATAGCTCACTGCAGGCTTTACGTTGTATCGTGAATATTTTCTCAACTGTGTCCTGGTGCCTCTGTGTGTGTACCTCGCCCCGCTGTTAGACGCGCTTCCCTCCCTGTCTTCCACGCTCTGCACCATTTTGTTGTCATAAAATATTGAAAAGACGTCGTGTTGGTTTGAACCCGTGAGAGTAGAGTATCATAGTGGGGTGGATGATGTTGGGACTAAGTGCCACATTCACCAGCCTGTGGTAGTAAAGGAATAATTCTGTTGGAATGTTATACAGGTTGTCTTCCTTATATTTAATCACGTGGAAAGGATTTGGCACGGACCCACTTTCTCTCTCTCCCCCCCAACCACTCACCCCATGTGTGTGTGTGTGTGTGTGTGTGTGTGTGTGTGTGTGTGTGTGTGTGTGTGTGTGTGTGTGTGTGTGTGTGTGTGTGTGTGTGTGTGTGTGTGTGTGTGTGTGTGTGTGTGTGTGTGTGTGTGTGTGTGTGTGACTAAAAGGGTTGGGGTTAAGAAATGGGGAAAAGAAAAGGGGGAA
This sequence comes from Ammodytes marinus, assembly GCF_949987685.1. Taxonomy (NCBI): domain Eukaryota; kingdom Metazoa; phylum Chordata; class Actinopteri; order Uranoscopiformes; family Ammodytidae; genus Ammodytes; species Ammodytes marinus. The sequence continues at coordinate 11,250,424 of NC_137222.1, forward strand.
CAACACAGTACGGTTGAATGGAGAAAAATAAAAAAAGGGGGGAGCAATTTGTGTTGTGACAGACTGTGCTGCATGGTGACGTTTTATTCTCTGTGAGACGTAAAAATGATGGAAATCATCTCCTCGACTCTTTGATGTCGCTGGGAAACGATGGCTGCCTACCCCTCCCTCCCCGTGCGCAGTGGTAACATTGCCGAGGACTGAGAGGAAGTGGAGTGGGAGTAAAGTTTTTCTCCCTCATGGGAGAACGTGCCAAATGTGAGGGCTCGTGTGCTCTTTGTGCGCACTTGCGTATTTTACCTTCATGCGCGTTTGGTCCATATTAGCCAAAAAAGGTGTGTTTAGGTTGTAGCCTTTTGGGACAATAATCTCGGTGTATTGTGAAACTGTAACACTTAATACAAAATGCGTGTGTTTGAATGTGAATTAAAACATTAGTGTATAGGGAATGGACATTTCAGTCGCTAATATTTACACACAATTTCTGGTTATTTCAGATAACCCAGCTGAAAATTGACCACAACCCGTTTGCCAAAGGATTCCGTGACACAGGCAATGGAAGACGGGAAAAGAGGTAAGATAGAGGAGAGTGGGGGAAAGAGAATATGAAAAACATACCCCAAAAAATGGGAGCAGAAAGTTAAAATGTCTCCCAGGTTTATACATGGAGAAAGACATGTTGATCTCGGGGGATTAAACCCTGCGTCACATCTCCCACATTAGCCCGCGGGGAGTTTGTTTTTCAAAATCATGTATAGCTTAACGCCTAGCCTATAGTCCTTGAATCTTAAATTCTATAATTGTACAGCGCTGTTGGTAATAGAGGCCTGGACAGGGAACTTCCACTACCATCTTCACTTGCTGATTTAAATTTTTTGATAATGAATACATCCCAAAATATTGACTTTATTTTTTATTTATTTTATTATTAGACTTTTTTTTTAAATTGTTTTGATAGGCAATTTGACATGGCAGGTTCGATAGATACACGGGCGTGCTCAAGTTACAGTACTGTATAAGATTTCGTATTCTCACCTGCCGAAAGGTGAGGCAGCCCTATAATAAGTAGCGTCCATTATGCGAGTTGTCTACTCTATATAAGCTTCCACACACATTCATCTTGTTTGCTGATATCATTTCTGACCCGAGAACTGCGACCACCACCCATTCTAACCTGCAGGGTACTTAATGTGCACAGGAAACAGCTGGCTCTGCAATCCATGCGCTCATACGAGGAGCACCAGAAAAAGGAGAACGGGGCTTCAGACGACTCCTCTGGAGAGCAAGCTTCTTTTAAGTGCTTCGGCCAGGCCTCGTCCCCCGCCGTGTCTACCGTGGGCCCCCCACACCTGAAAGGTAGGCCGACAGACCCCACAGTCCGCCACAGCTCCGAACACAAGTCGTGCGTAAAGTCGTAAAATCGCTTTTGTGACGAGACTTTTTTGCACTTAATGAATAGAATGAGAGAAGATTTAAATACTGTGAAGTAGTTATAGTAAATTATCACTTTAAGCCATTGTACACTGGGCAGCTCTTTGTTGCTTCCTCATTGAATTTAAGAGTAAGAAGATCACGACGACATGAATATGCACAGCAGGCTAATTGTTTAGACAGGTGTCCGTCCAGAAGCAAGATATCAATCTGGTAATGATTATTTTCGTGCTAATGTATAGTAGGCTAACCTACGCATCCATATTGGCAAACAATTGGGGTGTAAATATGGGACATGCTTTAATGTCAAGTTGACCAACAGCTGAATATATTGATCATTTATGGCAGTGTGAGTCTCATTCGAACTGTAATTTGGCTGAAACTGGAGTTATTATTGTCATGATGAGCAGAAGGGTGACCGATGTTCTACTCGACTCTTGCTTTGGCAGATTTCTGCGACAGCGACGAGGACAGCGACGACGAGAGCAAGGATGGACACATCAAAGATGGTCCAGACTCCAGCAAGATTTCCACGACTACGGAGGACGGCAAGGACCACGAGTCGAGCCCCACTACGGTGCACGGTCCCTTCGGCAACAGTGACACTTCGGGCAGGAACCGCGAGAGCATCGCAAGGACTGAGAAAAGCCAGGCCGACTCACGACATAGCCCCATCACCGTCATCTCCAGCACCACCCGCTCGGGAGAAGACCTCAAGAGCCCGAGCCTGGACCAGCCCAAAACGGAAGAGTGCAGGCCAATAGGCAAAGACAGTTTCATGCCTTTGACTGTTCAGACTGACAGTGCGCACATGGGCCACAGCCACTTGCATAATTTTGGATTTCCAACAGGCCTAACAGGACAACAGTTTTTCAATCACCTTGGGGGTGCACATCCGTTCCTCTTGCACCCCAGTCAGTTCAACATGGGAGGTGCGTTCTCAAACATGGCGGGCATGGGGCCACTATTGGCAGCCGTGTCCAACGGAGGGGTGAACACCATGGACACCACTAGTATGACCTCGCCGCAAAGCTTGTCGGGAGTGCCAGGCCTGCCTTTTCATCTGCAGCAACATGTCTTGGCATCACAGGTAAAACCTGTTTTCTTGGCCTATACTCGCAGCCATGAGTAAAGCACATGTTGGGTTTTTATAGCGCGGCAGACTACAGGCCTTGGAGGCCCATGTGCCAAATTTAATATGGTAGATATTGAAAAGTCTTTAATGATCTTGTCATCACTTTTATGAGAGTGTTTGTTCAGCTGTGAGCAAGAAAGAGAGAATGCGTGTGTGGGTGTTCTGCGTTTATGCGCGCTTTGTTTATTTGGTTTTATTTCCAACGAGACTAGTATTAAAAGGAGACAACTGCTTTTTTGACTTAACTAGGCTATTTAAGACCACAGTTGATCGCCCCCTTCTCTTATCTTGACATTGATTATATATATATATATATATATATATATTTGCCTAATTATCAGTCGTCACGAAAAACAGAATCAAGAGACAGGGACCATGCACCTTGCAAGTGGTGAAGGTGTTAGGCAATATTTGTTTGATTTGAGATCGTCAAGTCTGTGTTTTTCGAGCCACAGTTGCGAGTATAAAAAAGCCTCGTTGGCTCAGAGGGAGGAAACATTATGTTTTAATACACAACAAATTAGTCTCTCTCCATGGATTGTCACAACAAGTGTTATAGCTGCAACTTCTCCTGCTCGATTGCAGCATCATTATTTTTTTTAAGTTTTGTTTATTTGCATTACAAATTATTGAACAAGCACCTAAGCTGTTAACATGCTCAGTGGTAAAGCTGTTGCTGCGAACTATTTTGTCAGGGTTAGAATTGTGGCAACCTGTGTGAATGGAAGCATTGAAGGCGCCACAGGCTCTGATTCTGTATAACCTAAATCAGATCAACGTCTTGGATCAAGTTTTTTTTGTCGTCCATAAGCCAAGTGTCAGACCGTGCCATTAGCTTTGTTGCAAGGCATTAGTAACGTCAAAGGAATCTTAACTGGGGACAGTAAAAGTAAAGCACGTGAACCGCTCGCAGCAGGTCACATTAAATCATTTTTTACGCGCAATTTTTCCAAGACCATGCAAGCACTCTGCAGTCTGGTAAACACAGAAAAAAACATGTTTTAATTGTTTCTCTGTTTTGCACATTTTCTGCTACTAGTAGTAGCCTAGGCTTTAAATTAGTGTCTGATTACATGCAAGTAGTATCTGTCTGTATTAGCCCTCGGCCTTGTTGCTCACACTCTTGTTTTCTCCATTTCTCCACAGGGCCTCGCCATGTCTCCGTTTGGTAGTTTGTTCCCCTATCCGTACACGTACATGGCAGCAGCCGCGGCAGCCTCCTCCGCAGCCGCCGCCTCCTCTTCGGTGCACCGGCACCCTTTCCTGAACGCAGTGCGGCCCCGACTCAGGTACAGCCCGTACTCCCTCCCCATGACGGTACCGGACAGCACGCTGCTCACCACCGCGATGCCCGTCTCCTCCATGGCAGGCGGCGGGGGCGAGATGAAGGGGGAAGGCATTGTCCCGGCGAGCCCCGTGTCTGCTGTCACCCTGGACTCCACATCGGAGGTGACCAGTCACTCATCCACCATGTCCCCAAAAACTTGCACGGAGAAAGACGCCGCCAACGAGCTGCAGAGCATCCAACGTCTGGTCAGCGGACTGGATTCAAATCAGGACAGGCCACGGAGCGGGTCCCCCTAGGAGTTTTTCTTTTTATTTCTGTATTTTACTTGTTTCTCTTTTTCTAACACTCCACCTGCTTCTCGCCTCGTTGTTGTCATGAAAAAAGTGAAAAATGTTGAAGGTGATGAAGACATTCACAGTAGGAGGACGCCCTCGTAGATTAATGCAGGTTTAAGAAAAAATAAATAAATGGAAAAAAAAAACAGTTGGACGTTTTTAGTTTCTGGCTGAAATGAAATGCACTTTGGTTAATACACATCTGATATGTATATTTTTTCTTTCTTTTTTTGTTTGTTGCTAAATTAAACAACACTTGTATCCTGTCATTTGAATACCATACAAGTATTGAAACTGAAAAGTTGGCATGGGTGTGACTTACAGGTTTAGGAGAAGTTGCTGCTGTGTCCTGTCTCCTAACTTTATTGTACACGAGGAGGGAGATATGTTTTTTTTTATATGCACTCTGAGTTGATTGGACTTCTTTGAATTCACTATCGTTGAACCTACCTTACAAAGACTGCTGTATTTTGTTGTACACTCTTCACTGATTGGCCAAATGTCGCATGCCCCGTAAAAAAAACAACGAATGTTATTTTAACAAACAAAAAAAAAAAAAAAAGTTTCACAAAAAATTCAGTTTTGAACTTAAACACACTCCCTTTGCTTAACTTTCTTCTTAATTAGGTGACAACATTTCATAGCAAATCTTTTCTTTTCGTGTATTTTTTCAAATCAGCATCGGCCTAATGACTGTTGCTCCGGGACAAAACTTTAAAGGCCCAAGCATGCGGAATACTATTCAGCTCAAATATCCAACAGGCAAAGGGAAGAAGAAATTTAAATACAAAAAAATAAATAAAGGTAGTATTGATTAAAAGGTGTACATAGGGATATATAAAATATTTATGTAATTATTTCATATTGTTATTGCGTGTAAATACAACGGAGTAGTTTGATTTTAGGGATCTGTTCTTAATTTATTGTCGATATACCTGTGTAAAGATAGTTTGTGGGCTATTATCCTTTTGTTGCCATCTGCATTTATATCCCTTTTAAAATATTGGACTTTATTCCTCCCCAAATATCCACTGATCTAGTTACTCACACTCACGTGCCATTGTATTTCTTCTATTTTTTTTTTCAATTTCATTTTCTGTCATTTTTGTTGTCCCCCGTGTGTGAAGTGCTACTGTTTTAAAACGAATGAAAAAGCGACAACGCACTGCACCAATGGCTTGAAAGAAAAAAAATCAATGTTTTTGTTTTTCTTTCTTTTTTTTAGAAGAGCAAAAGAAGTGTCGTCTGAGTGTGACAAAAAAGGTGGACTATTTTTTCTGTTAAAATACTTTGCGAATCTGATCGTGAAAGTGCCGCATAATCGAAAATATGAAGGTTTCTTTTGTGTTTCTTAAGTTGTCAATGGGTTATGTTGTATTGGAGTTATGTCTAGTTTACAACATCGACATCGTGTTCTTGAAAGTTTCAATAAAATATTGAAATGCCTTTTTTTTAGAGTGTGTCCCTCGCTTTATCCTGAGAACCAAATAGGATGTATAGCCTATATTATTTAAATTGGCTGATTTCAGGATGGCACTGTGCGAGATACATCCTGACATCTCTAGTTTCTGCTCTGATTTGGGTGGTGGAGATGTGGTGGGGGGTCTCTATGCACGCTTACTCCAACTCGTAGAGAAATGTGTCTGTGTCTCGTTCAAAGAGTCCAATTAAGATAAACTGAGGGTGAAGCAAAGGCCCCTCAGCTCCAGATATCATACCTGGGATTCCTACCTGAAGGTTGCCGCGCTGGAGTGGCTTCTACTTTTGTTTGGTCTCATTGGCGGCAACTGCAAGGAAGGGCATGTAGAATGAGGAAAAGTGTAACTATTTTAATCGCAATAGGCCTAATGGAACGGAATAAAGAAATCCGTGAAAATTTGGCCTGCCTCTAAAATTAATTGAAATAGAGCCTACAAGAAGAAATCTGCTCAACATTTCTCTTCTGGGGTGGCTGAGTTGTTTGGTGACGTGTTTTATCACATCGATCGACCAAATGGTAATTTGAGGTCCCCCAAAAGTGATGGCTCCCCTCGTTCCTTGAAAGGCATCATTGTATGAGGTTATAAAGAATGAAAAAAAGAAAGAAAGATTTACAGCATGAGACGACTCAAATGAAGTTGACACACGTAGTGATGGGCCAGGAGCGGCAAAACTGAAGAAGTGTGACTGTAGGCCAGAGTGGGAAGGGAAGGGTTGGGTTGGGGGGGGGGGGGGGGGGGGTGTACACACACTATGAAATCGCTTGATTACCCTCTCTATTGCACCTCGAGTCATGGGTTTATCAACACCATATCTTTATTTGTATATTGTCTGGTTAATGTGTAGCGAGCCCGGCGCTAGTGAATAGGTGTAAACATGACACAAGCTGTCTGAATTGCTCTGTCTTATTGCTCACCTGGCGCCTTCGATGGGCATATCTTCCATTTTATTGCACGGAAGGCGACAATGCGTCTGTAATCAAAACCGAGACACGACGCCCCCAAGCGGCTGCTACGCGAGTTGGTTCCTATCAGTAGCGTGTGTACGCAGCGCAGCAAAGGACACAGCCCGGCTGAGCTCTCACTCAGAGGCCAGTGATAATGAAGATTGTCTGACCTGGTCAAACGGATGACTACACATAAGTTATCTTAATGTGCGGTACTGAATATTCATCAAAGAAGTGCGTACTTGATCTGTACCATTCTAAAAACAGCCTTCAAATATATTTCTCAATTAGAACCAGTGTGGCTGGTCAACATCCCTGTGCGTGTAACAGCATGATCCCACGGGGAGGACCACATGTGTTACCCTGAGAAGTTTGACAGAAGGCCCTACAATAATGTTTCAAAGAGAAGTAAACTCAAATACACATTAAAGTGGTATAAAATACAGCGTGTACCAACAGCCCCAACATGTAAGGCTACCAAGTGCTTTTCCTTAATCAAGGTTATTAATCATTATACAATGTTGTGATAGGCCTACACTAAGCCTACATTAGAGTCCACACCTGAAGGCCTTTTCACATTTGACCTGAGCCCTTTCATGGAAGTTATTTTATTGAATATTTGCAGCTTCACAGTGTATGCCCTGTTCCCCTCTAACAAATAAGAGCAGCCTATAAAACTAAATAAAATATGAAACATGAAATATCCTCGATTAATAGCAAATTTGGCGGCTTGGCTATCTATGTGTGTGCGAAAGGAAGTGTCTACTGATTTGGTCTACACTCCAGAGGCTTGACTTTTAACGTTGGATTGACAGGCCAGTCTAACAGGTTGCTTTTCCTCAAATGTATCTCGTTGGTCTGCGGCGCCATCTACTGGCAGTAAATGATAAATGATGGGTCTACTGTGACGTGATATCTGACCGGGTCAGTAATAACTTTCTAAACTCTAAACTTTCTCTTATTGCATTTTATTTAAATGCAAAAACTGAACCTTTTATTCCCAAATTGTTTTGTGTAAATAAAAGGGATATTCCCCCCATCATCACTGCTCCAAAAATATTAAACGTTTTGAAACCAAATAGGAAACTGCTATATAAAAGTGTTGAGTTAATTCTATAAATAAATAATATTAAACAAAAAATGAAAAAGAAAACAATGGACTTGTAGTGTTTTATATTCTTTTCATATCAACAGAGAATAAAGTCAACACTCTAAACTGTTTAAAACCTAAATCAAACTTTCACAATGTTTCAACAATGGTTTAACATGGATCCATACGACTTGTACTGAGTGTACTTCAAGAAGCATTGTTCAGTTATTATCTCTAATCTGTACTGTGATGATAGAGAGCAGACGACTACATGACAATCTTGAAAAAGAAGAAGGGTCCGTCACAGATCAACTGTTTTTATAAATAACTACCTCAATCAAAATATATTGTTTTATGAGCGAAGCTGAACACATTGTTGCAAAATGTGCTTCTAATGTTAGGGGTGATGATGTTTCTTCATCATTAGGTTGCATTCCAAGAATGTGTTTCAACATGATCTCCGATAATAGATGTTGCTGAGTAGATCATAAATTACATTGTGGGTAGGTGCGTCTGACCTTGTACGTGTGTGTGTGTGTGTGTGTGTGTGTGTGTGTGTGTGTGTGTGTGTGTGTGTGTGTGTGTGTGTGTGTGTGTGTGTGTGTGTGTGTGTGTGTGTGTGTGTGTGTGTGTGTGTGTGTGTGTGTGTGTGTGTGTGTGTGTGTGTGTGTGTGTGTGTGTGTTTGTGTGTGTGTGTGTGTCTGTGTGTGTGTGTGTGTGTGTGTGTGTGTGTGTGTGTGTGTGTGTGTGTGTGTGTGTGTGTGTGTGTGTGTGTGTGTGTGTGTGTGTAAATGGGAATGTGGGATGTCAAGCTCTTTGCTTCTTCTATAATGTTAAAAAAAATTGTCATAGATTAGCTTTGTAGATAAGCATATAAATTAACTTTGCCCTATTCTCAGTTGGAAAGTTGGAATGTGTTCATGTAACTAACCCAATGTCAGATATCTCTTCGTTATGTCTCAGGTTTTACAGAAAGAACATTGAGGACATTTTAGGTCATGTGTGGTGGTTGTTAAAGTTGAGGTTTCAAATTCAGATAATTTACTGTACATGAAAACCACTAACTACATCAGGTGAGTTTATTTTTAATCACAACCTTTGTAACTACCTCAAAGACAGATTTGCTTTCCTCAGCCACATACAGTTACGGCTACAATTTGTAATATTCAATACCATGAATTTGTATTAAAGATTAAAAAGATAGCAACAGTAAACAATGACGCGCATATTGAAAGATGCTAATCTGAATAACAAGCATTAAAGTTTTTTTTGATATGTACAAAACTGCAGATGACTGCTGGCTAAAAGAGTTACATTTCATGTGTTACTTTTTTAATTTAACAATTAATACACGCAAACGCACGCACATGCGCGCACACACACACACACATTAACCTAAAAGCTATGTTCTGTGTCCATTAGCCATATTTGTGTCATTGGTCATACCCTTAAAAAATTCTGATTGGTGGTGGCAATGAAATAAAAGTAAGCCATCTCATGCCACGCTAATGGGGAAATTAGAAAGAGTGGCAAATATCCAGAGATGTAATCGCGAAAAAAAAAAATAGATGAGGAAGATGGAGAGGATTTTTTTTTCTTTATATGGAGGCTTGAATGCATTTTCTATCTTAGCTTGCTTTGTCTATTGGTTTGAGTGAATTATTTTAATTCCAATGGCAAGCCCATCCTTGAATGAAGTGACAGTGCACTCTAGTGTCCAAATAATGTATTACTACAGGGGAACAACTCTATCCACAAGTTTGACTGAACAGGGTCAGATTATCTTTGTATCTTTATTAATTTCTTTGGTCAGAGAACAAGAGTAGCATTACATGTGTTCGGGCTTTACTTGCCACTACAAAAAAAAATCAGGATCACTTTACAAAGGAAGATGAAGGGTTTACACATGCAGGTGTGGTAGGAAAACACACATCCTCACTGAGGTCAAGTGTTCCAATATGTGACTGTGAAAGCTTATTTAAAAAGAAAAATACACCTTTTAAAGTTACTAGTTAAAACTATATAGTATGTGTATGGATGCTAATAGGAAGATAATCAATATTTGAAAGCAAATGTTTTATTTTTCTAGCAAGCATTTCTATTTTTATTCCGCATGAATATTGTCATGAATTTTACGACTGTGGATTATTATCCTGATAATATTTTTTGTCGATGTCTGTTAACTGTGACTTTACTGAATTTCAAAAGATTTGGTACAGAGTTAAACTTGCATGTTATGATTAATCAAGTTATTTGTGTGATCATTTAATAAAATGAACAGTAGCATAAATAGCTAAATTAAGAAATGTGGTTAAGTTTTGGAATGCCCTCCACGTGAAAAAAATTAAAACACGGACATTTGATGATGGAAAAAATGAGGCATAGAAGATGGTCAATGCAAGGTGTAAAGTGTGAGGTGTTGCCTGAAGGAAAAACAAACGTGGCTGGTGTGCCAGGGCTAAAAACAACATCAAACAGAAGGTGACAACGATAGCGAAGGCGGTTGAAAGAAGTGATGGAATGAACACACGGTGTCTGCCTGTGCCACTGTTTGTTTAAAAAAACGAATAAGCCCAGGAGGAATTAAACCTGACTTTGGTGTTGTGAGAAGGTGCAGCTCAAAATGTCACTTCAAAAGATTAAGTTACATTATTCTGAGACGTTTGCAGCTCACTGACATGCCTGCCTGTCAGTCAAGGAAAAGCTCTATTGCTGTTGCTGTCAGCCCTAAATCTACACAGAGTCATAATGCGCTGCCCTGGAGCTGTGGAGGTGTCATGGCTTGCTGAAGGACCTGACAGTGCAGGAATCTGATGTTCCCATCAGTCGACATCATACTACATGTAGACGGTAACATTCTCTGTACATTAGATGACAGATTAGATGTCATTTTTACAACAAAAAAATGGAAATTAAATTCTAAATTATTTATTCATAGCCTGTTCATGGATCCACTTATGCTACATATCTTCAGCCTTAAAGTTTCATTATGTCACTTGATTGGTTCTGTGTGGTTCTTGTTGGCTGCTACATATTAATCCTTCTTGGAGTAGTTATCCTTCAGTCCTTGGAGGCCCTTGCGAAAAAACATTGATGCTACTTTACTTGTGGGAGTGCTATTTTGGCCTGTGACCCTGTATGCATACATATAAACATCTGTGTATGCTAATAAATGTGCAATAGTGCATACATAACTACAGCTTAGTATGCCAATTATTATGCAATAATAACTGCACAGACGTTTGTGTGTTCAAAATATGGGCAATGAGGCATTGTGCAATCTATATCAGCCCTTTAGAAATGTGTGCAATGGGGCAATGCGCCATAATGCTAGCACTTTTAATACCTTAGCACTCAACACCATATTTGAATGGTCCCACAAATTCTGGTTTGTCGTCAGCACTGTACCATTGTTTATTGCCAAATGGACTAAAGATGTAAATTAGCCACCAGCTCGAATCCCACCTATTTAAACATCAATATTCACTGTCCCTATTTAAAATAAATACATCTTTCAAATCTCTCTCAAAATACCAAATATATAGAAACTATAGACTACCAATTGATCAATATGTCAATTTTTTATTTATTTACTGTGTTTAAGAATATATTTATTTCGATTAAATAAATATTAAAAGCACCAAACCAATGATGATTAAAAGGACCTACAGACAACCTACCAAACAAGTCATATATATAGAGTAACTTTCCAGAATCTTTGCAATAAAATTACAGAATGGTTTACAATTTATATTATTAAGGAAACAAAATGTTCCTGATAAATTGCAATATGCCCACTTCAATAATACAGTACCCTGACATTTGCAAAACCCTAAAAGACTGCCAGACAGGGCCGGCAGTAGCCAGGGGCCAGGGTGGGCCGTGCCCACCCAAATGTGGGCTGTGCCCACCCAATCAAAAAAAAAGGAAGGTGGAAGTCTAGACCCACTATCGGACGGACCTGTTCATTCGCTGTCCAAGAAAATGTCAAATAAAATTCAGACAATTAATTAATACTAAAGAATATACCATTACCATGCATTGCTTCTAATTGTATTATTGGGTGGGCAGGACAGCCTGCCTCCAAGTTACCCACCCGCTTATAGTGGTCACTGGTCAGCAGCGCCGGCCCAAGGCATAAGCGAAATGAGCGGTTGCTTAGGGTCCCGACTGCCAGGGGGGCCCCCCAATTTTATTTTTTATTTTTATTTTTTATGTGTTTGATATCAACATCATATTATGTGAATGTAAATTATCATACAATAAAAGGAATACAATGTTTTGGTAGATAGTTAATATCTTAATAATTGAATCAGTTCATCTGGGAGGTATTACGAGGTTAACTGATCATGTCACGTTCAAGTCCATGGCATGCACAGTGTGTATTGAGTTGAGTTTATTTAAAAATATTTGAAAATGGGGCTGCCCTCAGTTGCCCATGCACTGTGTAGGCCTATAGTCTATAGCCTATTTCAGCCTCGTCTGTGGAAAAAAAGATAACTGGACAACAGAGTTATTCTGCTTCGTTCCTCTCACTGCATTTAAATTAATTCATTATATTACAGAAAAATATGTCCCGTAAAAGAAAAAGAGCTCCAAGCCCATCCCAGAGGACCCTGCATAATATTTTATTTCTAATTTATATTTCTATGGAAAATCCATGTGTATTTCTTCAATAGCTTCTAATTCATCAGACCCAGTGTCTCCAAATTATTTGTTCACACAAAATTCCTCAGATTTGGCCTCTTAATTTTCCTCTCAAAGTGCACCAGATTCATGCATTTCACTTTAAAAAGGTAAAAAAAAAATCTACCGGGGGGAATACCCCCGGACCCCCTAGCAGGGTCGTGACCTCGGCTGGCTACTATTTTCACCCAGCTGGACATCAGAAGCAATAGTGGAAAGTAGTGTGTATAGTATATAGCTCTGGACTACCACCATCCAGGTTGCCCAGACCCAAAGCTTTCTCTTCAATCAGCTCAGGCTGCCTACAATTAAAAAAAAGATACATTATGTTGTATATAATGTATATTATATGTTATTCATAAACATTTGGGAAAAAAAAACATGCAAGAATCAAATCTCCCACACAGCAACACTCAAAGTTTATTTGCATATTGTGTTCTACACAATTCACAGTAAATGTGCCAAAAAGCAGACGCAGAGATCTTACAAGGGCAAACATTTTTGTCAAGGGCTAAAAATTTGGTCTCACGCTCGCATCTTCGGGCTCTCTGCCCAGTGTGCCCACCTAAAATTTCTACAGGCCCACCCAAATCTAACTCTCTAGAACCGGGCCTGCTGCCAGATGTAAAAGAAAGGCAGGCCACATGTGTGTTATGCCGTGTGAGGCATGATGCATTGTTTGCACATGCAGACCCACCACTACTCCGTTGTCTTACACTAAATGGCTTCTTTACATGCTTTTCACTCATTTCATGTTCTTAAATAGCGGCCCAGGTCTAGCCACAGAAACCCTCCTTCTAAAGAGAAGACGTTTTATCTTCACCATCAGCTGGAAGTTCAAATGAGCTGTGGGGAATAGGAGAAGACAGTCAGCTCTCCATTCACAGGCCTAATAGTCCCCACCATCAGCGGCACTTCATACACAACCACTGGCTGGCAGATTAGAAGGGAAGGCCCACCGCAAACACAGACAGACGCACGCAACAGCATGCTAGTGGATTCGAGTCCTATGCATATGCTTCTATTCAAAGTATATGGAGGAAATGCACAAGTAGTATATACAAATACATTCACACTTGATGACCTCCTAATGGGTAACGTAGCATTCCACCCACACACACACACACATGCATTTCCTTTGAGTTGGCTGTTACGAGGTGTTTGAAGGGAGTTTCGCAGTCACTCTTTGAAAACTGATATTCACATTCCCAAGTTCTCCTTTTTCTCAAAGAAGCTTAATTTTTTTGCCTCATATGCACTCATCCATCATCTGTCTACAGCACAAACTGAAGGACGTAGTAAAAAATCCACACTCTCTTCCAGTTGCGAAATATAGTTGCGAAATAAATTAAAAGTCTAGTTACAAGTGTAGTTTTTATATGAACACAGTTGGAGCCCTATACATGCTGCCAATACACTCCTCTGCCTAGCATTGCAGTCAATCAAAAAGAAAGGTAATTCTGGACTCACACACTCACTGGTTGGGTGCAGGTGCCAAGTACTGACAAAGGGCATTGCCAAACACAAACAATAGAAGGCAGAGTGGCTCATTCTGCTCAACCATGATGGACTAAACTCTAGCCGGCAACAACCAGGGATATGTATTTTTAACATCCCACAGACAAACAAAAGGGCATTGACACTATGCTATCTTGATCTACAAATCCTATCAACAAGTGAGTGTTGATTGGAAAGAGCCCGAGGACCATAACAGGCAGCAGTCAAAGCCAGCAGAAGACAGTCATTCTAGATTAACAGTTTAAAGTTGCAATATTCAATATTTCAACAAAGGGGTCGCTCCTATTGATAATATTTCCACACAGAGCTGTTTTTAGGGACCAAAAACAGAGCTAATAGGGATTGGGCATTGGACTTGTTAACATTTGCCACATTGCCAAAAATGTACGACTCCAAGTTAATGACAACTTAAAAGTGACATGTCAATGTTATGTTCACAACTTGTTTTCTCTGCCCCCCAGTGGACAGAAATATCAGTTCTTGCAGGTTTAAGATACTTTGCGTGGCATCATTGAGTGTTCGAGTGAGTTTGAGAACCACCAGTCTTCCCAATGTGACATTGAAAGATGAGGTGCAAACCACTGTTGCCTCCCACTGAGTGCTGTTTTTATCGAGGGATGGCTGCAGGCTTATCACTGAAACCTAAATCAAAGGGAAATATCTGCTGATTTATATAACTTGATTCGTAGAATATTAAAACCATGTGACCGGAGCAAGGCTGCCAGAGGGAATGTTTGCATGAAGGGAAACATCCAAGCAAAGTAAATACATATCTCAACTTCAGAGCATTTCACAATTTGTTCCAAAATATTCAGTTAATTGTAATCAATCCTGAAGAGTGGAACATGTTGTAGAACATATAGTTGAAGGGTTTTTAATGGCAGATTGTCATTGTTTCATTGTTATCCTGTCATTTATTGTATTCATTTGTTTTAGTGGAAACTCTTCAACAGATAAACTGTTAAGAGGTATTACTGCAAATGCTGAAAAGTTCTGTCAAGCATTTTGTGACTATAGGGGAGCTGCATGTAATAATTGACAAACAACACAAAATCACAAACACAAAAAAAGTATAAAACATGCACACAAAAAACAAATAATAAAAGAACTGTGTGTGCTAGGGCAAAGAATCCAGTGCGTTTATACACTGCCTAGGCTCTGTAAACAGGTATGTTGCTAGCTTTAATGGGCCCCCTTTGTTTACATACCCTTTGTTTACATACCATTGGACAGGTAGCGGATTTTGAAGAGATATTTACGGATTTTGACAACAAGCATTCTCCAGAATAGCTGATTCCACCATTAATATGTATTTATTACTTCAATTTAAAAAACATCATTGATAAAGCATTAACAGAAATTATTTAGACTATGACATTAAAATATTTGGGTATGGTTCAAAAATGGATCCATATAAATAGATGCTTATTTTATCTGAAGATAGATTCACAGCTAACGCCCTTGCTTGAGCAGAGTTGGCTGCTTTATGAATCCTATATCCACCATTACCTCATCCGGCTCTTGTTTCACTGTGACTATCACATATGACTTATTAGCGTTGTGTTTTTGGTGGATGAGTTTCATTTTATGTTTCATTGCCCCATGTACAGTACCATGAGGAATCTTATACGATTAAAACATGAGATTGAGAATAATGATTTGTCTGAAGGTAAAGTGTTGAAATGGCTTGCTAATGAGATTTTAAGTTTTTTGTTTTGGCAAGATTTAAATAAAGAACACATTTCAGTTAAGAAGAAAACATTACATTCCTCAAAATAGAACATTTGTCCAGTTACTCGCATGCACGTGTGTGTACATGATTGAGGGACCACCCATGGGCTCTTTAACAGAACAATGCAGTCCGCTGCTTCAAATATAATCACGTACATGATTCGTGCAGATCCATAGGAAGTACTGTCACAATGGTTAAGCTGTGACTGCATCAGAATTTTTAAACAAGCCTTACATCACCTACTCCACTTTCCACCCACAGTCCAAACACATACAGGTTAGGTCAATTGGAAACTCTAAAGTGCCTGTATATATACTGAATCAAACATACATTATAATTACATGTATAAAAAATCTGTCAGCCCGAATAATTAAAAGATCCACACTCAAAATGGTGTACACCGATGTAATTCTCAAATGTTTCTACTGACATTGTTTTTGAAATTGCGGAAAAGGGATATTAGAAAAAGCCAATATTTGCAAATATTACAAAATGCTAATTGTAGTTCCCTGAATATCCTATATACATAGTTGTTCCAATTGCTACAGGAAAATAATGTGTTCCGGTGAATGGCCTTGTCAACTTTTTTTTATAATAGATTATCATATTATTTATTATTATATTAGATGGGAATGGACATACCAATTTCAGCCAGTAGTGTCAAATTATGATCATCATCGAGCAAGGGTAATGATGAGGCTTTGGCGTTTCACAATTCATTTTCATACAATACAATTAATTCTGAATTATTTCTACAGGATATAACTCACGTTATATATTGTTGTGCGTATGCAGTTATGTGCAAACCAAAATTAAATAAAAACAAAGCCAAGTTGAGAGCCAGCACTGTACTGTACACCAGTTAACTTACAGTTAAGGCCAGCATCAGTTATCTGGCATCAGAAAAAACTGGCCAGTATTTGATATGCTGCAGCCTCTATAGCAGACATAGCCACAAGGCTTATTTACTGTATAATTCCCTATAACAATTAATAATTTAAGGGGGCGCCCTTAGCTCAGTTGGTAGGGCGTCCCCCCCATGGGCCTCGGCCAGCAGACCCGGGTTCGATTCCAGCCCGCGTCGTTCTCTGCATGTCACTCCCCTCTCTGCCCCATTTCAACTCTGTCTCTACACTATCAATAAAGCATAAAAATGCCAAAAAAATATCTAAAAAAAAACAAAAAAACAATGAATAATTTCTCTTGTGCTTCGACACTATCAAAACAACTGTAATGTCAAAGTCAAACCAAGTCTTCTATTAATCCTTTACCTGTAGTCCTACTCTTGGTCCTGTGTCTAAGAATTGACCTTCATACAGACTAGGTTGCTTCTATAGCTGCTTTTAGAACTACCTTGGGTTCCCCCACTCCTGAGATTAAGCACTCAAAATTTCAGATGTACCTTTGGCCATTTTTCAGATGTAGTTTCCATTCAGCTATAATTATTAATAAGTACTCATCAAAGTGGTTAACAATGGCTGATATCTTTGTACAGTCCTTCATTATTGTCACGTCATGGCCCTCTCAGTCAACCATACTCACTGTTAAAGCTGCCTTGCTGCCCAAAAGAGTCCATAGTTTGATATTTCAGAACAGGTCATGAGGATCTAAAGACAGGGGGCTTAGCACCCTGGAGATGCCGAGGATGTGAGTACAGGTAGTGTGCAAACCCAACATTTTAGCCCTGACAAAGTCTTTGCACTTGTATCTTTTTCTTTTCTTTAGGGTACAAAGTGGTCCCAAGAAGTCAGAGCTAAACACTGCAGTCCATGGATTGATGCAAGTTCTCTTGGCCAGTAAGGGGCCCTTGTGAATAATTTAAGCCTAAAAAATGTTTAACCATTTTGGTGCAAAAGACTCAGTTCTTCTTTAAAGGTGCAGTGTGTAATATGACATCATCAAGAAAGTTCTACAAAGTTCTAGAATGCAACACTCCCTGGGTAACCCCAACCCTTTCGAATAATAACAGAAGCTACAGTGGCCTTCAAGGACAAGAACAATTCTACATTTTAAACAATGCACCTGATGACGTTCCAACTATGACACTTTCAAGATGGAGGCACTAGGCCTTGGTCCAAAATATGCAGAAATATGGACATATAGTATGAGACCCTTTCTAAGGGAAAAAATAATAATTCAAAAAAAAATGTTCAGCTATTATGCACTAAATTAAATGTACTTATGGATATTATAATTACTTTCTACAAAATCTGCTAGGGAATAAAACCCACAATTCTACACACTGCAGGTTTAAGGAAGCCATGTTTGCACATTCACATCAACATGAAGTCTTTAATTTTTTTGCCATTTTGATGCAACAGTTGTGTAAATATGAGATATTTTCCAACAGATTACCTGCAGCAGTGTATTGTTGGTGTGGTGGAGAAGGCTCAGAAAGGTTCCACAGTCCTCCTGTGTTAATGTTTTTTGCAGTGGAATTGGAGCTGTACAGGAGAGAGGAGAGGAAACAAGTCTGTAAGGCTAAACCATGTTCAGTTTGTCTTCACTGTAGGTAAGCACAGCAAGTTGCCTCGGCCTTGAATTCCCAGTTGTCTCGAGGGCATCTCCAGACTGCTGCCTTTATAGCCCATAGCTCCTTCCACTACTACTTAATAAATACATTAAGTCACAGAAGTTTCAGAAGTTAATAAATACAACGATATCACAATTTAACAGAAAATAAATCTCAGGAAACATTTTAAAACAGATTTTAAAAAGCAAAACATTTAAAATACAATTTTCTTAATAGAAATCAAACCCCCCTCTATCTCATACTTGGAACTTTCCACTAGAAGCACCTCAATAAAAGGAAGCCAAATTGGACCAGTGGAGTTTGGCAGTTCCTTGGTTTGACACTGAACCCATCATGTACTACAGAGCGGAAAGGTAAGAGACTTTGACAAACCGATTAAATAAAAGTGGAAATCTCCAAATGTGTCATATTTTCTGAATAAGAAGCAATCCAATTACAATTTCTGATGTTTGGCTAACAATACCTCACAAACTCTACTGTTACTAGGCCCCAAAGTATAGGCCAAAATACTCCAAAAACCACACTTTAATGTCCATAAGAGGAGATTGAGTCTTTGAACATCTTACGTATTGTAGTAGAGGACATGGGGTTTTCCAGGACAGCAAAGGTATATTCAAGGAAGCCCGTTACATTTGGATTACACTTTCCCTACACTGCTTCTTTTTTGTTTACAGCAGCTTTTTAGTTACATTACTGCCATCTCCTGGTGACATTCCCCTTCAGTTTTCCACTTCCTGCAGTTTTCCTATAACTCTAAGCCCCGTTAAATCACTGAACACAACCCTTTTACCTGTCCACAAAACCCCCTCGCTCCAAAGTAGGCAGTAGCCTACTTGTTATGTTCGCGTCTCATTTATTTCAACTGTCACGCCTCGCTGCTGATTTTCCCTGCATTTGTAAGCACATGCTGTGTTTTCAGCTCTTCACATTACTGTGTCCGGTTCACAATGTGGTCTGTTTAACATGGTTCTTGATATAAATGCCTTCACCTTGGGTTTTGCCCGTCTTTATTGATTTCCTATTGGATGCTATTCTCATCTTTTGTTTTTGAAAGTTTAATATTAACTTCACTTAAAGCTAAAGTAAGCGATTTATTTATGTTAATATAAGTGTTAAATCGCTCTTAATTCATACAGTGATCACTTGCATAGTGTGCGCGTTCATAAAGCCGATCTCTGTCACCCGCTCTGCATTTAATTGGCAAATAAACTTTTTCGAGGATCCCGAAACTGATATCCAATCAGAAGAGAGAACGCTACAAACCGGCACCCGTCTCACTGCCAGTGCACGCGCAGAGGGACAGATGGGTGAATGTTTATGCGCCTACAATGGCGGAGCAGGTAAAAATCCTTTCCAATGTCTGTTTTGATGGTTTTTATCGTTCACACTTACTTATCTGAGATTATGCTAGATAACTCGCTTCTAGAAGACCGCAGTGCATTAATGTGGTGACGTGGGGACGAAGGAGGGGACTGCTAACTGCAGTCAGTGACAGGAAGTTAGCTAAACTGACCATTCCGCTTACTGAACCTTTAATTTCTTTTTACAAACACCTTATTTTTTAACTTCCTCGTTTCCCATGATGCCTTGAGGATCAATTAGTCTTGCGTGTTGGAAGGGGTGTTACAGGATATGTCAAGGACTAATTGTAAAAAATAAAAAAAATCTACAAATTGAGTTTTCTCTCATTTAAAGGAATTTGTTCCTTTATGTCAAAGACATTAATCTTCTCTTTGGATCAAGTGTCCAACCAGTTTCCAACATGTATTGGCAACAACAGATTACATTTCAGTTTATTTTTATCAAATGTTTAGCCGGGTAAAACTGCCTGGAATTCAGCCTGGACATGCCAAAGACTGAAATGAGGGACTGGAATCATTTAATTCATAATGTCCGTGTTTGACAGCGTCATAATTTGTGCATTTGAACACGTCAGAGGTAAAGGTGCTTTGACCTCACCAAAGTGAGAGGTGATGGCCCGCAGGCCCTCAGGTCTGTGAATGTGGCCATGGCTGCAGCAGACCACACCACATGATTCCCATGCTCATTACCGCAGCTTGGTAGGTGGCTGGCCGTCTGTGTCTGTGCTGGAGTCTGTGTCTCTGTCCATATGTTTGTGATCTGGGGGCTTAAGATATTTTTTTCTTTTATTAGGCTTACCATTCAATATGGTGTCCTTTTAAGAGTCCATGTAGTATTGATGAGGTACATGATCCACCAGGTTTGAGGGTTTAGTTACATTAACAGCCACATCACAGGATTGTCTTTGGTATTAACTGATGCAATCATTTTGTATACCAGACCTACTCAACTCAATGTTTTTTATTTGTTGTATTCATTTTATGGTTATTGATTTAGATCCACTTTACATGCACAAATGGTTTATCTCCCTGGGGTCCATATGGATAAAATGGATACAATTATTGTGATTATGTAAATCAAACAAAGGTGAAAATAAAGTTGCATGCATATATAAAAATGACATGCAATTTAAAGTTACCTTTAACCTCTTTTTGCTTCAAAGCAAATGTGTGGATGTATCAAGTGTATATATTAGCTTTTTTTAAATAGATGGATAGATACAATTTCCATTCAATGATCAGTAAAGTAATGTTGAAAAAAGTGTCTCGGTTAATTGTTTTCTGTAGTGTATTACCAGTTTTATTCTGAACTTTTTTTTTTTAATAATCTCTAGCCTATGCTGCCATTTTGGCCAGGAAGCTCACAACTCTAAACTCAACAAAGCCACAGTTGTGTACATGAAATATTGAGTAAACGTATATTAATCCTGCAATTCCATGCATTTGTTTTCATACCAAGATTTTACATCAAGTTGTCATTTGTCAACTATTGCAAAAATACCACTAGAGGGCAGAAGATGACATGATATGGAAGTGTAATACACAGCCACACATGCATGAGGTTCACTATACTAACTCGCCAATATCTCAAGAAGAAATGGAACCAGATGTAGTGGAAACGTAGTAACTTTAATGACTTCATTCTACAATATTCCACTATATGAACTAGTGGAAGTCATTCTGTAAACATTTCCATGAATAATTTTGTTTCTCTTCAGTCGAGAACACTGACCAACTTAAAAAGTCTGCCCCACGCCTGGCCCTGCACAGTTCCACCAAGACCTGTTGGGGGAGGAGGACGACTGTGAAATAGCCCAGGGAAACGGGGTGGGTGGGGATGGAAGGGGGGCGGGGGGGTTCATCAGGAAGTTGGAATGCAGGTCCCTGTGTGTGATGTGATTGTTAGCAGAAACGTGTCAGCCCCAAGCCCACCGCCACCAACCCACCACCACCACCATCATCACCGCTTACCCTGAGCCCACAGCCCTGCTCAGGTTGTGAAAGTGGAGCTGTGTGTGTGTGTGTGTGTGTGTGTGTGTGTGTGTGTGTGTGTGTGTGTGTGTGTGTGTGTGTGTGTGTGTGTGTGTGTGTGTGTGTGTGTGTGTGTGTGTGTGTGTGTGTGTGTGTGTGTGTGTGTGTGTGTGTGTGTGTGTGTGTGTGTGTGTGTGTGTGTGTGTGTGTGTGTGTGTGTGTGTGTGTGTGTGTGTGTGTGTGTGTATTATATACCTCCATAGGCCTGCACGGCAACAGAGGCCCAGATACCTTATCGTTGCCTTTTCTAGTAGAGCAAGGGTAAACTCACTCACGAGGTCACGGGTGAAGGGGGCAGACCACAGGACCCATGGTGAAACCATACTACTGGATTAGCAGGGAGTTTACAACTTTTCATCTTTTTATATAGAGAAACTGAAAGACGGAGGAGGATAGCGGTGGCTTAGTGGGAGTGTTCATTGCTCCCAAAATGAGGCATCAATCACTATACATCACTTTTCACTCATTACAATAAACTAAACCTGTGTTGTTTCTACTAGCTTGGTTTTCAAAATATCTGTGAGTTTTGTGATTCCACTCTTTAAAAAGGTTTATCCATGTAAGGCTGTCAGTTCCCATAAAGACCTGCCATAACTTCCAACAGAAACCCATTTGCAAAATGTTTAGTTTGTTTTATGCTGCTGGCAGTTTTTGGAAGTAGTTAAGAGATCAAGGGGTTGGCCTTTTTAAAGGTGCAGTCTGTAGAGCAGAATTTAGCTTCTATCATCTCTGAACATTTGTCTCATTTGACAGTGGAATGCTTGCTGAATATACAAACAGTGGAGTGCTGAGTATCCATAAGCAACACGACTCTAAAACCCCACAAGAGTGAGTCATACTATTCTTTTGTTTATGTTCTAGAAACTGATCATGAAATCCACCCCATGCTTTTGTCGACCCATTAGCGCAAATGAAAACACAGTGCAAGCAGGAATTAATACATGGCTGCATCTTTTGAAATCAAAAAAACAAAACTACTTATTCTACCAAATGATGTTCTTACCACCTGTAAAATATCTAGATAGCAGAAATGCTCTTTTTGTATGCCACCTCTCCCTCTTTCTTCTCTTCTATGGCTGTGCTCCTGAGAGCCGAAGTGTGGATGGTTATTTCAGCCACAAACCTCACAGCTGCTCTTTGGTGCACAGCTTCTGGGAAGGCTTCCCTGATCCAGGAGCCCTGGCTGGACTGGTGGTTAGCCACACCAGCGCTTTCACCTGCCTGTCTGCTGAAGCCTCACCAAACTTTAAGCCTTCAGACCACACACTCCATAGTACTGGACAGCCAGGAGGTAGGGAGTAAGTATTTAACCTCTCTAGGTGGGTTTGTGTGGGTGTGTGTGTTGCAAGTTGCACTTGCTGGCACACACTTTTGTTGTTGTTGTTGCAAAGATTTCACAAGAACACTGCTCCTATGGTTGTTAATTGTAATCCTGCAATCAGTTTTGATACAACTTTTTTCACCTTGCAAAAACCCAACATTTAACAAATGGTTGGCACTTTGTCATTTGCAACTGGATGAGAGGAACTTTTCTGTAGATTTTTTTAAGAGGAACTTTTTATGCCAGAGTTTTTGCTTGGTCACTGGTTGTGATTTAAATTTTTAAGTTGTGTCAATTGGCACTATTTAGATCAAGTGTTTTTGTTTAAAATGCCTGCAGATTTACAGTTTTTATCAAGAGCAGCGGTGAGACTGCTTACATGCCACTGGTCAGTACACTGTTGCTCACTGATTTGATGTGTTTGATGCATTGGTGTGTCTTCCAAGCTATATTTTACTTTTATGTTTAAGGGTAAATATTAATTGGAAAATTAGAAAGCAATGTTGAGATGTATTTATTTGTTTTAAAGCGAGGACAGGTTTAACTTTACAGTGCACATGAACAGCTTCTTTGACAGGCTCATTATATTCTAAGGATTTGGTTCTTTTTTTTCAAATAAGTCATCCACAGTTGCAGGTTTATCCCATCCTTCATTACATACATCATTTTGCTTTCCAACAAGTTCTTTTTACATAATATTTTGATCTTGCTGGAATGTTGGTGAAATAGACCATTCGAAACAACTCTGCTGCTCTGTCATGCAGACTATGTGATTTGAAACAATGTATACATCTTCAATTTCACTTTTTTTGTGTAGTTGAATCATATACAGTCAATTCTGCAGCATGTTCCTTTTTTTCTCTCAATAATGTCAGTTTTATAAATCATGCCACAGTGTAAAGTTCAAAATTGTCAGATGAGGCTGCAAATAGGAAACATTTTGTGATATTTGGAGTAACAGGTTATTGCAGCTTTGTGAAGTAATTGTTTTGTTTTTCCTTTAATTTCATACGCAGTTTTATTTCACATTGTTATTGTATTTAAAGTATTTCAGGATAGAGCTCACTTATTTAAGTCTATACATTTCTTTCATCACATCATCTTTAAATGATATGATCCTATTTTATAAACTTAGCACCTGTAGGCAAAGGTGATATGTTAATTATTGCAAATACTATAAAATTGGCCCCTTTTTCAATTAAATTCATTCCTCACGGGTTGCCTGCACACTGATGCGCAGATAAACGACGATTGTGATATCAAAAAAAAGCTGTTTAATTTTTAACTCTAATCGTTGGACTTTTTTTTCAACTCTTGCTTGCACAACTTATTTGAATGAATTGACAGTACATGTTAAATGTTACTTGTTTTGTAAGAAAGTTACCATGTCCTGGATCAGCAGCCGTCCATTACTGGCGCAGAAAAGCTGCATCAGCTGAATTGTAACCCAATGCCGATATGCTTTACACCGCGTAATCAGACGTGGATTGTTATTTTTATTTTTTATTTTCTTATTTATCACTAGAGGATGTTGGCTATGACATGTTGGCCTACAAATAAAGTTATTTCACGTTTGTAATCATTATCATTATTGCAACACCTAAAATGAACACAATTGAATTTCAATGTACTTGTATGGCCACCACCACTACCACCTCTGAGGATATTTTTTAACAAATACCTTTTCATAAATTGACCTATCTATTTGGTATGACTGCGTTAATGTATTTATATGCCCCGTTGTTTGATTTCAGTGGCCAAACTCACAGCATGTATTTAGTTATTACTTATTTTTGCTTAAATGGCTTTCTTTCGTCCAGATTTGTTTTATTTTTCCCCCACCAGATTCCATTTGTATCGCTCACCGTTAATGCGCACTTGTTTGAAGTTAATTATCTGGGAGAAGCTCTCGTGCTGCACCACTCTGTCGACGTCATCTGTTTGTGAGGGTCATCTTTAACTGTTTAAAATAATGAAAACAATGCATTCTGTGTGGCTGAGCCATTGTTTTGTTGCCCTTGTTTTTCTTCCTTTTTTATTGGCTCATTAGGCCTTGAATCAGTTTTACTATTGAAGTGTTTTCACTTTCTTTTATAAAAGCCGGATATACTTATTTTATTTATTTATTTATTTATTATGTTTCCTATTTGTAATTTATTTAATTTTTTTCGTGTGGTAGGATTTTCTTCGACCTAAAACGCCAGACGAACACTTCCTCTCTACTAAAAGAGTTGTCATGCCAATTATGGAAAATAACGGAGCGAAGGAAACTTTGGGCCTAAATGGTGCCTGCAGGATGTAGGCCTATAGTAGAAATGTATAACTGCTGGGCTTTACATGTTCATTTTCAATCTAGTCCGTGGAAATCAATTTGGATGAATCTCACTCAAAGTTATACGCTTCTTTAGAGGAAGTTTCAGCTTCTAGGATGACCTTTACACCTTCCAGTGTTGTAGGCCTTCTGATGAGTTCAGTTCGCAAGACTTGAGCCTTATATCTCATTCAGGCATTCAATTGTTCTTGACACACACCGTATGCCCCTTTTGAAAAACTTTGTATACATAATATATTATCTTCTCGTGATATCATTTTATTGAACAATGCGGTTTATAGCATATTATCATAACAACGCTGTAATATAAGACACATACAAACGAATAGGTGCATGGGCTCTTGGGGTATTTACACACTGCAAAACAAGATTGGTTCAATAAAGAAGTGCTCTTTAGGCATGTCCAAGTTCTGAGAAAGCTTAAGTTATTTGTGTTGATGTAGTAATGGAGAAGAGAGCCATTTGGAAGTCCTTCAGGGCTCTGTCTACAGCTGCGTGGGTGTGCGTGCGTAAAAGAGAGGGGGAACGTGTTTCCTTTACCTTACACACTCGTTATAAATAATCTAAAGGTTTAAACATTTTACTTCAACCGATTTCAGAGCTTATTTTTATTTTTTTTCCAAACCATTTTTTAAAGGTTCAACTGTTGCCAAAAGTCTTGCTTCATAAGAAATTTCCAGGATATCCACATTTTAGGAATACTGCACATTTGTTTGTGTGAAATTGTAGATTTCCAAACTTTAGTAAAAATGTCGTAGGACATAAACTATAACATATTTAGGGGTGCCCTCGGTATCCTGAAAATACTGAGTGCTTAATGTATACATTTAGAGTAAAATCCAACAGCTATACTTTCGCCCCCTGCTTTCAACACCACATGCTGCTGATCTATCATAACCACACTCTGCGTCTTACATACTGTGAAGTAACCCGTCATATCTAGTACCCGATAAGTGGCGATATTGACATATTCGTTCGTGGACAAACATCCAACTCACACTGTCTCCTTTACCGCACTGAATGAAGAGGAAATTGCCTCTGTGGGCGCCTGCGTAAAGTGAGATAATAGCCTGTGATGCAAATGAGATATATTAGTGCGCACATTGCAACAACAAAAAAAGCCAAACTTTATAGAAACTGGTGTTGTCATACCATATTTCTATAAAATATATTGATTCCAATGTTTTGCTGATTTCAGGAGCAATTCGACATATCTGTTCAGCTCCATCTACCAAACTCACAAATAAACTGATAAGAAATACATTTGTAATGTTAAAATGTCAAACGACCACAATGTCGAGGCAGATTTCCAATTCCTCTCAACGTGTTATGAGCAAAATCGAAAAAGTGGGATTTATTTTTTTCTTTTCGCAGTGCGTGCTTTAGTATAGGCTACTCTTTGCACCGTCACTATAAAGGTATAATCTAAATGCGCGCGTGGTGGCGTGTCTAACCAGGCACTATCATTTCAGGCATGGTTGCATACAGTTTGATCTAATCTAAATTAATCGGTCGGTTTGTGGTGCTCTTTAAATGTCCGAATCTGAAGTCCGGTGTCCTGTGAAACGGTCCGTGGTGTGCACACTAAACCTGCGTGAAGCCACAGGCCTAAAGATAGCCCACACTGACTCACCCAGGTTTTTTGTTTTTTGCTGTGGGGACACGCGTATATCCAATTACGGTCTTTTTAAGTCTTTTTCGGCTCACTCATGGAAGCTTTTCTATACCTAATTCTGCAGAGGAAAGTGATGGAGTAGTACAATGTTCAGAAACTGCTGCTTGAGCAAACGATGCGTTAATTGTTATTAATTGTCCAGGCAGTAATACAGGCAAAAAGCCGATAAAGCAACATGTTGATCTACGATAGTGATGCACCTATCACATTTAGATGATGCTTGGTAAACTTGATCTCTACGTGTCTGGAGGCTATTCCAGAGGAGAGGGCTGCGCGTAATGAGCCATGAAGCAGCAAATGTCAACTGCACTATACCCGACTGAGATTGAGGTTTAGGAGAGAAGCTGAGCTGCTGGTGGTGGTGGTGGGGCTGGAAAGAATGATTATTTAGTGTATAAACTAAACCAAAGCTATTCCAGCACAGACTTGCTCCCCTATCACCCCCCCACCCTATAACCCCCCCTGATGTAGCCTACGTCGCGGACTGTGCTTCCGCTTCGCACGGTTGGTCACTGATGCGCGCAGTGGATTAAGGGGTTGGAGAGAGAGAGAGAGAGAGAGAGAGAGAGAGAGAGAGAGAGAGAGAGACGTAGAATTGACAAGGCAAGAGACTAGGGAGAAAGAGGAGGGAAGAAGGAGGTGACGGACACGCTCCTCTGGGACTCGGCTACAGCTTACCACTAGGGCGCTATCGTAAGGGTCGGTTTTACAAAAAGCTTCCCCGTGGCTGTAAAATGCGCAATAAGGCACCGGGTAGTGCCTTGTAGCTTTTCGGCGCGCGAGGCTCTCCACCACGGTCGGTCTTCGAAATCTGGACCTACTGTGAAGAGCGAGGAAGGGGAGAAGAAGAGAGGAAGGGTTCATGGAGATTGTGTGCAGCTCCATCGAGCAAACCGTCTGGATTATCTGACTCGAGACCGGGGGCATTGAAACGTTTTGAAAGACTGAAGGCGGTGTTTCTCTGCGGTGCCACGGCCGTTGTCCAACTCGTGATTTTGTTTTTTTAGGTAAGCTGCTCCTTCTTCCGATCCGGCTACGTCTATTCACTGTTGCAATTCATAACGGTTTGCAAAGGGACATATAGGGCTACCCTGTTGCAGGATTCACTGCTCTGTATGCAGAAGTGATCCATCTGTGTGTAGAGGATTTGTTATTTAGGAGGCTTAATTGTGTTCTCGCCATCAGCACGTCACGATATGACAATGATCGAGGGAGGCTGATGTGTTTTTCGGGGAAACGTAGGCTAGGAAATAGTTTTTCCCAAGAAAGCGAATGGCTGCTTCGATGTGCACCCTTGTTATCCGAAAATAAGCACTTCATCGCACTTTGAATGTTAGGAATAGCCTAGAGACAGTATGCAGTTCCCTCTTATTCAAATTATAATCAAACTGTCTTTTTCTAAATAGCCTCAATATATTATGTATATGAGAAGCATTTTGACAGAAGCTACCAACTATTTCAATGTATCATGTTACTATGAAAGCCTTCAGTTCTAAATATGGAAATGTTATGCTTTCCTTTTGAGGCTATTCATGCTGATGATCGATGGGCTGTAGTTATTAGCCTAGATAGCTTCCAAAAAAGTAGCAAGTTTGTGGTCACATGCACGTGACAAAATATACAAGCTATGTAGGCTATATGGATGTGCATACACACATTCATTTAAATAAAAGATTAACGATGTTAATAATGAGCTCCAGTTCCATGCACACTGACATCTGTGTTTGGGTCTTACAGTGGGGACAGTAGTTTTCGGAGCTCCGGTCATGGCGGACCAAGAGGAGACGTTTGGCCCTCAAAACTCTCCCGGTGGCTCGGATTCAAGAGAATTACCGACCGATAATAAATCAGAGAAACAGAACGGGACTTCAAGCAAATCCCCATCATCACAGACAACTTACATTCAGCAGGTCAGTACAAGTCACTGTGTGTGTGTGTGTGTGTGTGTGTGTGTGTGTGTGTGTGTGTGTGTGTGTGTGTGTGTGTGTGTGTGTGTGTGTGTGTGTGTGTGTGTGTGTGTGTGTGTGTGTGTGTGTGTGTGTGTGTGTAGGCCTCGTTCTCACCGCTTCAGGCTGCGACCCCGAGGCCACGTCCACGGACTTGTGAAAAATAAATAAAATAATAACCACAATATAATTAATGGTCAAACATATTTCTGAGAATAAAAAGCATTGTTGTTTATTTTGTTGAAATATACATTACTAAATCTTAAAGATGCTAAAATGTCTGCCAATAGAGTAGCCTATTTAAATCATGAAATATTAGTGTTTTTTGATGTTTTATATGTTTTCCTTCGTAACTTTTAAGTCTGTGTTCTTCGTCACACTATGTCTCTTAAAGGAACTGACTTCACACAATTATGTTGAAAGTTTAACAACATCAGAAATGTTTCGAAGCTATTTTCGATTGTATTTTGACAACATTTTATTATATCATATTATATTTCATCGATTTTAGTCAATTTTAGACAATACTGATACATTTTAGCAGGAGAATATGCTAGTCGTCAAAAATTAATCCTGGCCGGTTGTTTAAATGTTGGTAACGAAAGCCCAACAGGACTATTTTATTAAATCCAGCTAAGCCTAAAACAAAGAGTAGGCTAACAATGTCACTCAATACACTATTATTACTTAAAATAAATAGAATAACTTTTTCAATGCTTCTTGAATAGTTTAATTCATACTTGACTTTAAACCACTAGCATTAATAATTTCATCGTCGGTACCTCAGCAATGTATAAGGCCTCAATCCCACGTTTGATTTAGAAGAGGCTGGACACCTCTGCGTGATATTTAAAGTAGGCCTTTGTACAGCAATCCTGCCATCACTGTATGCCTATTATTTACATGCTTTATTTTGAAGGGAATGGAGGGAATAAAGGTCTACCTGCACGAGAGGGAACTCTGGTCGAAGTTTCACGAGGTGGGGACGGAGATGATCATCACCAAAGCCGGAAGGTAAGAGACTAAATCTATTAATGTATAATTAGTATGACTGGAAACTACTGGGAAACAATGATTTGGTTATTGACGTCACCTCATGCTCCTTGGAGATTTTTTTTTATCTAGGCCTAGGATTAAAATGTAGACTAAAGGCCAGGCTGGAATTTTTCTTGCGTGGGGATTTGGAAATATACACTGTGAGGAACCACAGAGAAAACAGAGAGCATCTGGTGGACGCTTTAACGCTCTGCAACACCACGAGTGCATATTTGGTCTGGGTGGCCCTGTGGGGAAATGCAATACCATCGAGCAAAAACTGTCATCCGGTGCAAAATAGTATGGCTCTGTGTTACTCTTACTTTCCTTTTAAATTCAAGTAAACAAATTTATGTTCTGCCGTTTGCAATATTCCCTCCCTGTATCTGCTTGTACGCAGACACTAACTGCGTGCAGCAACATGTGTTGCATGGCAGTGTACATGTGTCTCGCTGTCAGTTGCC
Source organism: Ammodytes marinus (assembly GCF_949987685.1). Classification (NCBI taxonomy): domain Eukaryota; kingdom Metazoa; phylum Chordata; class Actinopteri; order Uranoscopiformes; family Ammodytidae; genus Ammodytes; species Ammodytes marinus. The sequence goes on from NC_137222.1 coordinate 11,280,762, forward strand.
CCGCTGCATCCAGTCAAAATAGACTCAGAGTAAACCTGCATACATGCATGCATGCCGCCGGTGTCTGCCTTATAGTCTCATGATATCATAAATGATTAAATTATTCACAGCTGAACACAGCCACATTTCATTGTGCTCTCACGTGCAGGTTAAGAGGCAGTTGTTTTCTCACAGCTGCATACATTCTCTATTATATTCCCGTCAGTCATTTCACTCCTGCTTTTGGCCTGAAGTGATATTGCACAGCAACGCCCCTCCCCCATCCCCAGTCCCCAGCTCTTCCATTTGCCCATCGAGATTGAATAGTGTTATAAATTGTGTTTTTTTCTACAGTATGACAGCTAACCAAAAATCCATATTACCTACTAAACGGATCCGGTAACAAACTCTCCCACAGGCACACTGCCATGAAAATAGTCTTCACAAAAAGTTGTACTTGACATTTCAGAACCACTGCGTGAGCTGCCTTTGTGCATTGTAGTTTGGTTGAGTTTGCAAATTGGAATCTTAAAAAAAATAAAAAACCTCCTGAGTTTTATTCTGACAACACACATTTGTTCCCATTCACGGTTGTGTAAAAGTTTGTGATGCGTGCTTGCACTTGGAGCCTAACCGCTAAACGTTTTGAAAATGGCTTAAACTGGATGTGAGTTTTAGTCATTTCTTCTCCATAGCTGAAAACCATCAAAAGACAGCCCAATCTATTTTTGTTTGTATTTTCTCCACAGTTTGACAGAAATAGCCGTATAGTAGCGCTATAAACCCCGTGTTTTGCCTTTTTCCACAGGCGAATGTTCCCCAGTTTTAAAGTGAAGGTAACGGGATTGAACCCCAAAACTAAATATATTCTCCTGATGGATGTTGTTCCTGCGGACGACCATCGGTACAAATTTGCCGATAATAAATGGTATGTAAAATATAACACACACACACACACACACACACACACACACACACACACACCCTTTTCGGGGCCTTTTCTCACAGAAACAAACTTGTCTTTATTTTACGCACTTTACAATAATGATGATGGCTATTGTTTTCGGGTAATCGCAGCTACTTTCTATGGAGTTCACTCAAACAGGACATTTTAAATTATTGTCCTGATTGACGAGAGGAAGTGACCGTAGCCTATTCATTCCCCGAGAATTATGAACTGTGTATTGTCTGATGCTTGCCAAGAAATGTAATCGGCAGGGAGAAAACGTTTCTGCCAAAGATGAATTTTCGGTGTTGAATGAACGTTGACGCCTTGTCACAGTAAAGGGCCTGAACATGGCTATTTGTTTACAGAGCCATGTCGATCTTTCTAACCTTGGTCAGGAATGCCTCGTTTGGGTCAGTGCCTTTCAATGAGGGGATACTTAAAGAGGATAATCACATGCCAATACTGCCGATAATGACCTGTCCAAAGCATGTCCTGGAACTAATTCCCCTCTTGATCTAACGATGTTGGAAAACAATGTCTACCAGCTCTAATCTGACCTCTGACACAATCCAAAACCAACTTTCCCCAAAGTATTATTTAATTATTATTTTTTTGCAATACACGATGGCACGATCTAACTCGACAAGGCCTTAATTCAAAGTAGCCTATTACAACAAATGTAACATCCTCGGGGCCTACCCGTTAAAGGCAGGCGGGTATATTTTATTTTATTAAGCACATTTAAAAATATGCAACAGTGACATAAAAATTATCGTTTCATTGTTCCTGATTCAATTTGGACTTTTTCTTTCAAATAAGTTGCCTTTAATATATATTGCCCTTTGCGTAATGTCTTCGTAGATTGTCTAACTACAATTTTGCGCCAAGGACAGGTCCACCTGCATTAGTGCCTGCGTAGTTGTTAGCTGGCGTATGGTCGTCCGTGCAAAGTGTGACAGTGTGATTGTGTTGCTGTAATTCAGGTCTGTGACCGGGAAGGCAGAGCCCGCCATGCCCGGCAGGCTCTACGTTCACCCTGACTCTCCAGCCACGGGGGCGCACTGGATGAGGCAGCTCGTCTCCTTCCAGAAGCTGAAACTGACAAACAACCACCTGGACCCGTTCGGACACGTAGGTGCCTATAGCCTATCATCTATATACTATTCAACCACATGCGTGTATGTGTGTGTAAGTGAATGCTGTGATAACCTGGCGCTGCATTGGTCATAGTCCAGGGCATTTATTTCTCTCTCGGTGAAAGAATTTTTTACCAACACACAAATTAGCCACATTTTAACAACACAATTGCTGGTTCCCACGATTCATTACCTCGGTAACTTTAAGACCTATTGCCAAGATAGAACGGACAACATTAGAGTCGAGGAGACTCAAACTCGATCTGAGGAATGACACAATAACTATATTGTTATTATTTACATTTTGCCTACTTTAAAAAAAAATGTTCAGTTAATTTGAAGTGTTTTACGTGTTTTTTAAGAAACTAACATTTATTTACACATTGCAACAAACAAACAAAAATTAAAAGGGTACAACTGTTCTGCTCATACTTGATTGTTAAAAAAAGTAATTTACTTAAAAAAAATAAGCAGATCAGGCACCCATCACCCATCACCAGGCCCCAAAAACTTGCTTGGTTTTGGTTTTACTATAAAGTTCCACTTTTTAACTGGAGATTTTTTTTTAATGTATGCAAAGTGTATTATTTGCTATTAAGCAATAATAACCATATAGTCCAATATTTGTGCTACTTACTTGCTTTACTGTTTTGCTGTTTCCAATGTGTATCTTTCAATCCTCATATTTTTTCAAATAAAAAGCAAATAACTTCCTGCATGCATGTCTTTGCAATACACATGGCCAAAGAGAGGTACACATTTATTCTATAGTTTATATATTGGAGGTTTCTTTAAAATATAGTTGCTGATGTTGCTAAGTCAAAAACAAAATGTATTTAGTCGACTTCCAAAATTCAATGAAAATATTTTAAAATGTTTTCTTTTTACTGTTCGGAAAACATAATTTATTTACTTCTATAAACTATGGACTGACGGTCTTTATTAATTTCGTAAATAAACTGCGTCTTTAAAGTTGTCAACCTCAGGGAAGTTATCCTATGGGTGGAGAGGAGCAGTTGGACAATTCTGAGCAAAACAAAGGGGCAGTTGCACCCCCGCCCGCCGTCTCCCTCACCACAACCACCAGTGTGGGAATGTATGGTACCCATTTCCTAACTTCAACTCCTCATTATTCTACAATCATTATCAGACCCAAGGCTTTTGTTATTCCTATTTTACCCAGAACAGAAAACATCACTTACTTCATCGATAAATGGGCCTGTTGGCGGCAGGTTTTCATTAAATGTCAACTTGATGGGCACATTAGGGCTGAATTAGAATTAGTCTTGTTTTTAGAAACGGAATAGTCACAAAATTAGCATCCTTAATAATAGGCCGAGCCATTAAAAGAAAACCCTTTCCTATGTTGGCTAAAGGAGCAGCTTTACCACTTTAATAGAGGAGATGAGGAAAAACATCACAAATTGAGATTATTAAAAGTATCACGCTAGTTTTGATCAGAGAAGTTACACCTAATGAGGTTCAAATCTGTAGTTGGATGAGAGAAATGTTTAATTTAGGTTGTTTTCCATGAATCTGTTATTTTGGAGCAACACTTAAACATGTTGTCTTGTTATGTAGTTATAGTGATTTGTTAATGTATTCCAATTATCCAAGTATTTACATGGCTGCAGGTTCTCAGTTTGCTATAGGGAATATAAGATTAGACTTCTTCTTTTTTTTAGCCATTCAAATTCACCCAAGCAAAAAAGGCGCGTGTATTTCCAAACACACAAGCCACTGTCTTTGCACATGGCACCTATAAGTGACTATTGCCTTGCCAAAGCCCAGCTGGTGAATTGAAACCGGAGCTCTGTCGGAATGTGAGCAGTGTTGTAAAAGTTTTGGTTGAAGCACATTTTTTGATTGGTTGCAGTGGTTCTTGGCTCCCTCTGTACTGTACTGGGGAGACAGCATCCTGGGATTCATAAATGAAATGCTGGTGGCTGGCCAGAAACATATATTCCATCAGCTTGTTGGTCCAGCTGGTTGAAATAACTTATAGATGATTTATAATTAGCAGTGAGACATGAGACCAGAGCATATAGCTGATGTAGATTTGACCAATTTAAGATTGTGTGTGTGTGTGTGTGTGGGGGGGGGGGGGGTCATTTTTTTTCTTTAAGTAATTTTTCTACAAGAATGTCTGGTAATAAGACACACGTCAGCGGACGGGGCAGAGCTGGGCAACTAGGGGTGCTTATAGGGGCCTTAGGGTAGCTTTCTTGCTTGTTTTTTTTTTTACTTTTTTCAAATTTGCATTTGACTATTTTTTTTCAAATTCAACAGGTTGAAATGCAAAATAACAAATATTTTTGGTAAGAAAAGTAAAAGAAAATAGCAGCCTGGTTTAAAAGTTTTGAAAGAGAAATAGTTGTAGTTTAGAATTTTAATTGTAGTTTTGTGCGGTTGTTTGTCGCAACTCTATTTACATTGATATAATGTAAATAAAGTCAGAATGAAGGGTTTTATATGGGCATCATCTCTTGGATGCATCTCTGCACACAACACAATATGGGTTACATGTTAAAGGCACATACATAGTTTGTAATTTCAGCATGTTATTGATCATGTTGTAGTCTAAAGGTAAAGGTAAATTTGTTCTGTTTATTTCATCGACCATTGCATTTGCTAGCTATGTGTTTTTAAATATGGTTTCACGGTGATTTTTTTTCCTTAATTATCTTTGTAATGGAAAAAAAACTAATTTACTCAACTGCAGTACTTAATTACAATTTTGAGCCAATCTGTGCCACTTTATACTTTTTACTCTATTACTTCTCAAATATAAATTTACTTTTTTAATCCACTTTATTTATTGGACAGCATCGGTAAAGTAAGCAGTCGCTTTCAATTGGTTAAGATTTAAGAAAACATGTCATCAACATCATTATCACCATATAATGCATTGTCAGTTTAACAATCCAACAGCATAACAAAATGTCATATTGGCTATACATGTGACCATCTGCAACATTAAAATAGGGCTTATTAAATGCTTGGGCTTATTGTTATAGATTTTCACAACAAAATCAATGTTCCTATTTTTGAATTCCTAAAAAAAGTCCTTTTGTTTTTGTCTCAGGTTTCATACCATAGCTGCAGTCTTTTTGCTTTCATCTCCCCCTCAACTCCTGGAATATTTTGTCAGTGTTATTCTCCTCCCTCCCCCCTCCACCCCCTCCTGATTTGCTCCTGCACTCGTCTTCCCACACATGTTTGGGCCGGGTGGGTGGAGTGTGAGGATCGCACTGTTTATATTTGAATGGCAGTGTGCGATGAGCAATAGATGATGGTGTACAAAGCCTGCTAATCCCGAGGCTCGGGGAAACTCTCTGATGTGGTGGAACTTGAAAGCAGAGGGCAGCGGCTCAAGACCCAAAGTGATCCCTCACTATCATTAAATACTATCATCTAGAGGCTTGGGGGGGTTGGGGGTACAGAGAGATACAGGGACCCAGGCAGGGCAGGCTTGGCCAAGGAGACGAGGCGTGTGCTTTGGGCCCCAGTGGGTGGTCTACTACAGCTACATCCACAACCCCCCACACCCCCACTATCACACATACTGGACGTTAGGATCCCACAGTCAGTGGACCATGCTATTTTTCCGGGGTGAAATGTGCGTTTACATATTTCCATGCAACTTCTAATGTGTCTCAGTGGCAGACATTTTTAGCTTCTAAAGCCATGCAGTCAGTGTGTGTAGTGCATGACATGTTTGCATTGATGGGCTTGTTGTTGTGTGAGTATCTCTGCAGACTTCAAGTAAGCCCTTAATGAGAGCCTGCATGGGAACATTTCGTCTTTAACCTACTTTTTCCCTTGCGCTTACAGTTTTACAAAGCGTTTTCATGGAACTTTAAAAGGCTGATTTATCAAATCCCAACGGAATGGTTAGGCCTATCTATATTTAGGACATATCATGCGGTATAAGAATATTTTTGACAGTGACCCGACTTCACTGCACAAGAACCAATACAGTCCAACACAGAGTTGCAAAGCAGCAGCAGCAGCAGCAAGATTTCATTTGTCTCAGCCTGAGGCTCGGTTTTCAGCTCAGATCCATGTATGCAGCCCCCAAAACCCTTTTGCTACAAAAGCTGAGTGTCCATCTGCAAATCATCCACTCTTCAACAGACTGTATCTATCCAAAGACACTTTGACACTGATATTCTTTGCACAGGGTCAGTAAATTCCATTAAATCATCTTGCATCTTGCATCTAGGCACCCGAATCACACTTATACCAAGTTTTTTTTTCCCATTACAAAAAAACTATTGCACCATGAAATGAGATCAGGTTTTGTTTGGAAATCGATAATGGATGACTATTGTACGGCCATGTAAGCCTCCATGGTTCACTCTGCCCTCAGAAAGGCCTCAGGGTTTTAGGATTTTAGGATTACCCCCACAGGTACTGGAGGTCACCTCTCATGCTGGCAATGAAAGGCAGGTACAAAAACAAGCTCCAAGATAACAGATAGGAGGAGTGCCTATATGGGACAGGAAGATGGGGGTAGGTGGGTATAAAAGGAGCAAGAGAGTTTAGGGCACTTGAGGAAATGTAAGAGAATCTGATGAAAATGAAGTTTTTGTTTGAGGCTGAAGAGCACGACTCCTCGGTCCGTCAAAACAATTAGACTTAAGACCCCACGGATGAGAGGGCCTCAAAAGAGAAGTTCAAGGCTCAAGTTAAGCTGTGTGGACCGCGTCTTAATGTCGCCAAGCCTAGTAGCCACTGGTAGTAGTAGTCATCACTTAGGACAAACTAGCTTAATCAGGTTAGAGGGGGCCGAGAGAGGACAATAGCTTATGTCAGCCTATACCTTCCTATTGGGACAATGGACCATGGTAACTGTAATGTAGTGAATGAGCCCTCTGCATAGATACGGAAATTAGTCTGGTGTTCAAGTTCGAGTCAAGTTTTGCTTCAGTTTTGGCTTGAAATGAGAGAAGAGTGTGCACGTGGCCTTATTTTATTTGACATATTTATTAAAGCAATAAAATGTTCATTAGATGTTTTGTAGTGCAATAAATGTTTTACCTTTGGTCAAACAAGTTTTTTTTTCACTAAAAAAGTTGAACTTTATTTGATCTTCTGGGTTTCGGTGACATTTATGAAGTTAATTACCTTAATCTAAAAGCTGAACCAACAAAAAAGTTTTATGCTGCCGGAAAAGGATTTAAGGGAGAAAACCGTAATTTGTCTTTTTGCATTGCATTCTACTCCGAACTACAACAAAGTTTTTCAAATCAACGTTGGCTTCACTTTTTTGAATGATTTCACTCACAAGCAGCTCTGATAAATAAAATAAAAAAGAGACAGAATGAGGTGCTTTCTAAAAAAAATGTGTTTCTAAAGCTGCACCTAATTCCGTCCCTTCTGCAATTTTAACTTGTAGGGGTGTTTTATAGACTTTTCTGGTGACACAACGACGAACTAAGGTATAATGCTAGATATTTTTTCTTTATTCCAGATCATCCTAAATTCGATGCACAAGTATCAACCGCGGATCCATATCGTGAAAGCGGATGAAAATAACGGCTTTGGTTCCAAAAACACTGCCTTCTGCACTCATGTCTTCCCCGAGACGGCCTTCATTGCGGTCACGTCCTACCAGAACCACAAGGTAAGTCCTGCATGGAACTACTTTTGGAATTTAATTTTATGTTTTTATATATATATATATATATATATATATATATATATATAATTTTTTTCAGTCTGTGACATTGTAGGCTATAGGCGACTTTAAATTGCACAGCGAATTTAATGAGGAGATTTTATTTTAACAGTGTTTTAAACTTGAACGCACACAAAGTGCATACGTTGCAGGAATGCAAACAGAGCTGCATATTTCACAACATTCGGTAGGCCATTATATTAATATCGAATCCCCCTCTAAAACTAAAGTAAGACTAAATCAATCATTTATTAGGCTATTTAATACATATATCATACCTATAAAAGTTTTATTGGAATTTATTTTATTTATTTATTTATTTTTTCTTCGCTGAGCTACGGCAGATCTGTGGCTGCTGATTGATAGAGAGAAAATGAAAGGAGGAGGAGGTTTAAGTAAAGCCTTGTCACTGTCAGCTGGAAATCTCTGATATCACATGGAGTCACTGACAGACGAGGGAGAAACTTCAGATACGCGACTAGACGACGTCTGACCTCAAGAGACTTCCTCCGAGTAACAGACTCACTTCGCTTTGTAGAGAGAGACGAGCTGCAGATAAAGCCGATAAACCACCGTGCGTAAATTCCCTCAGTCGGCTACATTTTATAAAAACTAAGATTTATATTAAAAAACAACGCAAAATAATAATAATAATAATAATAATAATAATAATAATAATAATAATAATAATAATAATAATAATAATAATAATAATAATAATAATAATAATAATAATGTAATTACAATTGTTCGTTACATTAACTTTTTATGAACACTTTAAATAAGGTTGTGCCAATTATTTTGTTAAAATGTTTTACTTTTTATTATTATGTCACAGTAGCAGAAGGACACACTGATAGATAAATTACCTTGATTACTTGTAGATAAATATTAAAATATTTTGAGCTATACTTATTTAGCCTATTAAAATACTTTTTTGCTTCTTAGTGACATATGCACAACCTTTACAAAAACGTTCAGTTCAGCGTTCAGTTTCTGCAATCAGTTGACGGTGCACAAACATTAATAATCAAATGTATTTCGCTGTTACTGCACACTTGAGTTTGTAAAAGCTGAAAAAGTTTCTCTCATTACAGTAAATTAAATTGAAATTAATCGGATTATTTTTCTATAGACCAGGCAGCCTCACTGTTAAGATTTTGGGATAGACTCAGGCAGAAATAGGCCTAAAGCTCAACATTTACTCTGCGAAAATATCCACAGGGGAAAATCTTGGATAAGAGTAAACAGCGTCTGTTTAACATCATTTAACCATGCAGGCCTATATATGTTTTTAGTTTGGGGAATATGGGCGAAAGGGGCGAAAGCTCATAATGTCCCCGCAGCCAATCCGACGTCTCCGCGCCTCTGGGAACAGGAAACACAAATGACCGACATTCTGTAGAAACCATTCATTATTTTCAAGCATCTTATTGGGGGTTGAGATCGTAACCCGGGGCTAATTATTGGGTCTTTCTTCGCAGACCTGCAGAAAAACAAGCATTTCTGATTTCCAGGCGCTTTACCACAACTGTCTAATCAAACAGTCTAACATCTGCCAAAGCAATATGCGCCGCAGGCACGTGTCCAATTCACCTGTTCAGACTATCCGCTAATGAAAATGCTCAAAGTATCCCGTTTCAAGTCTCTCCTGTCAAAGTTGCAATTATAAAAAGTTCCAAACCCTGTTTTTTGAAATAGTATGTTTTTCTAAATCTTGTTATAGACACTTCACGTCTTTAGGATAAAATAGCCTAAACCATCTGGACATATGTCTATATATTATGGCCTCAGTTATTTTTCATCAGCATAGTGTGGATATGGTGTAATAAAACCATGCTGTCTTTGAAGTTATGGATACATTTTTGCTCGATTGTTTGAAGTCTACTTGCAATTTATTTCTTACGATTATTATATTTTCTGCTTTCATCATCCAACTGCATGACTGTCTCAAGGAGAACTCCCATGTTTGTTTTTTTGCAAAATATACTATTTTCTTTTTCTGCAAGCTGAACTCAAAAGCTTTCACTTTGGAATGGATCATTATTTGTCTAGCTGTATTTCTTCCTGGAACGCCTTGCAGAGGGTAATAGGAGTTCAACAGTACTCTGAACTTTTTCTTTTTCTTTTTTTAAATACATTTAAAAAGATGAAACAATATATAAATTCACTGCCAGGCTGCATATATTAACCAGAAGCTGTAGCAAAGTGTCACACAAGGGATTTACAAGGTTTGGTGAAAGTGTCTGCCAAGTGAAAACCTCTTGTCCTGTCAGAAAGCTGGAAGCAGACAAGAGCTGCAAACTAATTACCTGCCAGAAACAACTGCTTATGAGACCGATATCCCTGGATTGTTTCTAACCTATTTCAGATTTTACTCCTTAAGGGGTCGCTCTCTGCTTTTTTACTTTTGTTTAATATTTAGGAAGACATTTTTTACCAAAACACAGTCAATAACATCACATTATTTGCGCCTGTCAAGCAAGGGCCAGCTATCTGTTAAGCCAGAGGCCCACGTCAAACTTAGCACTATAAATAATGAATGTATTGAAAATGTGTCTTATTAAGACGTTTTTTTATTGCATTGTTTAGCTTAGGATCCCTTAACTTAGCTTGGGGTTCTGGAAATGTGATCTATTATTTAATTCTCTTGTGGCAACTTGTGAGCATCCAAAATAAACTTAAAAACTCAGCTTGTAATGAAGTTGCACCGCGCAGCACAACTAATAGCTTTTTATTTAACAACGTGCATGGGACTAATTCAGTGTTTGTGCTGTTTTAGATCACCCAGCTGAAGATTGAGAACAATCCGTTTGCGAAAGGCTTTCGTGGAAGTGATGACATGGAACTGCACCGGATGTCCAGAATGCAAAGGTATAGTTATATGGAAAGCTTTTTATATCTGCATTTTGTTTATTTTGGAGCATGCATACAAACATATCTTTATGTTAGTCATGATATTTTGTTTTTGTCATTGATCCTGGGCTCTACAGTATACATAGAAATTCTGACACAAGCGGAAAGATATGTCCAATGAGTAGATCCATGTAGCAGTGATTACTGACATCCTGGTCACACTGTCACTTAACAAGCCCCACTTTAATCCCTCAATCATCATTCAAAAGCAAGCCAGTTACTAGTGTTATTTTCAGTGAGTGTTATTTTCAGTGATGTAAGTGTAGCTCTTGATCCTCGGCCAGTTTTAATGCTGAAGACTTTTATGGCTGATCTGGCAGAACCTCTGAAACACGACTGCAACATCTCCCTTCCACACAGCTCTTTTGTATCAGGATGTTCCATGTGCTTAAGTGTTGTGTGTGTGTGTGTGTGTGTGTGTGTGTGTGTGTGTGTGTGTGTGTGTGTGTGTGTGTGTGTGTGTGTACACATGCATTTGTCTTGAACTAGGGCAGTACACTACCACATCGTTCTCCCTCTCTCTCTCTATTATTCAGTCCAGATGAGGGATGGAGCATGCGTCTGCACGGAAAACACATTTTCAAAGGAGAAAATCTGGTTTCGAAACTCACAGCCAACCCCTCCCTTTTGGGCAACTGATACAGATGTTGTGTGTATTTGAATGTAGAAATCCCTAATCAGAAAAAAATATTCTTTGTCTTTTCCACAATGCCCTAAAGGTCATACCTCCATCCCATCAGCTTTTATTTTGAGCCACAGGTTGAAGCTCTTTGTGAATAAGCATTTCAGGTTAATGTCACGGTTTATATTGCGGACAAAAATCCCTGGAAATCAGTGGGTTGATTTCAGTGCTTTCAAGTATTTTTTTTCTTTTCTAAATGGCCCCACTTGATTGTGTCAGACGCAAGTTAAGTTACTTTAAGTACGTAAGTGCCAAGGTGTAATGCAACATTTTAAGTAAAATGCATTTCACTGACCAGAACTTGCGAATGTATAGAGCTGGAGCATGGTGAGAGTCCAAACCACAATATCAATCTCACTTGCCATTGAGCTGTGCACGTCTGCTCTTGGTTAGATTTCTGAAGAGAAAGATCTTTGCAAAAAAACAGGTCACTGAAATGAAAGAACCAAACGTTGCAAAATGATCTATTGACCGATCACTGGAAAAGGGTTTCACGAGCAGTGTTTCTTTGTGTGTGTCCTATGGGTTTGATTGACTGTCTTTGAGAACAGATCTTATTGGGAATCAAGAGTACAGTTTTAAACTATTTTCTGTCCTTTTCAATGTCTGGCTATAGTACCAAGGAGTATCCAGTTGTGCCTCGCAGTACAGTGCGACAGAGAGTGGGCTCCAGTCAGAGTCCGTTTAGTGGGGAGGTCCAGGGCATGGCCACTCCGGGCACCCTGAGCTCCCAGTACCCCCAGTGTGAGAACGGGGTTACGAGCACCTCACAGGACATGCTGCCTCAGTCGGGCTCCTACCCCCTGCCACATGAGCACGGCCAGGAGTACCACTGCATCAAGAGGAAAGGTAGGAGACTCTGCTTTAATTTGAACTCTAAAAGGATCAATGAGGTGATTTTGTCTACTATTGTGGACTTTGATGTATAAATAAGATAACAGGTAAATTCTTTACAACTGTCAATTATAATATCCATTTGCAGCCTAGTGTAATTTGAAGAGAACCCCTATAACAGTTATCAGTGAGGTACATATGTTATATATATATATTGTATTAGTAGTAGAATAGTCAAAAGGATATGTTTTGGTGTTGGTTAATAAGCTAAATTCAAAGGCAGTATTAAGGCCATGTCTCTATTGCAGTGGCCTGAGTTCGATTCTAGCCCATTCCCTGCTTGCAATGTATCTCCTCGTATCTAGTGAAGCATATAAATGCCAAATCTTAAAAAAGAAGACAGAATTGTATGAATTATCACTTTGTCACAGGTGTCCGATATCACTTGAGTAACATTGTCATTCAACTCTGTGAATCTGCCTGCAGTGGAAGAGGACGGTCACTCAGGCGAGCACAGCTATAAGAAGGCCTATCTGGAGAGTTCGTCCAGTGAGGAGGACCATTACTACCGTCCTGTTGGCTACACCCAGAGCCTCAGCCTGGCCGGCGGGCCCTACCGAAGTGAATCCAGCCAGCGGCAGGCCTGTATGTATGCAAGCGCCTCACAGAGCGCCGAGCCGGTCCCTAGTTTAGAGGACATCAGCTGCAACACCTGGGCCAGCGTCTCACCCTACGGGAGTTGCTCCGTCACCACCATGCAGCCAATGGAGCGGCTGCCCTACCAGCACTTCTCCGCTCACTTCACCTCAGGGTCTCTGGTGTCCAGACTTGGCGGGGTTGGGGGCCACGCCTCTCCGCAGCTGGGCGACGGCCACCACCCTGCCATGTACCAGAGCTCCATGAGCCACCAGACTCTGGGCCGCCAGTGCAGTCCTGGGGCCGGGATTCAGTCACCAACAGCGGGCCTACAGGGAAACGAGTATCTCTATACACACGGCATACCACGTACACTATCGCCACACCAGTACCACACTGTACATAGTGTCAGCATCATGCCAGAGTGGAACGAGAACAGCTAAAAGAGCAACTTTTTTTATACCCTCAACAGATACAAATATTAAAAGGAAAAAAGGACCAAAATAAGGAAGGGTTCAGATGAATTTATATTTATATTTTTAGAGGATGTGTTGCCGATCATCTTAATGCGATCAGTGGTGGTTCGCTGACAGCAGTGGATATTTGCAGTTGGTGTTCAGTAGAAAAGGACGCATCTCCTCACTTAATTTTTTGTAACTGCATCTGCACTTATAAGCAAATAATACAACCATGAACAAAGAGGAGCTGGACCAGAACACAGGCTAAGACATCCTCAAGTGCAGAGGACGTGAACACAGTGAAAAAGAAAGTGACACTGATCAGAAGGACAAAAAGGCTTCAGTTGCTTTGCCAGAAGCCCACAAGTTGATTGTGTTCTCATGCGGTTGTGTTAGTTGGATGTCAACGTTTCAGAGACAAGTTAATATGTTTTCATAATTTTTAACTAAAGTACACCTCTCGCGTTTTGTATGTAATGTCCTGAACTTGTGTAAAAAAAGGAACTTTGTCTTCTGTCACATTAATCTGAGTTCATGTTTTCTTTAGTTTGTTTTGTAGTTAACAACTTACTTTGTAGTCAAATTGCTATAAGTGAAAAATAAAAATGAAAAAAAGGAGATGGGAGCTTTTCATTTGGCTTTGGTGAATCTTCTTCCTCTTAAATCTGTCAGGAGGGTGACTTATTTTCATTTGCAAGGTGCCATTATGAGAAACACAACAGTATAAATCGAATTAAATTTTAAAGGGTTTATTCAAGCATGGACATTTCGGGAAGACACCCTTCCTCTGTGAGCAATGATAAGAAAACCAAATGGACTGTCAGAACTGAAGTTCCACAATCAATGATTTTATATATTTAGAATGAATCAAATTACTACTTGGGTATATTAGACCTCAAGTCTCCATGTTGCCAGAAACACAAATCCAAAATCAGTGTAAAGGTATTTTCATTGGCTTGCCAACCCATTACAACTTTATAAGGTGATAATATGTCAGGGCTGTGGCTTAGTCACCCTGTTGTGGCCCTCTTCTGCCCCCAGTGGCCTAAACATTATGGATGCAGCTTTAATTGTTGTAATAATTCGATCGCAGCTGTTGTAAGTACAAAAGGGTTTGTGTTGTGTTACTGTTTCATCAGAGGTGCCCAACCTCATTTCAGTTTTTATTTACAGCTTTTGGTACATTAGCACAACAGTATAGCGAGTATGGAAGTAGAGTAACAAAATACATTAGTTTTAGACATATGATTGACAGTGGGCCATCAATCAACATCGTGGACTATAAATTTAAATTTATAGCCCTTGTTAGAAAATAAAAAAATAAAAAGATTCATTAGAATAAATGTATCATATGAACGGGTAATATAAGTGGAACAATTGCAGTAAGCATTAAAATAAAACATGAGTCATCACTTCACAATTATCATGTTTCAAGTACAAGCAACAAATGTGGTTTAACTCTGAAATGATCTGTATTATTTCTATATGATGAAACACATTTTCAATGCCATTACTTAATCAATTTCGAGGGAATCCGAGACACCAGATTACAAAAAGAGTCCTCAGTGTACAGCCATCAACCCCTACCCATTTTCACCCCATGCCCCTTTCTTCAGAAACATACTGTACTACAACCTTGCAGCTTGTGATATTTGAAGAATGTAAGGATCATTTTGTTGGATTGTATAATGTAACCCTCTCCATTGGGGGGACTATGTAGAGACAAACATCATTGCAGTATTACATCGTAATTTCAGATAGTTTGTGTAATTGTGTTGCCCTTATTCTGATGTTACAACCCTGCAACATTTAAAGATATCCCCTATCTTTGTGCAAATTCAAGTTGTGTGTTTTAGGCAGTCTATGCAGACTGTGTTTCCTCTAACATATTTTGTATCAATCCCCAAATGGCACTTCTTTGACAATCATACTAAATCTACATGTTAAGTAGCAGTCGGACACCGCATAGAATGTAAATTTGAAAAGACAAACTAAATGTTTTTGACACACATTATGAAACAAAGGTCAGTTTCACCCTAAAACTGAGTATACATTAGAGGTAAGCTCTACATGTGGACAAAAGCAAAAATTGTAACTGCTTGTAGTTGATATAATGCTATTTGTCAATAGTATTTATTTTTCAACTTTGTAAATCAGCTTGGCTCCTGCATGTATCAAAGGTAGATGGTCCAATTTCTCTTTTTTATAGCCTGTTTTTATGATTGTTTATAGGATTTTCTTATCATACGTATATAGAAAAACAGGAGATTACTATACAGTTGTTGAAAAGTATCAAAACAAGATTGAAACACATGGGTAACTTTGTAAATAAACATGTACATAACAGAATACTGGCAATAAATTTAAAAAAATTGTTATTTTGTCTGTCCTTGCTGAATTCAGTTTCCATTTTTATCCCACACAGGTATGTTTCATTATTTTGGCTTAGTTGACCTCCTGTCTTGTGTTGTAGGCCTAATGCATTGTGCAATATGATTGACATCTTACTGACTCCCCCATTTGCCCTGCTGACCATAACAGGGCGGGACAATTTACATCTTTAATATTTTTATTAGAACTCTGAGGGCCTCTACGAATAGTCCAATCTCCTAAACTATAAGCCTCCTTTCCTATGCCTTAACCCCAAACGTCATCGGGGTTAAGGAGAGATGAAAAGGTGCTTCCTATCGAACATAGGAAAATACAGCACTGTTTCAAATGAATTCGACTCCACTTTTCCTAACCGACGTCATTGCGCGACGTGAGTCTCTAGCGTGAAACTACCTATGTCCATGGACTACAACAAGCGCTCGTTTGATCCATGCGTTCTTTTCATATTGATAATTTAATCAGGTTGTCGCCAACAGAGTGAGAATCACTTAGATCGGACTTTACCGAGGGCAATATTTAATGCCACTTGAATCCCAAATCACATCTGAAAAAAAGAGGCTACACATATGTTGTTGTTGAAATGAACTGCCCCCAGTATTCTTCATTAAATGTGAAGTTGGCATTTTATTTTCTTATGGTGTAGGCTAAATGATGTGCTACGAAAATAACTATTATGATGTTGGTCTTTTATGAGTTCTGTATTATCTTTATGGGGGGGTATTTTGTTTTAGCCAAGTTAAATCTTCCTCTCTTCTCTTCTCCTCTCTTCTGTTTTACCTCTCGTTAGTATTCGTGTAGAGTCGGTAAACTCCATCGATGGCTTGTTGCTTTAAATATTGCCGCCGTAAAGGATTATGGGATACCACTATCTCCTTTCCTTTCGCATAGGTTGGTCCGGAGTAACCTATGCTAAAGGAGGTTAAAGGATGAATCGAGGCTCCTTTCCTATGCCTTTCCTAAGCATTTTGAGAATTCGAATCACCTATCTGCCGAGTACATCCGGTTCATCTCGATAGGAAAGGAAATTTCCTATGCAAAAAAGAGAATCCGTAGAGGTCCGAATAGTCTTTTTTGCATAGGAAATTTCCTTTCCTATCGAGATTAACCGGAAGTGCTCGGCGGATAGGTGATCCGAATTCTCAAAATGCTTAGGAAAGGCATAGGAAAGGAGCCTCGATTCATCCTTTAACCCTCCTTTAGCATAGGTTACTCCGGACCAACCTATGCGAAAGGAAAGGAGATAGTGGTATCCCATAATCCTTTACGGCGGCAAGATTTAAAGCAACAGGCCACCGCCGGAGTTTACCGACTCTACACGAATACGAACGAGAGGTAAAACCTTTATTATACTATCTATGGGTAAAACAGAAGAGAAGAGAGGAGTAGAGAAGAGAGGAAGATTTAACTCGGTTAAAACAAAATACCCCCCCCCCCCATTAAGATAATAAAGAACTCATAAAAGACCAACATCATAGGCTAATAGTTATTTTCGTAGCACATAATTTACACCATAAGAAAATAAAATACCAACTTCACATTTAATGAAGTTACTGGGGGCAGTTCATTTCAACATCAACATAAGTGTAGCCTCTTTTTTTTCCACATGTGAATTGGGATATATGGGAGTGATTCTCACTCTGTTGGCGACAACCTGATTAAAATCAATATGAAAAGAACGCATGGATCAAACGAGCGCTTGTTGTAGTAAATTTTCTGAGAATAGTGTAGTTTCACGCTAGTGACTCACGTCAGCAATACTCGCCGTCGCGCAATGACGTCGGTTAGGAAAAGTGGAGTCGAATTAATTTGAAACAGTGCTGTCTTTTCCTATGTTCGATAGGAAGCACCTTTCATTTCTCCTTAACCCCGATGACGTTTAGGGGTTAAGGTATAGGAAAGGAGGTTCATAGGTTAGGAGATTGGACAATTCGGATAGGCCCCCTGAGTCTGGTGCCCTGACTTTACTTTTTAGCATAGCCCTGCCAACCTTCAACCTGAGTAGACGTCCCATCAGAATAAATGAAAACACCTGTGTGGGTGTGAGGAGGGGCCTTTAAAACTCTAGATTGTGTGTACCAAACATACATTAGAAACAGAGACCGCAAGACATGAGATGAATGCAGTTATTTGCAGCAAGTAATTGCACTTCATTATTTTTCATATCCTTTTTCCGACTATAGATAATCCAAGGGATTAAATATCTGCTGTCTAGACAACAACCCCCACCCTGTAATCATCGAGGGCTACAACGTATATGTGTATTTTTGTGTCTGTGTAACTGGTTGGTGTCGGCTATATAGCAAGACGCCCTGACAACGGATTTCTTTAAGGGATTCTGTTTAGTCTGATAAACAAACAGGAAAACAACAATGTTATTTTTACTGCCCACTTCAGATCATATACATTTACCAAACGGAAGTTAGCTTAGTTTGTTGCAACTTTAAGCTAGTAGTGATAGCTATTAAAACTATTTTTAAGCGCCAGTTCGTTGAAATCTATGTATTGACAAGTTGTGACATCATATCATTGTAGGATACAAAAATGGTGAGGGATAGATCGAACCGCTGACCATGCGATAGACAACAACTCTAGCTGCTAAGCCATAGCGATCCAAAAATGTATTAGTTATTCAGAGTAAATAACACAACTGCTGTATAGATTTATTCAGTTCAGTACAAAGGTAGCACCACAATTCATGTATTCTTTAGAGAACTAACACAATAACACTTTAGATAACTCACATAAATAACACAACTGCTGTATAGAAGTAGTAGTTTTAAGTCATACTGCCTTATTGACCATTGAGGGGGATTTTCTACCCTTATCTGATTGAGTTGAGGCGACCAAAGGGGCACATTACAAATCACTTTGCTGATTAGAATTAAATTCCCTCATTTCAAAGATTTATTCAGTTCAGTACAAAGGTAGCACCACAATGCATGTATTATTTTCATTTCATTTTTTTTTTTTCATTTAACTTTTATTTATCCTCGAGAGACCAATTGAGGGGTGACCCTCATTTTCAATGACGTCGAGTCAAAACAAATTCAAAACAACAATACAAACAAAATATTCAATGCAAAAACATCAAATACACAACAAGTGAAGAGAAGAAAAAACAAAACGATTGAAACATTTACAGAGTGGGGAAGAGTGGCAGCAATTAAAAGGCATACAGTACAATATAGTCTAATTAAAACAGTTACAGAAGGATTTATTTAGAGAAGGATGATGATGCAGCAACCACTAGCAGTCAGTCACAACAGAACAACACATTATACAGTAATTGTACCATCAACACCTGTCTCATACCCATTTGCAAACCATGGCCTTCTCATGGATCCACTTTTAAAAACGTGCTGATAAACTTAAATGACTTCCTCCCATCGCAAATTAGCTTGAGCTTCCCCCAGCCAACAGAGCAAGAGATTTCACTTCATTCCAAATTCCACTCACTTCTGTTTATGAGAAGTTTCATTGACTTGTAAAGGAGTGAACATGAACAGATAGACTAATGAAAGCTGGTCACCTATTGACAAACCCTTGTCCATTTCCCTTCCCCCCTTCACTTGACCCTCACCGTTACTTGGTTTTCTCTCCGATCTATCTTCCACTGTCTCTACCCATCCCTCTGCCTCTTCATCTCTTTTACTCCCCGTGATCCTGTTCCAAATCCCTTCAACCGCCCCTCCACTCTCTCCACCACCCCATGGCCAAACACAGTGACCTAGACTCCCAGTCTCCTTTGATGTGAGCGATGTGACCCCTGTGCTCCAGATGCCCTTACACCGCCATTCTTATCCTCTCAGAGAGCCGGCACAGCCCACAGAGAGAGCCAGTCATTAACCCCATACAACCTGGGCCTCCCTTCCACTGCTTATACAGATGATGTATCACAACACCCACCCACCCCCATGCATCCCCTCCTCCAAATCACCCAAACATGTATGTGTGGGCGAGGTCCGATGATGCAACAGGCTCTTTAAACATTTAAAGAACAGGTCAGCTTTTCAAAGGGACGAGCTGGAACCTTTGGCCACAACTTCAGTTATCATGGTCAGCGGTTGAAAGTCTTGTGATATGTCAGAAGGAAAACAAATGAATGTCTAATGAATGGAAAGCCTGGATGATAAATTAAACTTCACACTGGTGCATCTTTGGTTTATTTGGATTATGAGTGTATATCTTGGCCATACCTGGGCTGACAGGGTTAGATAGGATTAAAAGTAGCAATGCTTTATCTACAGACCAATTGAATATGATGAGGAGGAATTTGCATCTTAGAAGAACTGTTTATTATGATATGTTGACACTTAAATGAGTACGGACACATTGAAGCTCCACGGAATTCTTTATATCTATAGTCTATCTTTCAGTAAACCCTACATCTTTTTGTTACTTCAGCGCAGAGAGAAAATTAAAACAAGTCATCTCAGAGTAATGATGAGTCATGGCCTCAGTCAACCTTAAATCTGAAACCCAAACAAATCATAGTCTGGGTGCCCCGCATGACAAAGGAGAAGAGTGCAAGAACAAGAGCATTCCTACGGGTAGAAAAACGAGGGAGGGGATTACTTTATTAAGATGTACTGAAACACACATCACCACAGATGGATGAGCGCCTTGCACAAAGAGGGTTTTCAGACAATCAAATCCATCTTGTGCAAGAGTTGCAAACATATGTTTGAAAAGTCAAACTTTTGCAACTTTAGGTCTTTCATTAGAAGATGTTAGTCTCCTTTTGGAGCAATTGGACAGCAAGCTTAGAAAACAAGGCTTTGTTTAAGCTTAAATAAGGACAAAGCAAGAAAGGGACAAGGAGGCAAGTTTCTCCTGATACCTACAGGGTTGTGCCTCTCCATGTGATTCTAATAAAGAGGCTCCAACCTGGGTCTCAATCGACAGAGCATCTGGGCCATCCACATAAGGAGACAAATGATAATATTGCTCTTGCTGGCAGATAAAATAAAGTCTAGCACACTTTTCTTGGCAAACTCCCAGGACAGATGTTTGATGGCCGGCCTCGGGCTTCTGGTGAAATGGCAGTTGGGGTCAGACTGGAATTAGTAGAGCCTTCCATCAGATAACACATTTTCTGGTTCATGTAAAGATGTACAGCATATCAACGGAGACATGCATCACTGTGATGTGAAATCTGCTTCTCCGCACCGCGGGCGTTTTTTTTTTTTGCCTACGCAGCCGGACAAGACAAGCCCTGGGACGGGAGCGCTGAAATGGGAGCAGAGACCCTTCCATCTCCCACCATTCAGTCTATCAGCACCACTTCTGGCCAGAGTCCTGGTGAGAGAGTGGGAGGAGAAGGGGGAAGGCAGGGAGCGTCCTCCAAGGAAAGCAGACGTGGATGGTGTTGTGTTGATAGGGTGGGAACCAGAAAGTGTCTCAGAGCTAGAAAGCCATGTAAAAGCCGTTAAGCCTTGTCCATATGGTAGCAGGAAACTTTGAACTGGAACTGCTGGCTGTGCAATTTTACACCTAAGGACACTAGTGACGTATTAACTGTACATCTGCCAATTTCTAAGCTGTCCTGACAGGAGGGAATTGTAGAATAGTTACGTTCTTTTCCATATGAAAATAATGTCCTCCAGCTACAGCAGTTAAGCTTAATATCTAGCCATTTTACAATAATTAATGCAACTTGCTGTTGTGAAGGACATTTTTCAATTACCCTATTATGGCAATATTGTGCTGCATATGATTTCAAATCAAGTCCTCAGATGAATGATACAGGTGTCCCACAGAGATGAATATCAGTCCCAATGCTATTAACTCAAAACAAAGTATATTAAAGAGAGTAAACAGCAAACATATTGAAATTTATTATAAGCAGGGCTTTTTCCAGGTTACAGTCTGGTTTTGATTATTATTCATTTAAAGTTAAAGCATGACTCATTTATGTTGCTACCCTGATGCATGCTCTCATGGAGGTGATACAGTACAGCATTTCTCATGAAAAAAACTCCCAATTGTATTTTTGTATCTTGACAAAGCTTGTTTCTTCTTTCAGAACAGAAAGAAAACATTATACAATCGACAATTTTACACCAGTTTATGCTGTGTGTTCGTGCTGCTGCCATTACTCTTAAACCACAAGAAGCTATTTATCATAATGCCATTCAATTCATTACTCAAGATAACTCCCCAAGGCTGGATGTTCATTGCTGACATGTAGACGGCATCAGCATTCCTGTGTTTCTGTTGCCTTAATATGTTAAGTCCTTAGCCAAATTTGATTTGAACATCCTTGACTCCAGATCTAAGCATAGGTTTGCTTTAAAAGTGTTTTGACCATGGGGGGACAGGTTTAATCTGAATAATCATGAGACCTGAAAGCAATTAACAAACTAACTGCATGACATAGTTTGGGGACACATTAGAAAATAGACTGATCGGAAGAAAGAAAGGAATGAAAGCGGGGAATGTCTTAATGCTTGTTCATTTGAAAAGAAAGTGGTTGTTACAGTTACAGTAACTGGTGAGAATTCTTCTGTGACAGATTAATTATGACTGTAACATTACTTGAAATAGTTCAGTTGGATGAAATATTGTGCTGCACTAACCACGGTTTAGTGCAAAGAACACACATCTACTGTATTAATCAATTACACAAAGATATTTTGGTGTGGCTTTTTAATCACAGCCTGCATTAATCAGGATTTGATTTTTACGTTATGTTTTCATCAAACACAAAATGATTTACTGTCTTGCAATGACAGACCATTTTTAGCCAAAATAACTTCTAACTTCAGCTCTCCATGGAAGATAACCAATAGTGAGTGAAATGATAGCATTTGCTCAGTAAAGCCATCATATTAGATTTGAATGAATTGTTAACATTGCTGAAGTCTCATCTATCTTTGTCATGGGGAAACTGGGAAGGGTAGACCATGAGCGTTTCAATGTCAAACCTTGGCCCAGCTGGAAAATGGTCTCCAGCTGTCTCATCATTAGAACTGATAAGACATCTTGGCCAGGCTCCCTCCATTCCTTGCTCAGTATGTGGGAATTACAGGTACAGACTGTGGCTAGCGCCAAGTAGAAAACAACCTTTTCTCTCATCCACCTGGGTAGTAGTTTCCCCATATGGAACACATTTAGATTTGCATCGGCCCTTCGAGATCTTGGCATTCTGGTTTGTTTCAATCTAAACATCTCTATCTGCTTTGTCGTGGGAAGATCCTAATGTGTTGTATTTGCTCTGTTTCACATCAAAACAGAGGATAGTAGCCATTATACAGGCTTTAAACATACAGAAAAACTACAAAAATATGATCGAGGTTGCAATAAAATAGAATTGTAGTATACTATATTGGCCTATTCCCAGGTTTGTTTTGCTTATAGATGATCCATCCAATGTTTTATGTATTTTCAATGTCTTTTATGTGGACCACAAGAAGAAAAGCAGCTACCATAGTCAATTAAAAAATATGTAATGCAAGAGATAAACAAGTAGAGGATGGCTAGTTAAGACTGTTGAAAACATATATAGTGCTATTCATGTTACTATTGCAGTTTATTTGTTCAGTTAGACATGACAGATGAAAATAGTCACATTGTAAATGTTCAAATTGATTGGAGATCTCGGTTAACAAGGTTGCGTGAACACTGCTCACACCTAATCCAATACCAGCACAGCACACAGAGCGTAAATAATCTGGTCATACGAAGCTGTCGATTGAGCAGCCTTGTGACAAGAGCACACTGCGCCGTCGTGCAAAAAACCCTGCATTATAATATGAACTGGCTATGGGATACGTCCGCCATTACCACAGATATGGCTCTATAGGAATACTCAACAGGGAGCTCTGTAACTGCTGGGGGATCAATACAATGCCTACAGAGTAACTGAATCCAAGGATAGTGGGGCAAAAACCCTGCCTCACCCACTATGTCTTCAGAGACAGCGTGCCAACACGGCACGTCAATATGTCTAGCAGCAGCAGTATGGGGCCATCATATTTTGGGACAGTAAGTAGACTTGTCATTGCATGTCACAGCCAGCCAGAAAATGTTTCATTGAATCTCTTTTAATTTGTCAAAAAAAATGTTTTTATCAAAGTTTCTAATGTCTTTGGAATTATAGTTTAATTACATGTGATGACATTTCATCTTGTTTGGTCTTTTGAACTGCATTTTTCTGCAATTTTTACAAACCAAAATGTAAATGCTTCAAGTTAATTATATTGTCTTCCATTGTAAAGGTGTACCTATTACATAAAAGGTGACAGGAATGGATGAGTCTCTTTTGGGATTATTTTTGCTTTGGAAATATAAAACAGCTGAATGCATATGTAAATAGAGAAGTCATTGTGATGGGTGATTTTAACATTGACTGGCTTTCTGGTGCCTCTGAACCTTTCAAATAAATCTGTCGCAACCTAAATCTTACACAAATAATAACTGAGCCTACAAGACCCAATCTAAAAAACCCAGCTAAATCAACTTTGATTGATTTAATATTATCAAACCAAATCAATAAAATAGTTTCTGCTGGTGTCTTTGACCTTGGGATCAGTGATCACTGCCCGGTGGCCTGTATCAGAAGCATTCATCTAAAAAAATCTCAACCTAAAATCATTATTAAGCGTAATTTTAAAGGTTTTAACCAGCAAGCCTTTTTGAATGAACTCCATCACAGTGACATTCATCTCACAACTGAAATATCTGATGTTGAATTAGCCTTGGATTTTTTCACCAATACCTTCACCTCAATTTTTAATCATCATGCACCCCACAAAAAGCACAGGGTAAAAAATAGATCGAACCCCTGGTTTACCAATGAGCTGTCTGACTTATTTACAGAGAGAAATAAAGCATGGTCTCTAGCCAGACGCTCTGGAGAAGATTTGAATTGGACAGTTTTTAGACAATCAGAAATAGGTGTACGACCATGGTTAGGAAAACTAAATCGGATTACTACCTTGATTTAATTTTCAACTGCTACTCCGACCCTGCATTATTTTGGAAGGCTGTCAATTATAATAACAACAATTGTAGCACTGTTCCCAGTCAGATAAAAATAAATGGTCAGACTTTAAATGACCAGAAAGAGATTGGTTTAGCCTTTAATAAAAATGTTTTAGCTGCTGGTCAACTCTTTCATAATGAAGGATCTACGCCTTCTACCACCAGTAATAATTTACCACCTGTCTCTCAAACTCCTCTTTTTAGCCTTGTTCCAGTTTCAACAAGTGTTGTTGAAGATGCGCTTCTAGCCATCAACCCCAGGAAGTACATGGGAGAGGACAATTTGGACCCATTTTCAATCAATCTCTCTACACATATAATATCAAAACAAATAACCCATATTTTTTATCTTTCCATCTCCTCCGGTATTGTTCTTAAAGTTTGGAAAAAAGCTCATGTCATCCCATTGCATAAAGGGGGTGACAAAAGTGATCTCAATAATTACAGGCCCATTTCAAAACTCCCATGCCTGGCAAAAATCCTAGAATCAGCTATTAATAATCAGTTGAAAACCTTTTTATCCAGTGCTTCCATTTTGAGCCCATTTCAATCTGGTTTTAGGGCAGGTCACAGTACTGTATCTGCTGTCACTTTGGTCTTAGACAACATTATTATAGCTATCGACAAAAAAAAGCACTGTGCAGCACTTTTTGTTGATCTGTCAAAAGCCTTTGATACTTTAGATCACCATTTGCTTTTACAGAGGCTGCATGAAATTGGTTTTGATTATTCTACATGTAGCTGGTTTAGGGACTATCTCTCTGATAGACAGCAGTCAGTAAAACTGGGAAGCCACCAAACTGAGTTTTTAACAGTTACAAATGGTGTTCCACAAGGCTCAATTTTAGGTCCAGTCCTATTCACAATTTACATCAATAACATTGTTTCATCGCTACAAAACTGTCACGCCCATTTGTATGCTGACGACACTGTACTGTATTGCATTTCTGATTCGGTCCATCAATCTGTTCAGAACCTTCAGAGCTCTTTTAACACCCTGCAGGACTGTCTAGTGGACCTCAGGCTTGTTCTTAATACAGACAAAACAAAATATATGTGTTTCTCCAGAGCAAGAACTATACATTTTAATGATCTTAATATTCATACAAATAATGGATCTCAAATTGAAAGAGTCACTGAATATAAATATCTCGGCATCTGGATAGATGAAAAAGTATCTTTTAAATTTCACATAAAAAATCTTGTCTGTCGTCTGCGACAAAAGATTGGATATTTTTATAGGAACAAAGCCACCTTCCCGTTGTTCAGTAGGAAAAGGATTATTGAGGCAGTTTTTATGTCTGTCCTTGATTACGGTGATGTGATTTATCGGCATGCATCTCATTCATGTCTTAAACTCCTAGACTCTGTTTTTCACTCTGCTTTAAGGTTCATTACAGGAGATGCTTATGACACACACCATTGTGTTTTATATGAAAAGGTTGGGTGGTCCTCTCTGCCATCGGTGTATGAGTGTGTGTATGAATGGGTAAATGTGGTCAGAAATGTAAAGCGCTTTGGGGCTGAGAAAATCGGCTAAAAAGCGCCACATCAGTCCAGTCCATTTACCATTTACCATTTAAAGAGAGACGTGATGCACATTGGCATATTTTTATATATAAAGCCCTGACTGGAAAGCTACCACTCTATTTGACAACAATGCTGCATATTTCAGATGGGCTTTATCAAACCCGCTCAACTGAAATGCTCATGTCATATGTTCCATACGCCCGGTTTGACCTTGGTAAAACTGCTTTTGGCCACAGTGCCCCTGACTCCTGGAACAGCCTACAACATCAAATTAAAATAAATACACTCATAACTGTTAACCAATTTAAAGTTATTATTTTGAATCAGCCCCACTCCACTTGTAACTGTTTTAATTAGGCTATTGTTCTGCTTTATTCAACTGATCTGAATGTTTTAATTGTTGTTGTCTCTTTGTAAGCTTGTTGTGTATTCTCATTGTATATTGTGTATCTGTAATTGACTCGACGTCATTGTAAAAGAGGGTAACCCTCAATTGATCTTTCGAGAATAAATAAAGGAAATGAAAATGAAAAGGAGAATATCAGAAATATCGGCTCTTTTTATTAACACCAGTTCCAAATCAATAAATACTATTCTCCAGTGGTGCTGTGAGCTGTTTGTGGCAGGGTATTGATCTCCCTAAATGCAGGTGAGACACTGTGGCCTCTGTGTGTGCCAGTATACCCATAACCCCCCACCCCCTTTTGCCCTTTGCTTTCATTCCTTGTCTCTCTCTCCCGCCACCCAAGCTAAGCAGCCAGCGTTGCACCTCTGCAGAGGCTGATGTGTGACTTGATGCCATCAATAAAACCATCATCTGAGATGGACTTCCATCGTGCCCCGCACAGTTAGCTAGACCCCTATGCGATAAATCACCTGGATTGAGGCAGGCCCCTCGAGGAGACAAACACTCAATATCTCACCAGTAGGTTTTACTCAAATCTATACCAATTCATGTTTCTTCCTTTTGTTCTGCTCTGCCCTCTCGGTATTCAGTGTTATGGGTTACTCAGCAACCGTGCTCACCACATCAACACATTGTGGATTTTTAAAGTATTAAAGTTGGAGTGAATGATTCTCTTGAAAATCACTTTTTGTCAAAATCAGTGAACACCTCCTCGCTATCCACTTCCTGTCCGTACTGTGTGTGCGTTGAAAAAATCCAGTGTTAATACACAGCCTATAGGCTCTGTAAACAGGCATGTTGTTAGCTAAGGTGGCCCCTTTGTTTACATACCATTTGTTAACAGAGTCTAGGCTCTGTATTAACACTGGATTTTTCTTTTCAGCGCACACACAGTACGGACAGGTAATGGATCGTGAGGAGATATTGACAGATTTTGACTGAAAGGGATTCTTTACAACAAGCATTCTCCAGAATATCTCACTCCACCTTTAAAATGCATACTTAGCAATCTCCAGCAAAGGTTTGGCAAACGTTTGTTTTAGGGCTGTCAAGCGATTAAAAAAATTAATCTAATTAATTACAGGCTCTGTGATTAATTAATCTAAATTAATCGCATACTTATATGACACTTTTATACCTGTTTGTAAACAGCTGTATAGCCTACTACAGTTTGTTTCGCTGTCTCTCTCTGTCTCTGTCTGTCTCTGTCTCTCTCTCTCGCGCGCGCTCGCTCGCTCTCCGTCTCTCGTAACTTCTGTCTCCTCCCCTCAGCCAGCTTTATATATGAACTAGCGCCGAATTTTCTAAAAAAACAAGCAGACAAAATTACGACTTTCCATCTCCCACAACAGACAGCGCTGCACTGCCACCATTTCGTAGCCTACTCATAGGCAAAAATATTGACACACACACACACACACACACACACACACACACACACACGGCTTATGGTGGAGAAATGAACATTCAATGCACGAGCAACAGATCTGGTTGACATTCCTGCTGTCAGCATGCCAATTGCACGCTCCCTCAATGCTTGTGGCATCTGTGGCATTTTGCTGTGAGACAAAACTGCACATTTCAGGGTGGCCTTTTATTGTGGACAGTCTTACGGCCCCCACACACATCCTACCTCTACTGCGCGTCTACCTCGCGTCTGCGTCTGACTTTTTGTCACAGACTGTGAAATCAACGTAGAGCGAGCACACATCCAACCTCAGACGCACTGCTGAGGCGCGTCGGAGGCACGTCTGCAGCGACGCTCCCCTTCACCTCAGGAGGCTCGCCTATTTTTTTTCTGAGAGCAGCGCGTCTCTCTCGCGTCTCTGTGCTTTAACTGATAGAGAAATACTCTGCTGACAGTCATACCAGCAGCATTCACTCTAGTTACACGTTTACCCGGTGTGTTTATTTCAAAATAAAACATCCCTCAGTCGTATACGCGAATAATCCCTTTATTTCACGATTTAATTGTGCAATCAAAATCCGAGGGATTTAAAACCTAATTTTCAATTAGTTCTGGCATTTCATTTTTGGATAAATGACACATATAGAGATCCAATATAGTGAAGAAATAAAAAAGATCATGATGAGCGCAACAGTTTTCCGTTGCTCTATCTGTGTCTACGGCCTTCTTCTTCCCCAACCACACCCCCCTCTCTCTCTCCCGTATAAATCAGTAAAGTGATTTTTGAAATAGTCTGCTGAGAGTCATATTGACTTCATACTGGCAGCTTTCGCTGTAGTTTCACCATTTCCTGGTGTGTCCCCTTCAAAATAAAACTTCCAACAAGCGAAAATATGGCAAAAAAAAGAAAAAAAATGGCAATGGGGCGCACGGATTACTGTCCAGACTCAATATAAATCATATGCATCATAGATGACATGAAAGAACTTCATTTTTAATGGGAATTATCTATGAAAACTCTATGTAGAAAGATAGGGCTTTTAGAAGCAGCGCTGCAGCAGCAGCTGCTGAGACGTTGCATGTGTGTCCGAGAAAAGTCCGAGAGAGGCAGCAGTAAGGTAACGCGACGCGCTCCAGAGGTAGATGCAGGATGTGTGTGGGGCGCGTAAGGCACACCTGAGCACTAATCATGATGTCAGATCAGCATCTTGATGTGGCACACCTGTGAGGTGGGATGGATTATCTCAGCAAAGCAGAAGTGCTCACTATCACACATTTAGACAGATTTGTGAACAATGTTTGAGAGAAATGGTACAATTGTGTATCTGGAATGAATTTTAGATCTTTAAGTCCATCTCATGAAAAATGGGAGCAAAAACAAAAGTGTTGCGTTTATATTTTTGTTGAGTGTATATAAGTATTTAAAAAACTGAAAAAGCCGATCGTGGATGTTCATTTTCTGTGTTGTGGAGTTTAAAAGTGAGCTGTTGGAAAGCTTAGAGTAAAGGTGCCTTGCAGGATAACTGAGGACTGTGGATTACCAAGCTTTTTTGTGTCTGTGAATCAGCTGCTCTGTTTTTATCTTATCCCTGACAGGTTGTTTGGTTTCTGTAACAGCCTTTTATCTACGCATGTGAAAAAGGTCACACTTTTGCAAATGTGTGCGTGCACGCGAGTGTGTATGTGTGTGTGTGTGTGTGTGTGTGCGTGTGTGTGTGTGTGTGTGTGTGTGTGTGTGTGTGTGTGTGTGAGAGAGAGAGAGAGAGTGAGAGTGAGAGAGAGAGAGAATGAGAGAGTCTGGGAGAGCCTGTGATATCATGCTGGTGGTCTTTTCCTTTCTCACACTTGGAAAAAAAACAAACTGGCCCTTTGGCAAGATAAGTCCTTGATCTGTGAAATACTAATTTCCACTTTAACAAGCTCTAGCATCAAGATGCCACCAAGCAGATTACGAAACCTGTGGTCTCCTGTGGGAGGCTGTAGTATTTGTTGTACAAGCCTGAAAAAGATTTATATGCCATGTGAGGCATATTTTTTCTTTCTAACAGTGAGTGTAGACATGAATCGAACTGGGAGGAAGCAAGCACATCTTTTTATATTCAGTAGAATTAATTTGCTGGCTGAAAGCATTGCTTAATGGTTAGCAATGGGAAGCTTACACTCGACAGTTGACAGTAACAGTATGGAAGACACCCTGCTGTCCCATATCTTAACAGAGCGCCCTATCAAGATGGATGAGTCTGAAAGGACACTAAATGGCTTAACTGACTGATAGGGAAAAAGACGGACACCAGTCATGATAGCCAAGTCTTTAAATGCTGCACACAAACATAATCTCTAAAAGTAATTGAAGTTATAGTCTGGTTTTAGTGATACACAAGCCACTAGTTTTGACACAGCTAGTGAACCAATAAATAACTAAATAATTCTATTGGAAGAAATTTGAACAAGTAGGAGCTGCAGATATAGAATAAGGTGATTTGTTAAGTCAGTTAACTGCCATTAACTTCTGTGAAAAAGGTATGATGGTACAGAAAATCCCATCATAAGTCACTGCTATGCTGTCTATACCCTTACTGGTGTTGTTTATACAATATTCTTTTCCCTTTCCTTCCAAGATCCAGACTGTAGGTAACCTACTTCTGCAGTGTTTGGGCTCTTAGGGAGAGAAGTGCTACAAGCCCCGGCGTTGGTCCAGAATGTTGCTGAGATGGATGAGTGTATGACAGCACTCTCCCTTTACTCTTTTCTATGGGAGGCTTGCACTGAGTCATGCAGTGTGTGTTTGTGTGTGTGCGCGCACGTGCATAATGGCTGTATAAACTCACCCAGAGGGACCCCAGGCCTTTGGGAGATAAAGACCTCTCCTAAAACGTAAACACTCTCTGAAGTAGCGATCGGGCAGCTGTAGTTGCACACACACACATTTAGAGAAATGCTAGCCCAAGGTCAAGGTTAAGCGGTACACTTTTTCAAGGCTCACTTTCCCTCTTGACCCCTCCGTCTCGCTGTGGGATCCGCTGTGGAGTTTGGGTGCTGAAACATGGGCCATCTTGACAAGAGAAAAAACAGTGAGAATGTTCCGAGGGCTGGTGGGTACAGCTGGCCCTAGTCGCACACAAAATAAGTTCTCAACATTGTAGATACAAGGGAAGTTTTTAAAGTGCATCAGGTAAAGTGAAGAATTATGGGGGAATTCTTCATATAACTGTTGTGCCAGTAAAGCTACTGGAAGCCGGAGATGATAATCTGTCATATGAGGGACAGAAAGTTTAAAAAAAATCTATATTAACCATTAGCTCTTTTCCTTCACTTACTCCAATTCATAATTTAATTTAAAGTTGTTGTTTTGTTCCAACATACAATACATTTTGATTTTATACTCATACTCGTACTCATACTTGTTACTCAAAACATGTTGTCTGTACCTCCAAGTTTCCTCCAGAATAATCTAACATGCCAACATTGAGAACAAGTTCTGAACAAACGTCTCCAAAAAGCCATGAACGAATATGCACAAAAGCATTCACTCAAGTGCTTTGTAGTTGTGCTTTTACCAGGGTGATGTTTGTGTACAAAAGAATAACACACTTAACAAGTACTTAACAAAGTACCTCCTGCTCAGTGAGAGTGCTGTGAAAAATGAGAGGGGTCGGCAGCAATTGCTTGAGTCCATCTATATTATCTTGGTCAACTGACAGAAGTGGAACCTGAGGTAAAAATACCCAAGCCTGTTTCTCATCAACGCGATGCTCTTATCTGCAATTTGAAATACATTCACAAGGATGAGCGAGTGCGTAATTTCTGAAGCCATGGCTTAGATTGATTCACTACGTTTATTAAATAGATCAAAAACCTAATTCTAATAATTTTCTTAATATGTCTTATTACAGACATGTTGTAATCACTTACACAGCCAGGATAGTATAGACATTTTTTTTTCTTCTTTTTTACGAATACTAATGTAGAGAAAAACATTGCACTAATTGTTAATATCAGGGCCTATGGGTTTAAATGGTGTTTATGATGGTGCTTTGAGGTTTAAAAGTACAATTCATGTGCGTCCTTCTTACCCAATGAATTTGTAAATTTGAAAAAAGACATCTAATGATTAAAGAAAAGTACTTTTTGGTGATGTTTTTGACCACCATGTGAGGTACAAACTCTGACAGAACCAAATGGGGTCAGGACGAAGTTTATTTTTGTGACTGACAGACAAAGTGAAAGGGTTAACAGGAACAACATCTCGATCTTTAAAGCGCAACAGATATCAATCCAGCACAGGGAGGAGACATGGGGGGACATTAGCTGTGTTTCAGAACAACAAGGTGAGAAATTGCAGCTCACAGTCTACAATGGTTCCACTCTGGTGAGCTATTGATTTTGTCCCCGGTTTTCCTTAGGCTCTGGGCACTCTACAGCCTTTTGTGGCACTCTTTCGTTCTCCTCCGGGATGCAGGGTGAAAGGATGCCGCCACCGAACAAGTTACTGAAATGTGTGGCGAATCATTCAGGGAAACACCTCCAGAGATGGCTGTCCCTTTTTGAAACCCAGACAATGGTCCTCTTTGTTTGCAGCCGCATCCCTAAGCTGCTTAGGGATGCAAACGCTTGCTTTGAGTCGGTCAAGTGCAAGGAGACAACGAACTGAAAACTAATACAATTGGAGTGTGGAAAATGGAAAAGGCAATAAGTGCACCTTGTATATCCACACACACATCAGTCAGGGTCAGTGACATGCAAGTTTGAAGTATATGGAGGGCGGAAGGGAATGTAGACACTTTACAAACAGAACAGCAACAACAGGCAGACAACTTTTTGTGTTTAAAGGCACTTTCAGCTGCCTGATTGTTAAAGAATTAAAACGCTTCTGAAATGTATGCAAGTTAATAGTTTATTTATATAGTATAGGATTTTCCCCCTTAAATAACATGCAACAGTGTGCACTAAGGCAGTTAGTGCAACGCTTCGGTTATTGTTCCTGAGTTCATTGCTTTGATATGACACATATGCATGCCTTGCACAGGCTACATCTCAAAGTTATTGGGAAGAGCCAGCAGTTACAGAAAAAAAGTAGCAGATGAAAACATCAGAAATAGTGGGAAATTTTCTCGTGATAACTTATTTTATCCAAATTATAAAACAAATATTCAATACAACCATAGACCAAATAAACGCCTATCAGAACGAACTTTAAATTAACTTACTCACCTTTGCACCACTACAAACATAGACCATGTTGCAATGCAGGCAGGCCAATTATCATTAGCCTATGTCTGTTGCTGTTGATTTGGGAACAATGGTCGTCAATTCTGTTTGTCTTTGTTTTGCATCTAACTTCCTGATTTTCAAGTTTCCATAATCCATCTGACGTCTAAAAGATCTTTTCGCAGTCTCATCTATACCTTGAAATCTCATATCAAAGTGGTTACTGCTAAATTGGTTATATAGCGACATTCAGTATTCCCATGAATGAAGCAACGCTCCTAACTCTGTGATTTAGTTTCTTCAGAGCTACGTTAATTTTCCCCCTGAAGTATTTTAAACATGTTATTGAGTGTACACTTAATTGTCAAGAATTGTCTGAATGTAAAGTGAGAGTAATCAATCACAAGTCACAGCTGTTATCATCCTTATTTCAGCGCTACACGGACGGACACAAGCAGCAGAATGGCAGCAGCGGTGAGGGCATTAAGGCAGCAGGCCGGCAGACGGGCGGGCGGCAAATAAAGAGGACTCTATTAGTCTCGGCTCATTGTGCCACTCTGATTTATTTTTACTTCCTAATTGGCTGGCTTCTGTAGACTTGGCGGCCATATTTCAGTTTAAAGGGGAAGGCTCCATGGGTCACGGGAATAAAGGGGCCTATTTGACAGGTCAGCAGGCTGATGTCTACAGCATAGTCTTAGGTCGAAGATCAAACTAACATCAAGATAGGCTGTGGCAGTGTGGATCAGCTCCTACACCGGAGAGCCCAATAAGTACGTCGGCAGACTGACTGGAATGTTGCATCTTAGCATTTTACCAAGAATATCTTTGCAACGACTACGAGGTAACTCATTTCATCAAATGCATCATTTTGAAAACTTCTCTTCTCCTCAGTTTTGATTCAAAGAAGTTGATTTCTGAAGGAAGATTCAGGCAATAGACCGCCTTACAGGTAGTGGAACTGTCAAAAGGAAACCAAGACTGATTTTAACTTTATTATTTTAAATAAGTATTAATATATTTGTAGCTTTTATGCATTTCAGATGCATTCCAGTTCATAAAAATAAGCAGAGAAAGGTTTGAGATTTGAAGATAAATATTGATTTTACTCCTTGTTTAAAACATGAAGGTGACTAACAAAGACAGAGACAACTAAAGTAATCCAATTATAAGTAATCCATGCGTTCAGTAGTCAGTGAGCTTAAGTAACTGACAACAGTCTTTAGGAGGGATTTGGTTTGTACAACAGATCACATTGGAATCAGCACACTCCTAACTCAATTAGCATTAACGTTCACCTCTAGGAAATGAGTAGCCCGCAAACATGGAATTCACCATGCGCATTTGCAGACACTCGTACACATATGTAACTGTGCACACACACACACATGCAGGACAGTCTGCCTGGCACCAGACAGCAGAGCACGGCCAAATGAGATGTGTGAGAGCCCCCTGCTGCCAAGAGGCGGACAGGAAGAAGAAACAAACCCCTCTCTAATGGAGACATGACATGCTCGCCGGGGCGGAAACTCAAACAAACGATTAATGGGCCATGAAGCCCTGCTCTGTACTCTAACTCGGTCCCATGTTGGCCAAGGGGGGCTCGACATTTCAAGATCCAAGCCTCTACCCGAAGGCGACACTTCTCTGCCACCCCTTAACGCCAATTCTACTGAGAGCCCTGAACACAACGTCAATATCCTGAACATCTCATGAGAACATCATGGACCAAATGAGGTTGATTCACCAGGAAGACAGAGAGACCCCTGCGCATTTATTTACTGTCGCCGTTACATTGCAACGCCTGTTTTGTAAGCTTGACACCAAAGACTTTTCGAGATTTAGTTTGAGTTTGTTTCCATCCATGATGGGCAAATCCAACGTATCTACATATGAGCAGGGTTTCAAAGCTGTTTCAAGAATTATTTTCACTTTCTAGAAACGACAATGTCCTGAGATCAGGTTTTCTGGTAAGAGCAGCTCAGCCCATAAAAAAGTTGGTGCAGCACAAAATGAGACAACAGGGCATGGGAAAAGATTGAGAGCAAACCTCATATTCTGAAAGCTCCCATGTGAAACGTTTTGAAGCCACTGACATGGGGGAAAGTTTTGGTATTGAAGGTCCGTCCAGTCCGGTAGCTATAGCTAGCGCAGCCACCTCCTCCTTTTGTCTTCTCTTCCATCTCGGCAAAGAGTAAAGAAAGAGAGAGGGAAAGACAAGAAGCCCCTTACGTTCATGTGTTTTGATTAGCAGGTAATGATCTTTGATCTAATGCGCTGACTGGGAAAGTGCGGCTCCCATTGAAATCCGGTGGATGCTTGGCCGACCTGGAGCCAGTGTCACTTCTCGTTAGGGCCTGCAGCTCCATGACCTTCCCATTGCTAGTCCCAGCCCCCTCTTCACAGCATGTGCACCCCGCGTAATGATATCAATAGCAGCAGGGGTGCAATGAATACAAATCCGCGTGCAGAATGTTTGGACAAGAATTCGCTCCCAGCCCTCCCTCCTCCCGCCGCCCCACTCACCGCCGTTCAACCTCTATTCCCCGCACAAAGGGCTAGGTTAGGCCGTAATCTGGATGGTTGATTTTACACAAAGTATAGTTGGCTGCTGCAAAGAACAAATGCCCCCTGTTGGTTGGCCAAAACTGCACATGTTTCATAAAGTACACGGTAGTTCGTTTTTACATCCCCTCCATCACGGTGCGCCCTTCTAAAGGGCTTGTAGATCAGCGTGTGAAAATGTGTGTGATTGCAGATAATTGTTTTAATGTATTCATGCATGCAACTAAAATCATTCAAGCTGCAAAGTACATGATAATGACTGTTGCATGCTTAATTGAAAGAATACAAAACTCATTTGTCCATTTGAATGAAATAGGCAGTTCCCAAAAATCTTAAATTGTAATTTAGTTTGTTACAAATCGTCTCAAATGAGAACCATTTCCCGTATGATGTCAAACTAAAACATTTATTAGGTATACCCCAGATGACTCACATATTGTTCTTGTGGCCATCCTGTAGCAAAATATAGTTTTATTACTGTATTTCAGAGAATAAAATATACAGCACCAACTGGCTGTCGGGAAAGGAAACCACGACGCAGTTCTGTGACCAGGCACACAACCATCCCATATCGAACACTCTATCCAGTGTCGGACCTGACATGGCAGCCACCTGATTTCCGTGTCTGGTATTGACACAGTGGTTTAAAGCAGCCTGGCCACCAGAGCCCATA
This sequence comes from Ammodytes marinus, assembly GCF_949987685.1. Taxonomy (NCBI): domain Eukaryota; kingdom Metazoa; phylum Chordata; class Actinopteri; order Uranoscopiformes; family Ammodytidae; genus Ammodytes; species Ammodytes marinus. The sequence continues at coordinate 11,317,201 of NC_137222.1, forward strand.
ACAAAGGTATGTTCATGGAACCAGCCAAGGAAGGCCTCAGTTGATTTAGGGAGGAAAGAACCAATGCATTTTTTTCTGAATTAACAAGACTGGAAAAGCCATAAAATCCCTGCTATGAGACCTGTTTATTATCAATTACTGCTGCACAATGCAGCCACACTGTGAACTTACATACATGTGCAGCAGCCATGTGCCTCTCTGCAAGGATTGCATGCCATGTGCACACAGAGTCTTCTCTTCTTCACTCGCCTGGTTCATTAATGTGGCCCTAACACACCTCTGCTGCTTTCTTGGAAGTTCTTGGTTACATGGCTCAATGTTTAATGTGCTGTAAAATGCAGCTGGGTCAAGAACAATGTCCAAAATGCCCTAGTTTGAATTGTCAGATTGAAAGACAGGATACATGATGCAGGAATCATCCCAAAAAAGGAAAAAGAAATTAGTGGTTGCTGATTGCAAAAAAGTGATCAAATTCTTACGTAAAATGAAGGTGGTTTAGAATGAAAACATTTGAATTTACTTTGAAAAGAAATAAAATAATTATGTTTCAGCATAATCATATACTATAACAAAAAAATATATTTTGATTCGTCAGTGCGTTTCATACATTTTGGCATCTAAATAACTGCAAATTTATAAAGTGAAAACCATATGGTAAGAGATGACACTCCTTCACCGCTCTTTAATCAAAATGTGGTTTAAATCCTCTTGTAGCACAGAAACTGCAGCCATGAGCCATGTCTGCTCCAGATCTGAAGTATGTTCCCTCCCCCTGTTTGACAGAAGTTTCCTAACTTGTGGTCTGTCATCGCTGAAGATGACACTGTTTTGAATCTGTTAATTGTAAACACACAAGTGTGCATGCTGTCAATCTGCGGTGCGAGAGGCATACTTATAACTTTTGGCAGAAAGTGTCTGCCTTCTGCTTCTTTCCCAAAATGCCCCTTGTGAAGATGCTGTCAATTTCTTGTCTTCTCATTTTGTGAGAGATTAGATTCTGTATGCATTTTTCTTTCCTTAAAACAAATGAATGCATGTTTAATAAGGTAAGTCAGACTTATAAACAGTAAAAATGCTTAATATTTTATCATGTAATGTATAGTTGCCTTAAAAATGCAAGCATGACATTTACACTGGTGTGAAAAGTCCCATCTCCCGTTAGGCAACACTCAGTGAGTCTTTGTCTCAAAAGCTTTTTATTCCAGTACATCTAAAATGCATTAGCAATAATATGACTACAGGAAATTAAATCTTTATGTGTACATGGAGAAGCTTCCTCAGGTCACACATCTTTTGTCATACAGAGTCTAGGTTGTTTCAGTTTACAGCTATTATTGCTCTGATTTTTCAATTATTTTTTTATCTTCTATGCAATGGTGACAATATAGTCAACACATCCAGATTATTTTCTCATAACAAGATGTCCTTCTAATGTTTGATAATGTAATGAAAAGCGAAAGTGCATCCAGACTAAATGAGAGGAAAGATTAAGATAAATGGCTACATCTGGCTCTCACTTGAACCTCTAAGGGAAGTCGAGATAACCAAGAAGGGTCTGGTTATTCATCACCATCCAGACATTGGCCCGTACACGACTGTAACAGCTAAGAAAAACAGACATGGACGGACGGAAACTCACCAGCCATGCATTCTCCCAAGCAGCACCTGACTTTTGGCCCGTTTTTTTTAAAGGAAAACATAACCATTCGCAGAGTTATGATGCAGAGAAGGCAAAGCGATGAATTGACAGCTTAGCCAGTAGGGCACCTGGTTAATTTCACCTATCATCCAGACCCACATAGTGCCCCACCACACATCCCTTTGCTTCTCTCTCTCTTTTTCACTCTCCACTCTTTCTCTCAAGGGAGCAACTTTTTCTCCAGATCCTGACTGACATAAACCCCAGAGCCTCAGACCCCAAACAGAATTTGCAGCAGACTCCGGGCTGCTTGTCTTCTGTCTGCTTCATCTATCTCTTTCTTCCACGATTTCCATCCCCTTAACCATCGCTGCCTTTGTTCTTGCAGTCGATCGATGCACCATAACTCAACTGGCCTCTGGTGTTTGATGTCTGAGCTCTGGATATCATTTCGGCCGTTTTCGTTGAACCACTGAACCATACTGATAAAACCATGTCTCACGAACACAGGCGTGCAAATGATGTGAGCATGCACACATACACATACACTGACACACACACATACAGGCACAATATATATGCACACACTTAGTAATAGAAAAAATGTAGATAGAGGGATAACGTGAGGAGAAAAAAGAAAAATAGACTGCGGTAAAGCCCTCACACAAAGTAGGACAGAAATGAAAACATTGGGCGATCTCACAAGACTCATTCTGTACAGCTCGGAGTTAGAGAAACCAACATGAAAAATAATCTTTAGTAATTTTAAAGCAAAACCTCTTGATGGTGCTTTATAAAATGGTGCAATTCCTTCCACAACAAAGAAAAGGGGATGATCAATTACTTATGGTTCAATTAAGTCTTCTTTCATCACATCTGTACATCATTTTAACATCACTTTCCAATTGCCATGTTTTTCCACGGCAAGTTTGAACTATAACTGTTCAAAAGGTAAAGCGAGGTGTTTACTCAAACTCCTATTTGAAATGCTTTTATCAAAATCGCCTTTCTCTGATTTGAGGGTGAGCTCACAATAAAAAGGTAAAGCTAAGCAAAGTGTGAAAATGCATGTTTTGGTGTATATCTCGCTAAAGAAATATGAAATGTATAACTTAAGACATGGCTAAATATGTGGAGAGAAAGCTGCATTGGTGAAGTGGTGGTATTGCAGGTTGGGGCAGTACACTGCACTTCTTAAAAACGTCATCCATATTGCTGTGGTTGACACAAAAAAGTCTGTTGTTTATACACAGCCCAGGCTTCATAAATACTGTATGTAAACAAAGGGAGTCGGGACTAGCCCATCAACACTTCTCCAACCAATCACTTCCAGGCAGCGTTTGTAACATTAGTTATAACAATTCTATTGGACAGGTAGTTAGTGAGAACTGTTGTTGCCAAGATAAGGTGTATCTAGGGGCAGGGCCTTTGAAGGAGCACAAAGGGAGGGGTGTATTTGTTTGGTGGTCATTTAAAATATAAACACATTCCTATGGAATAGATGATTCCACCTTTTAGTATTACAGCCCTTGTCAGTGACCAAGCCAATACACAAACACCAACATGTTTGGCATAGCTTTTATTGGCATTCAAATGTTGTCATATTTACACAAAGAGAGAATTAAATCTTGACATTTAGCATTTAGTCAAAAGTATATCATACAGTGACTTTGTCATTTGCAATTGTATAGCGTCAAGTGTGCCCAACCTTTAGCGGACTGTGATAATTGATAGCAAATGTGTTGATATACATATTTCAAAACAGAATATTAGTGGAGCTATGAATATCCATGTTGAAATCGTTTTAATCAAGGTATGTGTAATATTTTTTCAAATTTCCCTTATTTTGTCAGTCACTAGTTTTGTTTCGGCACATTGCTGGTTTGAGAAATTGTGGCTTCTTTAGAGCTCTTTACAGTCACAAATATTAACAAAGGCCAAATTCCAGCTGCATGAGGATTTACAGAGGTCACTGATTAACTTAAAATAAGTTCTCCATTTTAACATTTTAAATGTAATGTATACAGCCTTTTGCTATGACAGTGCTCTTTACATTTAAATATGAAGTTCTTCTTCTTATTTTGACAATCATTAAGGATTCTTACAACACAGAGGACGGTCAGCTGGTATGTGATTTAGTTTGCTGCAGTTCACGATCAATTTTCTATTTTCAATACTACGAAAGAATGAAATTTGAGTTATACACAATTGCTTTTTATTTTTCAAGCCGATTGATAGCGTACAAAGTGTAATTTGATAGAGATCAACTGCCTCAGTTCCCCTGACTTACCAAACCGTAGCAGTGAGATCCGATTTGACCTATCATGTCATGAGATGGAGGAGTGTGTTCAGGTGCAATGAGCTGGGAGGGAGTGCAGTTGTCATGTTCCCTAACGTGTAGCAGGATGTATTGCTGGCAGAAGCAGCAGGGGAGATCTAGAGTCTCTCCTGAACACTCACAGCCTCATGAAAGAATGATGCTTGATTACCTGCAGGAGATGAGCTACGCGGGCCCTCCAGAGTCACAGGATAGCACTTTAGCGCTGCAGACCTGCGCTGCTGAAGATGGCTGAGAAACAGGGAGGGAGAAAATCCATCATTGTCCCATTTCAAAATGTAGTTTTTCTTCTCTCTCTAGAATTGTCAAAAAAAAATAAGATTTATTTCTTGCATGATTTAATTCCCAATTGACACATATTTACATTTGTTATCTGTGCACTGTAAATACACATGTATGTTTTTAAGTATATTTCTTTAGCAAATGTGCAACAAGAGATTTGACCCAAAATTGTGGTATTTATGTAAGCCAAATTAAATGACACAATATCTAAGCCCGTTTTTTTTTTTAAAGATGGCAACTTTTGCACTAACATATTATTTTAGTCAGACAATTCTGGTGGTAAATCATGAATCCACATGTAAGTTTGAATGACAGAGGCTGTTTATGCAACCAAAATCTTTACTTTACCAAACTTTATTACCTGTTTACCTTTAACATCTGTCAACACTGAGACTTTAAACAGTTTTTTCCATATAGTCCTTATATATTCTGCAGACTTCTCTGCCGATATCCTATTTGTGCCACAGCCCCGCTCCTTGGGAGAACAAGGTCCAGATGGCTTGGCGGACCCGTCAGTTTCCCTCCACCAGCCACTCTGCTTATCGGCAAGTTCACTTCACTTCAAGGAACCACTGACAGCTCTGTTAATTAGCACCTTTAGCCCTTTTTTCCTAGACGCGGAAAACCCTAAGACATTCATTTGTCTTTTCACTTCTGTCCTCTACTGGTATTAGCCTGTAGGTAGGGCCAGTTGGCTATTCTTCCATATTCTGTTATGCAAAAACACCAAATGAGCAACATTTCCCATGCTTTATAGGTAATTTCTTTGTTTCAGAACAAAATTGAATAGGCGGGTAGTTAAAAGAGATCCAGATTCTAATTAAATCCTCATATGTGCACCAAAAGTGTAATTATGAATTAGAATGTCAGAGTTACGAAAAGTGAACTGGCTGTTTGCTATGTTTTAGCAGTGGGTTTAAATTAAGTGAACTTGCCATTACCTCCAGATGTTTGTTGTTATCGCGACAATAGAGGGAAAATTGACAAACCCATGGCAACATTTTGAAGTGCATGATTATCACTGCATTCAATACTATCATTAACACCAGTATAGCCATTTAAAACTTGACTTCATTATAAATCCATCATCTCCTTATTATAATCAACCTTGCAACCATCTCCAAACCAATGTGGAACAAAAGATCTGCTTACTCTGAAACTGAAAGCCATAAGAAACAGTTCACAGCACAGCGGCATCAGCCCAGGGTCAGTCCCAGGCCCTTGGCCCCGACCCTTAGCGGAACTAAGTTCCTGACCTGTTGGCCATTTGTCCGAAGTGCAGGTTAGACCCTGGACAGCATGTAGAGGAGGATAACCAACCTGCAGCTTTGATCTGCCGTTACCATTGATTGGGAGTAATGAAAGCGCCCCTGCTAAATTAAAAGTGGGGTTCAAAAGACTAATAAATAAAAATGTCCCACAGCTGCAGGTGAATGATACAGATCCAGGTCACATTCTATAGTGAAATTACAACGGTCATTTCTGGTGGATCTTTAGTTATCAATAGATTTAACGCAGCAATCCAGCAAAAATATTCGGCACCAAACGTTTACATCAAACATATATATATATATATATATATATATATATATATATATATATATATATATATATATATATATATATATATATATATATATATATATATATATATATATATATATATATATATATATATAATATGTCAAAAACAAGCAGTTCTATTCAAGGATTTCAATCATTGAATGAATCATAAAAATAGTCGGAGGATTTTTCTTTCTTTCTGTGATTTAGGAATGATTTAGTTCATGAATACTCTACCAGAGTCTTTATGATCATGGGTGATACAAATATAATTTGGTAATTTATATATAGGATAAATAAAGAGAGCTGGCCATTTGATCTAATCCTCCTATGTGTTTGAAGTTGTGGGCTGGGGGCGGGACAAAAGGTGTTGATTGATAGCCACTTGGCCTATAGGGCCGGCCGAGCTTCCTCCAGAAGGTCACGTCCTGTCTGGCCCCTGTCCACTGCACACTTCCACAACATATCCGGGGTCTCGGCCCTCCAAGCTGGCTGAAGCACGCAACACAAACACACACACACACTCACACACACACACAAACTCTGTACCCCCTCGGCGCCATGCTGCGGCGGTGGTCAGGGCCTTGCGTGCCATCCTGGGTCTGGTGCGAGGGGGAGGGGAGGATGCATGAGGGGGCGAGAGAGATGGGAAAATAACCTTCAACCAATCACAACCCTCAGCTCCCTTATGGAAAAGGTTACACCACTCCTCCTCCCCCTTCTCCAGTCACTGTAACTGTAATTTTAGGTCATTCTGTCTTTCACATCCATATTACTCAACACACCAGATGTAAAGTATATAACCTGTTAGTTCTGCACCTGGCTGAATATATACACGTTAGCCTTCAAGGGCCTCCTACAAACCACTCTGCCCAACGCAGCATTACTGAAAAGTAGGGGCCACTTTTCAGAGATGCTGCGTGTTGTTAACTTTGAGTGATCCCTGATGAATGACTCTTTACTCTTACTTTCTCCACACTGTCCAGTTTGACATTACGATCACTTCAATCCCACTAGCAAACATTCAGAACTTAAACCGCGATGGGAGGCCCAGAGAAGCTCATGGTCTTTCAGCCTTTCAGTCTGACCTTGGAAAATGGCTCTAGCGCCATCTTTTGGTAAGTAAGTTAAGTGCAGCAGTAAATGAGGACGACGTTCCTGCCTGAAGACACAATGTAGGATAAAACAGATTAAAACACCCTTAACACATTAAATCGAAATAAAAGAAGTATATATAATAACAATTGTTCTATTCTCATGTTAAAAAGATAACATTGGATTATGTGGCCAAAGTTATGCCTCAACATTTTATCAGCTTGGTGAAATAAGCGGATTTATATTTAAGTATATAATAACAATAATCTTTATTTATGGTCTTATAATATGGAACTTTGTATTAGCTCTTGGTTAAAATTGACAAATTGATTAAAATGAGTGATATTAGAGGGAAAGAAATGTTCATGATAAATATGTTTTACTCTATTTTTACTCAATGAATGTGTGTCATCACTGTGGATTAAATGAAAGTCCTACAATGTTGAAAAAATTAATAATAATAATAATAATAATAATAATAATAATAATAATAATAATAATAATAATAATAATAATAATAATAATAATAATAATAATAATAATAAATAAACAAACAAACATTATTATTGAGACTATGATAAAAAAAAGTTTTAAAGCATCCTGTAATACTGGTTTAAATATTACAATAAATTAATTGTTTGGAGCGGACAGCTTCTGCAATGCTCACTGCCTGAACAAGGTTTGTCATCTCGTTATCCAGGGTTTGTCTTAAGCTCTCTCCCACTTCAATGTCCAATGATTATTTCAGATTTTTTTTGCTCTGATCCTGGGAGAAGACAAATGAAGTGTGTAACCACAGAGAGACAGAGCACTCACGGAGGGTGAAAAGAGAGTCTGGGAAAACATTCCTCAGACAGCGAAAAGGGAGAAAAGGAAATAAGAGGAAGATGAAGGACGGAAAGATGTGGTAATAACATTTTTCAATGTGTTCATCCTTGTACCATATCAAACAACATTTTACAACCCAGATTAGGAGGCACTGACGTTTCTTACATTGAATTGAATATTAGGATAAATAAAAAGAATCTCATAAGCTTATATTTCTCTTTTTTTGGTTAGACACTTTCACTGCTGTAGTACAAATGCGTTGACTCATGATTGCTGTTGTGTAAAATCAGGCGTTTGACGTTGTACATCATCACACTCACACATCCAGAGCATGTGCTTATTTAAATAAGAACAGCGACTTGAGTTGAGCTTTACTGTTAAATCCCATGAAGTCCAAGCCAATGACCAGGTCAATGCATAACACAACTCTGCTCTTGCTGTTTATCAATAATGTAAAACAGGTGAGAATTAAGGATATAGAGGACTCGGAAAGTGTTATGGAGAGCATATTGTGGATGACAAAATTACCAAAAAATAATGATAAAATAATTGTTTTTAGTGTGAATTGGAATTGGGTGGTTTAACAAGTGGTAGAGAGTGAGAGGAAGTGCGGTATAAAGAGATGTTTTCAAAGTGCTAAGTAAGGCCATGGGTCGCTTTAGGGAGCCGTGGTCGGATCTGTGCCAGAGAGGGGCGGAAGGTGTTGACTAGATGCAAACGAGTTGGCCCCATCAAGGAGCGGCAGCGAAGCTGATAACCCACTTTCCACCCACACAGAGAGGACCTCTTTATAAGGGCTTTTGGCGAGGCTCCAGGCACCTGAACATCCCTCAAAATAACCCTCTCTAAATCGTGATCCAATGGGCTGTTGCTCCATGCCAATATGTATCCCCCTCAACAGCACAACACACACACACACTCCCTCTTGCACTATAAAACAAAGACCCTTTTTTAAAGATTTCTTTACTGTATGGATTGGAAAATGGAAAAACTGATTGACTTGGAAATTGGGAGATGTCACATTTTATGTGTTTTAGTGGACCCGCTGGATCAAATTGTCAAGTAAGACTTTGTTGAACTCCAACTTTACCACATATGCACTCATGCGCAAAACCAGTCACAGGGCCATTTTTCCCTATTCAGAATACACACAACAATCCCAGAAACCTCTATTTCCACGGTTTGCGGCCACAATGACACAAAATATGGAAAGTGTGGGAAGATGCTGCGGGTTACAAAAATTATAAAGAGATGCAAAAAAGAAAAAAGAGGGACAAAAAGAGGCCTTTGCGTGCTGACTGTATTTCATTTTCATGGCACAAAGGCAAGCAGCGGAAACACTGTCTTGCAGCTTGCTTTGGATGTAATAGTCCCTGCTGAAAAGCCTCTTTCCTTTCTCAGATGGCGCATCCAGATTTACAGCTTGACAGCAGTAACAGATCATAGCAGAGACACAGTTCTCTGGCAATGAAAGATGTTCTTTACATTAATATTGGCAGCTGGTGGATTTAGGTCCCATGGTTCTTCATATATATTTTTTTTTTCGGTTTAATCAGAAAGCATAAGGTTTGATGAAAATGTAAGAAGGGGATTATAATGAGACTGCAAAACATTTATGTCAGATGTTTGTAAATCCTAAATGATCCTAAACTGTCCAAGTCGCTTTTAAACCTACAGGGAGTCAGTGACATATTAAAATGATCACTGCTGTCATGTTGATGAATAGTCGTTTTCTTGGAATTTCAAACCTTTTACAAAACATCCCATAACTGATTACAATTGACAAGAACAGTGATTTAATACAAATAGAGGGCAAGGTAAATGGTGCACATGTAGCTGGTTAAAGACATACTTAGCGATCTCCAGCAACGTTTGTTTATGTTTATACTAGTTTAAGAGCTAAGCTCACTGGGTGGATTTGGTGAATCGATTTTATTGTTGTCCACACATAAACAGACTGACTTGCTTGGAATGTGTTAATTATAAGCTACTCATCCAAAACAAGTGACGGGAGCGATCTTTGCCTGACTGCAATTCACAAAGCATCACTCAGTAATGCCGCTGTTGGCCGAGTCACGTCTTAACCGGAAATGCCCATATAAGGGCTAAAATGGCCGCTCAACCACTACACAAAATAACCCATAGAGGGAGCCTTTTCCACAGCCGCCCCCAAAATTACAAAGTAAATTTGCAACAACTAAAAGGCATTGATAAAGTCTCTTAAGGGCCACTGAAGAACATGTCTCAGTCCGGCAGAGCAGGAAGGCAAACCAGACGGGCTACTGGCCGGGTGTATGTCCGATCTTTCACCTTGACCTCTGCAGTCCTGATGCGGCCATTAGCACCTGGGAATACCTGAGTTACTTGTCCGATGGGCCACTGGGCTCTGGGAAGCTGGTTGTCCACTATCATGACGGTAGTCCCCACCTGTAGGTTCTCTGAACCTACAGTGTAACTCGGAGGGCTGCTTTGAGTGATCTGACTTCTCTCTCCCAACAGCCTCAAAAGTGGGGAGCGCTAGGAGGGTTGAAGACAAAGCTTATCTGTTGGCTGGCTAATTCTTCTTGCAGCTGAGGTTGAAGTGCTTCGAAAGCCTCTCGAAGCTCTCGCTCACCACCCTTGAAGTTCGTCCCTTGATCCGAGAGCAACTCAACAGGTTTCCCCCGACGAGAGATGAAGCGCCTCAATGCCATTAGGAATTAATCACTGTCCATGTTACTAAGGAGGTCGAGGTATGTGGCTCTCGTAGTAAGGCACTTAAACAGGATTCCCCATCTCTTCTCGTGTCGTCGTCCAATCTTAATAGAGTACGGCCCGAAGCAATCAACACCTGTCGAGTAAAAGGCAGGTTTGAAGAGACGAAGTCTGGCAGGGGGCAAGTCAGCCATTCTTGGCACAGACGGTTTGCCTCTCCACTTCCGGCAGTCTTGACATTCACGTTGATGGCGACGGATCGCCTCTCTCCCTCTGAGTATCCAGTACTGACGTCTGACCTCCGCGAACACCCTCTCGGGTCCTGGGTGATGCAGCATGGTGTCGAAGTCCTGGATGATCATTTTCGTTACAGGGTGGTGGGCATCAAGAACAACTGGATGGATGGAGTCCATATCTAGATGAGGGCTTCGCCTAAGCTGGCCTCCCACTCGAATAAGCTGTGTGTCTGGATCAAACTCTGGTGCCAGAGTGAGTAGCCGACTGGCGGTTGATAACGGCTTGCCTGCTCTTAGATGTGTGACCTCGGTTGGGAAGCTATCTCTCTGGGATTGTTGTAGGATAGCAACCTCTGCAACTCTGTAGTCTTTAGCTAGCAGGACGTCAGTACCATCAGCCGCGCCATGGAGGATACGGGCGACTGCGCCTACAAACTCAGCGTATGTTTGGAACTGGTTGGCAGGAGGCAACGCAGGGGATGAGGAAAGGGTAGTGACACCGCAGAATGTGGGTCTTCTTAGCTCTTCGTCCCCTACAGGCGGAAGGAGTGGGTTCTGTGGCCAGTGATCGGATGATCGGCGCAGGAAGGATGGACCTTGGTTCCACTGACACGGTTTAAGAGAGCTCGGCTAGTACCTTTCCCCTCGTTATATCATCTGCAGGGTTACTCTTAGTATCGACATATCGCCAGCTCTCGGGGTTGGTCAGCTCCCTGATTTCGGCTATTCGTGTGCCCACAAATACTTTGAATCTACAGGACTCGGATTGAATCCAGGCAAGGACTGTGGTGGAGTCTGACCACATGGTGATGTGTCCAATGGGAAGGCTGAGCTCAGACTTTAGAACGATAGCTAGTTGGGCCACTGTCACTGCAGCACATAACTCCAATCGTGGGATTGACTGTTGCTTCTTAGGGGCAACCCTGGATCTTGCTGCAAGGAAAGCTATTTCAATGTCACCTTGGGGGCCTTCCGTTCTTAGATAGGCTACGGAGCCATAGGCACACTCTGACGCGTCACAGAACACATGGATGTCTCGCCGGCTCTCAGGGTCATCTAGCTCTGGGGTGGTGTAACACCGGGGAAGACAGACCTGCAGCAGACTGGGGAGTTCCCGCTCCCATGCCTGCCAGGACTGTACTAGTTCTTCTTGGAGCTGAGGATCATCCCCTCTCGCTGCTTACACCAGAGGCGCTGCACCAAAACCTTGGCTATTGTGGTGTAGGGTGAAATGTACCCCAGGGGGTCATACTGGCTAGCCAGCGTCTTATAAATGTTCCGCATTGTGATGACTGAACAATCGATTGGGCGGTGCTTGTATGACAGCAAATCAGATTGGCAGTTCCAATGCAGTCCTAGGGTTGACTCTTGTGCGTCTGTCTGACCATGAGTGAGCCACAACTCAGTACTGCTGGATTTTGCTTCAGTGGGCAGGTGACTGATTACCGATGGGACGTTGCTCGCCCACTGACGCAGGTGAAAACCCCCAAGGCCGAAAGGCAGGACCTGCCACTCATAGACGGTAGGTGGGTCATCTCGTTTGAGGTCCCTCCAGAGGAATCTCAGCAGGGGCCTGTCTTCTGGGAGCAGTTGTATTTGGTGAAACATACCACGTATGTCGCTGCTGATAGCCACCTTGTGCTCACAGAACCTTAGCAGAACCGCCAGGAGGGATGGACCGAGCGTGGGTCCTGGAAGCAGCAGCTCATTCAGGTTCTCCCCTCTGCACCGGAAAGAATAGTTGAACACAACTCTATGCTTGCCATTGTGTTCCACTATATGGTGCGGGATGTACCAGGCCTCACTGGTCTGGTCCACCACTTCTGGAGCCAACTTCACCACATACCCTTCCTGCTCTAGCTTAGTGATCTCTGCTTGGTACGCTGTTGCTTGGACGGGAGTCTTAGCCAGCCGCTTCTCGATCCCTCTCAGTAGAGGCAGCATTGCTTCTTTAGGAGCTTTGAGGTTCGCCATGTTCTTAACTCTCAGCAGGGGTGTAGCGTATCTTAGCACCCCCTCCACATCAACTCTCACTGTCCTCTCTTCAAGCAGACTGACTGCCTCATGGTCCTGCTTTGATCTTGTGATAACCTTTTCACTCCTGTATGGTAGCACATCCAACTGCCAAAGCTTCTCCACATGGCAATGCAGGTCGGCGTCAGGGATGGTACGATTGTGAAGAGGCACTGTGGGACATGAAGGTTTTGTTTGACTTCACAGGCGGGGCCCTGTAGAGTCCAGCCGAGGCGGGTCTTGATTGCTGCAGGGCCTCCTGGTGGGCCGAGGCAAACCGGTTCAATGGGCGTAATGAGATGAGGGAAGTCTGACCCGATAAGCAGGAGTGGGCGTACTGCTTCAATCTGTTCTAGAGGCAGGCCTTTCAGGTGGTGATACCTTTGCTGTAGGGCTGTCACTGGCTGCGTGTGTTCAGCGAGGCTGAGTGGTTCAGCAGTGAAGGCACCGCCAATCTTGAAAACCTTTGAAGGTTGACTGACGGGGGATAATGTGAAGGTAACTGATGCACCCTTGAGGATTTGCAGGTCTCGGCTCACAGTACATAGGGGTAGGTCTTCTGGATGACCATCCAATCCAAGTCGCTCAGCGGCACTGTGCAGGAGAATGGTGCGTTCGGACCCATCGTCTAAAACTGCATAGGTCTCAAGTTTCCGGTCCCCATTTCTCAGGATAACTTTACTTATCTTCAGCAGTACTTTCTTGCTCCCCTTTGGTCGGTCAACGTAGAGGACTTCACTTTGAGGGCTAGTGAAGCACGCATTCACAGCTGCTACAGTCTTTTGGGGGTTGTCATTTCCCTTATCAACCACCTTATCATTCACTTTGTGGAGGATGAGTAGGTGCTTGCGGTTGCAGGTCTTACACAGGGCTTTAAGGGTGCACTTTGCAGCCTGGTCACTGCGGCCACAGCGCCAACAGCGTTTGTTGTCGATTATCCATTTCACTTTCTGCTCCTTTGTTAACTCCTTGAACTTGGCACAACCGTTCAGGTAATGACTGTTGTTGTCACAGTACGGGCATTAACCCATCTTCTTCTCTGGGGTCTTAGCAGCAACGAGCTGCGGGGAGACCTCTGGTGTACTGCTCTCTGATGACTTCTCGGTACCGAGGAAAACATTGGTAGCTTTGGTTGGATATTTTGAATCTTTACGCTGCTATTTTCCCTTCGGTGTTGTGTTGTCTCTGCGGGAATGACTGGGTAAGTTGTAGCTAAAGCTGGAGCTATCTTCTTGACCTTGCATCTCATATTCCAGCCATTCGGAGAGGTCCAACAGGGTGGGTATTGGAACTCTAAGTGGGTGGATGATTCTCCTGAAGCTGGCCTTCAGATCATGAGGAAGCTTCGCTAGCAGTCTTGTGACGTGAGATCCACAATCCAACTCGACAAGTCCCTTTTGTCCCAACTGCTGCAACATACTGACCAATGAGCGAACTTTAGGTGCGAACAACCGGAAAGCTCTCCCATCACCATTGGCAATGTCTGGTCCGTCCATGAGTTCAGCAATCCTCTGCAGAGCTAGCTTATGGGGCTGCCCATATTGCTTGTTCAGAGCCTCCATAGTATCTGTGAATGGATATCTTGAATTACTGTAGGAGTCTGCGATAAGCAGGGCCTCTTCCAGCTTCAGATGGTCGGTGAGGATCTGAAACTTAAACCTTTCTGTAGCATCTGCAGGTAGGATGTTCTCCAAGGCGATCCTTAGCCGAGAGAACTCTCTGGAGTCTGCATGGACGAAATTAGGGATGGAAGGTTTGGGGCCTCTGTAGGTCCGCTCCTGGTTGTGTGCGACTGGGTATTCTGGAGAATAATAGTCACCTCTTGGTTGGTCATAACTGACTGCTCTTTGGGGAGAGTAAAGAGCTGTAGTTCTCTGGCTGGACAGGAGGGTGGGATCTTGGTGCATGTAAGCGTAAGGATGTGGCTGATCTAGAGGAAGACCATAATTACTGCTTCGCAGACCTCTCACATAGCTGAATGATCGTTCTTCTTCTGACACATATCTGTTCCCCATTGGACTGATATTTGGGCCATAGGGAAGATCACGCTGCACCTGCAGTCTCCTCAGTCTCTCCTCAATCTCAGCAGTGTGGCTAGTATTAGCGAAAGCCTCTCTGGATGGGGGTAGGAGACAGTGATATAGCTTGGGGAGCGTTTGGCGGGACTCTGTAGTCAGCTCGGGGGGTAAATACCTCTGAAACTGGACGGTGGGATGTGGTAGGATTAACTTGATCCCAACGACTTCTCTGGAGCTCTTTAAACTACTCATGCAGCACTGCTTTCTCGTGGTTAAGTCGCTGCAACTCTGATAAAGCTTGAGGTAGTAGACTCGTTCTCTGTCGCAGATCAGCATTCTCTCTTTCCATCCGAGCGGCTCGTTGGTGCTGATCTGTGTAGTTCCACCTTGCTTTATCCAACTCAGACAGGAGGGATGGGACTAGTTCTGCGCTGCGGCGGATATCCTCGGTTCCCTGTTCACGTTTCCTGGTGGCGTTTAACTGACTTCTATTCATTTCAGCCCATGTTGTTGGTAACTGGTGGAATGAGCCACTGGAGATAGAAGAAAACGCAGCTTCATGAAGAGCCTCTTCATGTCTCTGTACAGGGGGTGCAGTGTCTGATACTGTGTGGGACATCAGTCGTGCATGGTCTGGACCTGTGAGGTCATAGTCTGCTAGGAAACTTGGGTGACGTATTTGTCTGCGGGGTCTAGCATTCACTTCTTGGTTCACAGGCTCAGCATCCATCCTGACTCCTGGGTCTGAGTTACGCCTTGGCCTATACTGTGGAAATTCCATAATCCGGCTCGAAGGACCAAATGTAAAATATGTTTTTAAGAGCTAAGCTCACTGGGGTGGATTTGGTGAATCGCTACAGGCATCCGGTTAGAGATGAGGCATGTTGCGTATTCGTATACAGGCTTTATTGTTGTCCACACATAAACAGACTGACTTGCTTGGAATGTGTTAATTATAAGCTACTCATCCAAAACAAGTGACGGGAGCGATCTTTTCCCGACTGGAATTCACAAAGCATCACTCAGTAATGCCGCTGTTGGGTGAGTCACGTCTTAACCGGAAATGCCCATATAAGGGCTAAAATGGCCGCTCAACCACTACACAAAATAACCCATAGAGGGAGCCTTTTCCACACTAGTAGTTGAGCCACGGCTGTGTGTAAACACTCAACTTTTTTCCGCATGCACACGCTAACAGGTGGTGGTGGTGAGTTGATCTTCGCTGATTTCGACAATAAGTGTTCTGGATAACAATCGCTTTGTATGCCTTTAAACCAGGTTAGTAGAGTGCTGGGGTTGGGAGGTTCCCGGTTATAAGGAATCATTTAAACGTACCGGTAAAGAGAAAGGGACAGTTTGATATACAGCAAGTGTAAATATAAGAAAAAGCTATGTAGTAGATTGTGTCAAAACTCTTTGTGTCACAAAGTGTATTTTCCTTCACGGTATCTCTACAGCTGTTGGTGCCATTTCCGAGATTCCGAGGTTCAACTCATCACACTTCATTATAGACATTTCACATTTTCAAAGGGCTTTCAGATCTGTGTGATCATTTACCCTAAATCTGGTTCCTATTCAACTTACTGTAAATGGCCTTCAGCCAAGGCAACCCCAACAGACATTACTATTTATAATTAGGAAGTTTTCTGGCCACGAGACTACATTTCTTCCCTTGTGATCAAGCTAATTTAAGGTTCTCCTTTAAAGCGTCTGCATGGCAGGTTGTTCCAAACATTTCCATGAGGCTGACTGTTTCCAAAACAAGACCGCAGCACTGTAATTACAATACGCCGTTAAACCGATCTAACCTGCAGTTGACCTAACAACGTCTCAGCTCCACCCATATTGAAAGAGTTGAAAGTTTGTAAGAAAAAAAAAAAAAAAAAACTCCCAATGAACATCCGTTAATGAATTTGTCAGCCGTTTTCTTCACGGGGGAATGAGATTGCTGAGGCGAGAGCAGCTAATGTCAGTCATGTCGGCCCTGTCATTCCTCAAGTGGCCTTTTGCCTCGTAAGCGATAGCCTGAGAAAGGGCACCAATCTTATCATCATTGGAGGGAGCACACAGAAGGAGAGGAGAGGAGAGCCAGACTGCAGGGAAGGCTGCTCAGGAGAGGACAAGACAGACACAACACACCCATGAGTCTGAAAAAACAGATAATTGCTTTGATAGTGGATTAAGATTAATGAGATAATATTGCTCATACACATCTAGAAAGCCATGCAAAGATACAACGGGGGCCATGTCACCTATCTCCATTTGACCAACCTTTTATCTACTATCTTCTAGAAAGCTGCTAGTCACGATTCCTATCACATTGTTATAAAAATCAACTTGCAGAGAGCTGAAATGTTATAATGCTATTGATATAGGAATACAGTTTGCAAGCAGAAACTGTTCCAGAAAACATTCCCGGTTGACGCCCTTAAAACCAAGCAGCCAAGTTTTAAGAGTTTGGCCTTCTTGTCAGAAAGTGTAAACATAAAAGACAAAAACAAACATGGAGGATTGCAAAGTGTGATACAATTCTGGTTATTTCTTGGATTTGATTGCACAGCTCTTTATGTTAAATAACTTATACTGCACATATCTCTTTTTATAATATTTTTCACTGTACATTTTCACATATAATATTTTTAATTTTACATTATGCGACTTGCCTTAAGCTTACAGTAAGTTTATTGTTAAGCACCATAAGACCACTGCAAATTCCTTGTATGTGTAAACGTACCTCCTGGCAATAAACGCTTTCGTATATTGAGTAACTGAAACAAAGGGGTCAGTCAATGGGACATGGTATGAGTTGGTTGGCAAAACAATGCAACATTTCCCTGTCTTGGAACTAATGAACTAAACAATTCCTTTTGCTTGAAAAAAAAACAAGCATGGTGAAATATTTCACTGTCAGTGGTCAGACAATATTCTCTAAAGCTTAATACACAGCAGCACAGACCCTACTCTGGCCACTGCAGAGCATTTATATTCCACTCTCTTGAGAGCAGCAGTGCTTTGATGATCAGGCTCTTTGGCATATCTCGAGTGGATGCTGTGTCCATCCTGGGAACCCTAAACTTAAGATAAAGCTGCCGTTCCTGATGACTGCCGCAGCAGTAGAGAGTGCTGGGAAGGGAGGGGGGGGGGGGGCATCAGATAGACAAGGAGGGCTGAGGGATGCTTTCACAGAGGACAGGGAGATGAGGTAGAGGCATGCCGTTGCTCAGTATCTTCACGCAAGGATTAACTGATATTGTAGGCAACGTAAAACTCCTTCACTCCAGTGTGTTCTGGTCCCAGATATGTTAAGGGGCAGACAGTACAGATTCCCCTATCTGGATGGATGTTATTCTCCACAAATAGTTTTTAAATAGCCAACTTGTGGTCTGCTCAGGCTTTTATTTCATCGATCAAATTGGTTTTATTGTGTTTTGTTTACTTCCTTCTGCTTATTTCTCTTTGGATCGTCTCATAAGCATAACAAAAATGTGTGAACAGAAATCATATTTTGACCTATAAAGTAGAGATAATTATACTCTGAATAAATATTTAATTCTATAGACGTAAGGAAATTAGCCACGCCAAATATTCAGTTTCAGTCTCACTTTCAGTGGGAAATACCTTCCTTAAAATAAAAACAATGTATAAGCCTTATTTGGACATCAAGATACCACATACTGAGTTTGTTAGACACAAATCTACATGATAGATCTTATTTACTTCTTTATTTTAGTATGAATGTCCTCGGCTCTTTCGCGGTTAAATCTACTATGTACAGTATGCTCAGTAAAGGAGACAAACGTCCAGAACTGACAAGCTATTTCAGAAGTAAAGCAGACTAGTATGTAATTATTGAAAGATTGAAATGATATGTGTACTACACGTGTGTGCGTATATTTTATATTTGTTTGTGTATCAAGAATATGATGTATAATTTTAGTTTTTTAATAATTTGTAGCTTTTTTTTCTCTACGCTAAATAGGTAGGCAAGGCAAGGCAAGGCAAGTTTATTTATATAGCACAATTCAGACACAAGGCCACTCAAAGTGCTTTACAGGGGCAAGATTAGAATACATAAAACACATTATAAAACATTGAGCAAATAAAATGAAAATTGCAAGTTAAAAAGGAAACAAAAAAGTCTTCAGACTCGATTTAAAAGAACTGAGAGTTGCAGCAGACCTCAAGTTCTCTGGGAGTTTGTTCCAGATTGTTGGTGCATAAAAACTAAAAGCTGCTTCTCCTCGTTTAGTCCTAACTCTAGGGACTGTAAGTAGACCTGTCCCAGACGACCTAAGGGCTCTGGACGGTTCATAACTTATCAGCATATCAGTAATGTATTTTGGCCCTAAACCATTTAGTGCTTTATAAACCAACATCAGAATTTTGAAATCAATTCTTTGAGTGACTGGAAGCCAATGTAAAGACCTCAGAACTGGGGTAATGTGATCCACCTTTTTGGTCCTAGTGAGGACTCGAGCAGCAGCGTTCTGAATTAGCTGAAGCTGTCTGATTGATTTTTTTGGAAGGCCAGCAAGGACACTGTTACAGTAGTCAAGTCTACTAAAGATAAATGCATGGACAAGTTTTTCTAAATCTTGCTGAGACATATAGGTAGATTAATCATTATCATTATTGGTATCAAAAAGTTGTGCAAATAAATCAGTAATACCTTTTCAGTAATAACGTGTAAATATACTTTGAATATGTTTGAAGTTATACAGTAGATATTGATACAGAAAAGTGGAACGCTGTTTTCTCCACCCCTTTGACAGAGTAGCTAGTGTGTTGTATAATTTGCTATGAAATATGTGCTCTGGTGTGTGTCCAGTGACAGTCTCCATGGTGACTCTGCTGTGTTTGGACCAAACACATTGTCTACAGGTACCTACCACCCATTTTCTTCCATCTTTAGCAGCATTCACGCAGATGAATGGAAGGCACAAATCTTTGCGGTAAAGCCCGGGCCCAAGAGCGACCGCAGCCATCCATAACCTGCGATAGCATGTGAGCAGCATATCATCAGAAAACAGCTATCACTGTAACCACATCCAGATGGACAGAGCTACTCATCTGCCTCACTTTTATTTGGTGTAGTGCAGCTCTCTCCCTCTGAGGCCGCCATGCATGTGGTCATGTTTTGCACCTTCCCAGCAACTTAAGGAATGAGAGAATTCTCTTTTCCCGGATGATCGCCCGTTGAATCTTCTGCAGGAAATAAGTGGCCAGGAAAAGAAAAAAAAATGGTTGGATGTGATGCTTGTCAGATGGGAGGCGACAGGTCTATTGATGTTGTTTATTCATACTAAAATTAACTTATGTATTCTACGACACATTCAAAAATACTAGTATCAAAATACTCCTACTATAGAAGACTAGACTTATAAAATCAAAAACTGAACCATTCTTGTCACTTCTTGGGATTTTTCTGAGCTCCTGTGCCACAGTCGGGGGCGACACCAGTTTTAAAAATGGTGCCATACTGAGAGTAACAGAGAGAGTTTTATGGGGCTGATGGGCTTAATCTACTTCATGTCAACTCTTTTAGTGATGGCATGAATGTAACCGACATTCATTTAGAGAAAGTAACGCACTAGCTTTAAATTGCAATATTACAGATAAATATGGATATATTTTCTAATCATTATAATCCCTGGGTATAATTTTATTTTATTTTGTATGGTTATGTTTAAGCTTCCAAACTCAATCTGAAAAATAAAATTGAAGGCAGTTATTGATACACTGATATTGCATCTCATAACATGTATAAGCTTTTAAGACAAATAAACGTTCCCCTTTGTTTTCTTTATTCCTGCCTTTCTTTCTTCTTTCTTTGCTATATTTGAAAGAGTAAACTGTGGGAATCTGTTACACTCTGTTCTACTTGCAGTTATCGGTTTCCACCAAAAGAGTGCAGCATCGAACCTTATGAAGATGCCGTACTGTTTTAGTACTAGTGGTAGCCTAGTACAGTGCTTCTCAAAAAAAACACCACCTTAACTATGTTTGCAGTTAAAAAAATCTTTTAATGAAATGCAAACCTCGGTGAATCATTTGCTCTTGTTTCTCTGTCCTGAGATTCACACAGACTGAGCAGTCTTGTTTAAATGTTACAAATTGAGCTAATAAACTGAACTTTGAATTTTTTTGCTGCAGTAGTTATCACAGCTCATTTTTGTTATCTAATTTGATAATAAGGTGATTGTATGCAGAATGCTTGTGCCAGAAACTCATACAGTGGTTTTGTACAGATAAATAAATAAGTAAATATTAGCAGGTTCTCAATAGTATTTCAATTTAGGGAGGGGGGGGGGGGGGGGTAGCCTGGCGCTACCAGACCATCGTACTTCATTTCATTTGTACAGACTACTGAAGGGAAAATTAAATTTGGGCGGAAGTAGGTAGGCGGGCGGAGCCAGGCTGGGGGGGGGGGCGAAAAAAATTCTGTCCCCTAGGGGGGGCATGACAGAAAATAATTGAGAACCACTTGCCTAGTAGTAGCCTAGTAGTAGTGGTAGTAGTAGTAATGGGCCTACAGAAACGGTGGATCCAAAGGCTTTCACTGCATAAATTAATTTGGTGGATAAACAACATTATTTTCAAACAATATATAATGGGAGGCTGAACGTTTTGGGTCAACTCAGTTTAGAGGTTCACAGAAAATCCCACTCACATAAACCCGTCCCTCATTTCCCCACCCACACCATTAGCCGGAGCATAGACTGGGAGCAGTCCAGACTTTACACATGCAGGGAAAAAACGACATATCAACAGATCTATATTGAAGGCAGAAGACATGGAACTAAAGTCACATCAAACAAAGCCTGTGGTTACCCTGACCGAGTTTTCATTAAAATAACAACTAAAGGGCGCCAGAGTCCGATCATAGCTCCCCTGAAAATATGACCCATTTAAATGTAGCTTTATTGTCATTCCATATGTAGGCCTTTAGCCCGAGTTTCTCAGAGCTTTTAATATTCTCTTCCAGGCAGAAATTCCTGTTTAGTAACCACCAGTATTGTCTTGTGTAGTGACACTGAACAGAAATGCACATCAGCTATCTATGGAGGGTCAGACCAGCTGCCCTTCCCCCCCCCCCCCCCCCAATCTGCAGTAGAAAATGCATTTGCCTTTTATTAAAATGGAATGTCTTGTTATTTTCATTTAAAATTAAATTGATTTACGTTAGTCAATACAAACTACATTCATTTTCCCCATTAGAAACTATCCTGTCTCATAATTGTGAAAAGTCCTTGGGTTCTTAATTGGACCCAGCCCAATCTATAAACCGTGATTTCGCCCCTGCACACTTAAGTCATTTTGACATAGAATATTAGTTTAACAAACAGCTTCAAGTGCAAATGTTGACTATATTTTTCGAGAGTCAGTTGAATGTTGGAACTGGTCATACACACACACACACAACAGGGAGGCGAGACTTCACCTTCTGCCATATCATTGCAGCCTTCTGGCCAACTATTGTGACACCATTCACTACTAGGCCTACATGTCTTTATCCCTTTGTTGTTCTGCAGGACAACAGCACCATATGTAAAACCATTGAAGGGCATTGCCAAAAATGTCGTTATCTGATTAACCACCAAAGTCCTTCGTTGGGGTGTGGACGTAAACTTGTAAACGGTTAAACGACAGCATTTTTACCGTGTAGCCTACACCTTTGACCGTTTTTAAAATACATTTTTAAACAAGTGTATTTCGACAGCAAATGCGCTAAAATGACAGTCCCAAACACAGTTGCTGAGCTATCGTGCTATTCTTGTGACTGAAGTGGACAGAAAGCAGAAAATAAAATGTTGCGTTCGAATGACAAATGTACAAAAAAAACGTAAGTAGGCTATTTTCTATTGATACAGCATTTTACTTTGAACTTATAATGTTGCCTACTTACAGTTGGTATATAGTAACTTCGACCGTAGCTCACGTCAGCTCGGGTAACGTTAATCTTATCTTTCACCGTGGTCACGGCCGCCCAGTAGTCATGGTATCCCATGGGGCTTCCATACGTAGAGCGCGCTCGAAAAACACCCGCGCACACAGACCTTTGCAGACAATATACTGTATGGGTGCAGTCAGACTAGCTTTTTAATCAATAATATCCCCAAAACACTTTGATATCATTTTCAAGGGGGTTCAAAGAAAGGCATATTATAGGCTAAGGATTTTGATCAAGCATTATGGGAATTGTTATTGCTTTGTGTGGGGGACAAATTTATTGAAGTTGAAAACAGCTGCAGTAACTGCTTAATATTATGATTTTCTCATAAAAGAGTTGTGCATTAAAAACACACTGTCCCAAATAATTGCACCAACCTACACACAACAATATCATGAAGGACTACAAATAAAGACGACACAGAATATTGTCTTTTTTCACTTTTGTATTTTTGTCAGATATAATGTGTATAGACATTTCTCAGTACTCAAAGACATATTCAAAGACATTTTCATCTGCACACGCCGCTTAAGAGGAAAATACCTTTCATTGGATCATCCTCAAACGTGTCAAATTTTAGAATTCGGTAGGAAATTAAGGAGAAAGGCGAAGTTCAGTTCTATAGTCTAGAAAATGCGTTCCTCAGCTCATCTTCTCCTTTACTCCTTTACTAATCATGACAGACTGCATGACATCATCATCCAGTCCTTCACGGGGTTCCCTCCATCTCACACCATCAACCCCTCAGTTGTCCTCAGAGTCTCTTCTTCATCTTACCCTTCTTCTGACCGCCCCGTCCAAAGCCTGACTTCTTAACGTCTCCGACATACTTTTGGTTCTTGTTGCGAAGATTTTTCAGGTTTCCGGTCTGCAGGAACTTGTGCTTCTGCTCTCTCTTGCGGTTCTTGAGGATCTGCTCACTGGTCTTCAGCTCTGTGCGCAGTGGGCGGTTGCCGGGCGTGTGCTTCTGCAGCTGCTGCTGGCTCGGCTGTCTGCCCAGGCTCTGGAAGTTAGGATTACCACCTCCGCCACGTCCCCTTCCTCGACCTCCACCTCCACCTCGACCACGACCTGGGGGGGTGGGTGGAAGATACAAAAAAAAAATATATGAATTGTGTTTTTGATGGTTTCCCCATCTCACTCCGCAGACACTCATCTCTAGTCACATCTCAAAAGCATAAGAGAGTGTATAAAACGGTCAGTTGTTTTCTACTTGCACATTTAAGACTCAATACGATTGATTGTATTTTGCAATTTTTCCATTCTTATAAGCCATCAGGGGCTTCTTTTGTCCCACATTTAGGTTTGTACAGGTATATGTCTATTTCTGTGTTATTTTAATCTTGTTTATTTTGCACAAATAAATAAATAAATAGAAATGGTACATGTGGAACTGAAAATGTGTGTGGCATATGAATAACAAATGTGTATGCTGGATATTTAATATATTAAATATTTAATGAATGTATCAAAGTAATACCTTTAAGTAAACTTTGGATTTATTCGGTAGATTTTTTTAAATAAAACATTCCAATCGGATTAAGTGTTCAAATTGGGTCTACAGATGCTCTCCTACCTCCTCCTGCACCCCTCATTCCTCGTCCTCCTCCTCCCCCTCTTCCTCCTCCTCCCCCTCTTCCTCCTCCTCCTCTTCCTCTTCCCATTTCTCCTTCTGGGCCATCTGCGCCATCATCAACCTTGTATTTGATCTTCCACTCCTCGTAGCTGACAAGTCGTTAAGTGAAACAGTGTCCCGACAGTATGGCTAAACAATAGTCAGACAGACAGAGAGAGCAGTAACAGAAAAAGAAGTACATAAAAGAAAAGAGAGGGTTTGTTGGAAGGATACAAGTTCTTCCTGTTCTTCTTGTTGGCAATGACCTGTCCACCATCGGTTCGGATCTTCTTCTTCATCGGGTCATCATTTCCCGTTTCTCTCACGAAGCGCTTCTTCTTACGGTCCCTGAACGCAACAGACAGACACTCCATTATGGTTAGAAACGGCAGAAACCCGAAACATGAGGTGTCATAAAGAGGAGGAGATGGATTTAGGAGGGACGGAATGGAAATATTCACCATTTCAGTATATTTTTGTGCTGGTTGAGCTGCTCTCCCGCATCTCCCATGAGGTCCAGGACAGCCGAGGAGGCCTGCTGTTCAAAGGCGCTGCACTCTCCGCCGAGACTTAACCTAACGCCACACAGAAGAGTCACAGGTTAGAGAGCACATATAATACATTTCATGATACATTCTTTAAAATCACCTGATTTATAGTTATTCTATTCTAAATCTTAGAGGTTGGTGTCTCACCCTCTCTCAGAGTCGAAGTCTTTGGGTCTGTAGGGGATGTAGTTCTCCTCATCTTTGCCTGACTGTTTGCCTTTCTTGCTCCTTGGCCGGTCATCACCATCTCCTTGAAGACCTTTCCGTTTTCCACCGTACACAGCAGAGAACACCCCCTGGTGGAAACATGAACAATTGCATGTCAAAAACTGACAAAAGATAGGCCCTTTTTGCTGTGTACAAAATGAGAAACGAACATCTGCGAAATTCAACGTCAATCAAAAGAAAAATAAATTGGCAACTAGTAGCCCAAATGTATTTTGACATAAAATGTATAATTCAATCAGCTTTGTTCGCACTTCACTTGAAAGTTAAAAGGTGGTAGATGACATTTCCTCCATCTCAATGAACTACAGGTGACTAAAAAAACACACCAGATGAGGATGGGTGGAGAAAAAACGGAAATGGACCGTTATCTGGTCTTTAAAGGTGCAGTCAACAAACCAGGTAATGCTTGTTGTCAATATCACTTTGTCAAAATCAGCGAATATCTCCTCACATATTGTGTGTCCTCTGATAAATATCTGGTGTAAATACACAGCCTAGGCTTTGTAAAAGGGCATGTTGCTAGCTACAATGGGCCCACTTTGTTTTTTAATACCATGTCTATACATACCCGTTTACAGAGCCTAGGCTGTGTATTAACACTGTAATTTCTTTTTTTACAGCTCACACACAGTAAGGGCAGGTGATGACATCTATTGCAGTATGTCCGTCCTGGGAGAGGGATACCTTACTTTGTCGACTCTCCCTGAGATTTCTTCAAAAATGTTAATCCCGGTAAAGGGCAGGGTGTCATAATGTATCATATTATATGAAATATAAAGCCCACTGAGACAAATGTATTTGTGATTTTGGGCTATACAAATAAAACTGATTTGATTTGATTTGTAGCGGATAGTGAGGAAATATTCACTGATTTTGACAACAAGCGTTCTCTAAAATCTTCACCTTTAATCTCTACATGCAGATTTGACATAAATGTTCATGAGAAATACACACTCCAGATGCTTGAGGTGTCATGTAGGTCCCTTCAGTGGAAGATATAGTCAAGGACAGACTGCCATATTTGTTTAAACTTCTCTGCTTTTCATACAATCACCGGATGCACAAGAGTGTTTCTTGCCTTTAGAACTTCGTCTCCTTTGTCTGTGGCGTGTGAGAAATCCTCCTCGGAGTCATCGTCAGTGTCGCCGCCCGTGATGGTGGTGGTGGTTGTGGAGTTGGATATGGAGGTGGGGGCGATGGGACCGTGTAGCCGGCTCTCTGCGGCCAGGTCCTCCTTACGTCTGCTGAACTTGTCCACCAGCCGCGTGTCCCTGGAACGTTTGGCTCTCATCACCCCGCCAGCCTGTGTCTTGCTGTTTGAGTTGATTTCGAAGATTGTCTAAAAGACAAGAGTAGATTTTTTGATTCTTTTTCCAGCACTATTATAATATCAATCTGCATAATGATCGTGTGACTCACGGCTCTGGATTTGTAGCTTTTAATAGCGTCCACTATTTGAAGGCGCTCCAGTTCCATGTCCGCCAAACCTGACCCTGAAAAATGAATAATCAAAATGCTGTTACAATACAACTATCGACCCCTAGTATCAACTATCGACCCCTAGTATCATTACCGCTGATGAGGTCGAAAGTTCATCGTCCTTTCAAAACTGACCTAGTAATGGATGGACACACATGGTGGACAGATCTGCCGATTTGACCCGTCTGAAGGACTCGGGCGAGGGGCTCGGTCGAGACTTGAGATACTGCTTGTAGGCGTTCTCAGAGACGGAGTGCATGTTTTGCAGGTCCAGGGAGTTCTCGTGAGCCGTGACCAAATGGGAACTTTCGTCGTCCAGGATACTCTGAGGGATCCGACCGAACACACCCTCTGAATCTGGAATAGGGGGGAGGAGGGGGAGGGGTTAGTCTGCAGCGAGGCAAAGATCATGACAATTTACCAGTTTAACGGCACCGTCAGATTTGGCAGCACATCGAAACCTAAAGACCTGACAGGAAAACTTGTGCAAAGCTTACCTTGTGTGTGTTCATGCGTGGCAAACTGAACGGGCCTTCCAAGGAATAGGTGAAGGTCGTAGACGTACGGCATCTCATCTTGACAAATCAAACTGTAGGCTGTGCCACTGCGCCCAGCACGTCCCACACGGCCTGAAAAAAGGACACGGGATGACCAAATAATCCTTGTTTATCATATTTCATCTCATTTTCATTTTAATCTTTATTCATACTCGAGAGATCAATTGAGCGGTGGTGACCACCATTTGCAATGATGTTGAGTACAAAATTAGGGGCAAACGGAGATCTGTGTATGAGCCACTTACCGACTCTGTGCAAGAATAGCTTGGGCTTGGAGGGGAAGTTGTAGTTGATGACATTGTCCAGCAGAGGGATGTCTATACCACGAGCGGCGACGTCAGTCACGATTAGCACCATGGCTTTACGATGCACAAATTTCCCAATGTTGATCTTCCTGGCGGTCTGATCGAGGGCACTGTAGATGTAGGCACAGTCTATACCCTCTAAAGTCAGCAGCTGGAGAGATCCAAAACACAGGGAGTTTACAAAAATGACCATAAATCAAAGCAGATGAAACTTTCTCAACTGGATTTAAAAAGAGGCGAGTTCTATCCGCTGTGTGTTTCTTTACCTCCTTGAGATACTCTACATGGTGTCTGGTGGCTACAAACACCACCGTCTGGTCCTGAGGCTTTGCGATGTTCCTCAGCAGATGTAGCAGCAGTGCCGCCTTGTCATCAACCCTCGTATGGAAAAATGACAGCTGAGGGAAAAACAGGAGTAATTCAGATTTTAAGTAAGGATTTAAGCTCCATGCTTTAGACGCCTCTTGCACATTTTTGAGGAATGAATACACACAACTGGTCGTTTGTGTGAGGGGAAACACCCCATGATGGACAGGGTGAATAGGATTCACAAACTTCTAAAAGCTGTTTGTTGAAATTTCATGGTCATTTTTTTAATTCAAAATAACCTTCAACTACAAAGTTTTTATTTTAACGCACTAACCTTTTATTTAATTAAATAAATCATTTTAACAGAGGTCTTAGGCAGAGTTTGCTGACATCAAAAGGTCTGCAGTAACATGTGATATCATAAATTCTTAAGCACATGACATAAGAGTAAGAGTTCATATAAAAATAAAAGTACGTTTTTCTCTTTTAAAGAAAAAACATGGTTTAAACTGTAGAAGCATTGCTCTTTCATTTTTAAATCATCTTTGTCCTCTTATTACCTTAATCTGGTCACTGAGCTTTGAATCCACATCCAGACGAAGCAATACTGGTTCATTCAGACCTGGAAATATTTTTTAAAAAAAACTCAAGTAGTTAGCTTGGATCATAAGCAGAAAAATGCGTTATCATGTACAGTATACAGTATTATTATGATGATCATCAAAAACCATCTTCAAATCATGGTCTTCTGATCTCACCGGCTCTGGCAAACTCCACCAGCAGTTTTGGCAGCGTGGCGGAGAACAGCAGGGTCTGTCTGAGGTCTGGAAGCCTCCGGATGATCTCCTCCAGCTGCTCGGCAAAACCCATTTCAAACAACCTGAGTGGAACGGAAGAACAGAGTACAGTACACGCAGAATATAATCCAATCCCATTTTGTGAAATGAAAAAGAGGGGACGCTTTTAAAATGACCTCTACTCCGTTTCTCACCTGTCAGCCTCGTCAAACACCACGTACTCCACGCTCTGCAACTTCAGGTTCATCTCCTTGGCGACGTGCATGAGACGACCGGGGGTACCGATGATTCTGGGGGAGGAGGTTAGGATACAACGTACAGTAAAGGAATGGTGGGAATTATGAGAAACAACAGTGTTAGTTTGCTACAACAACAACAACAACAACAAAATAACTCACATGTCGGGGTTTTCATGAAGAGCAGCAAACTGATCATCCATCCTGGAGAATATAGCGGAGGCGTTAACATTCATTCCAGAGTTCAAATGACAACTGTGGCAGCAACATGAAAATAACCATGCAGACATATTGAGAAAGGCACGCACCTGTCTCCACCGAGAATCAAGGCAGTCTTGAGGCCAGTGAATCTCCCCAGCTGTAACACAAGAGTGAAAAACAAAATCAGCACCAAATAATAAGTCACAGAAGCTCTTTTTCTCTTAAAAGACGCAGCAGTAGCTTAACAAAACAATAACAAACAACACTACCACAAGCCAATTTGAAAGCCGAAATGAACAACTGTAAATGGCGCTCATAAGTCTAACCTCTTTTGTGAACTTCATGGTCTGCAGGGCCAACTCTCTGGTGGGGGTCAGGATGAGAGCTCGGGCTCCCGATGCTTGCGGGGCCTTCAGTTTCTCAAACATGGGAATCAGGAAGGCAGCGGTCTTACCACTGCCGGTCCTAGCCATGGCCACGATATCTTTTCCATCCAGAATCACAGGAACGGTCTGAAGAGATGAGAAGAAGATTAGGCGTAAGAAACAGTGTATATATAAGTCATAAATGTTTGATTATGGGATCCTGAAGGGGTGCTGGTTCACCTTTCTTTGGATAGGAGTAGGGACTTTGTAACCCTTCTTCATGATTCCTTTGTATACGGGGTAACTGAGACCTGAAATCATACATGGTGGAGTTTAAAATGTTGCTTCTGGGGTAACAGTTGATGACTTTATATCAGCTCAAATAAATAGATATGCTGTTTTTAAGCATGTCCCATCTATGCAACCTTGCTGGGGCTTACCCATGGACTGAAAGCCTCCTGACTTCTTTTTCTTCTTGTTCTGGGCTCTGACCAGCTGCCTGGTGTCGGGCTCCACATCTGACAGGCAGTCAGCAGAGGCAGGGAACCGGGGCATTTTCCTCCCTGGCTGTGAGACCAAGTAGAAAACATGACAATAGCTTCTTGGCAACGAGTGAAGACAAAAATAAACCATAGTAATAGGGTTGCCGCGGTGTGGACCTTTTCACACCGAGTAATACACTCGCGTCAACACCGGTATTACCGAGTACACCAACTGTAGGCTAAATTGCAACGGAAAAAATACTAAAAGGCGACACCGCACATTCAAGAAAAGACACGGGTAGGCTCTGTAGTGCGGCTTTCCCTCTTTCTGTTTCTGTAGATCCGCCTTACGTTTTGAACAAAACGAATGCTTAGAAGGTTTTGTATATATTTTTTTTATGAAAAAACACATCAACAATAAAACAGTGCAAAGACAAACTGCAGAACCTTTTTTTTAAACAAATTATGACGGCGACTTGTATGCTCGTCTTGTGCCTCGGGCCGCAGGCTGCAAGCCCAATTGCCACAACTAGCCTATTTACATTTTTTTTTAAACACAAAGGGTAAAACAAGATAACAAAATCAAACACTATCTAACCAAATTAATAAACGAATGGGCTACAATTAAATAGGCTAAGCAAAACACAAGGCCTATGGAACAAAATAAAAAGTAACAAAAAACATCGCTACAGTTAAACCGTTGAAAGGCAACAGGCTCATTTATTATTACTATTTTGCTTGGTTTACTAAAAAACAAAGAAACAATATTCAGCTACTTATTTTCAAACTCTCAAAAAACTTTTATAAAAAATAAAATATGTAAAATAAACGAACAAGCCGACAGATGACGGGCCGGCTTATCCTGTCCGTGCTGCCGCCCGCAATATTAAATATTAAAACAGTTTTATAGGGCTAAGCGAACAGTAAAAAAATGTACTCAATATATAGGCTACATGTTTTTTGCCAAGAAAACCAACATGTTAACCTTCGCCGGTTTGAGAAGGGATCTTGTGGGGGTGACGATGTTCCCTGCCGTGCTGAACACCCGCTCGGATGCGCAGCTAGTAGCACACACGCAGAGGAATTTTCTGGCGACCTTTGCCAGAAGGGGAAGCCTCATCTGGTTGGATTTCCACCAGCCAAGAGGATCCTCATCAGCATCGATGCCGGCCTCTTGACAATACTTGGCAATCTCTGCGGCTGCCTTTTCGGGGAGCGTTAATGTGGCTGAGGCAGGTGCGCAATTGTTCCTCTTCAGCAAACTTGCCAAAGTTATTTTCTTTGGCTGGGGCTCGGCAGCGGCTCCCTCCTCCTCTTCATTTTCCGCTCTCACTGGCTGCGCTGCTCGCCCGAGGATGACTGCTTCTTCCTCCACCATCTGTTTGAGCTCGTTTACATTCGAGTCGTATTCAGCCCGGTACCGCGGGTCCAGGAATGTTGCCTTACGCATTAGCTCCTGGCTTGCCTGCGGCAGTGCTCTGTATTTTTCGCAAAGGACATTGATGATGCCAGCCTTCAGGTCTGCAGTTAAACGTCTGTCTTCAGCAGAAGGGGCTAACGTTCCCTCTTTTACCAACTGCAGCACGGGGAGTAGAGAGGAGGCAGTGACGTAATTCTCCCCGGAGAGAATGTCAGTGAAGTCGCTCACCGGCTTCAGCGCTTCGTTCATTGCCATTAGCACATCCTCATCTTGCCAAGTGAGGTTCAAGTTGCTCTTACGATCCTCTGACAGCACTCTGTTTATGGCCAGCCTCTGCTCTAGCATTCTGTTTACCATCTTCTGCTTTGACCCCCAGCGTGTTGCACAATCCTGGGTGAAAAAAAAGTAATGCTTAATATAGGCTTATTCAATTTTATTTATATTTTAAATTTTTTCCCAAAAAGAATATGAGGCTTAGTTAACTTACCGTCACCAGCGAGTGCTGTGGGAGGCCAAGCTCGACTTGGGCTTTCTGCAGCTCCCGTCTCCTCCTCCAGCTGTGAGAGAACATGCCGTTGATAGTGCGACAGACTGCAAGGGCCCGGTCTGTGCGCACTTTCTCCGTCTTCTCTATAGTGTTTGACACAGCGAGGTTCAGGTTGTGCCCGAAGCAGCTCAACCAGGGCCATCCTAGGTTCCGCACAGCTGCTTTTATGTTTGCTCCACTGTCGGTGGTGAGACAGGAGACTTTATCCGCGCTCAATGCCCACTCCCGCAGAGCCTCCTGCAGCGCATCAGCCAAATTAACGGCGGTGTGGTCCTCAGGCAAGAAGGTCGTCTGGAGGCATTTTGACACCAGCTTCCAATCCTGGTCAATAAAATGCACTGTCAGTGACATGTACGGTGCCATCGTTGCGCTCGACCACAAGTCCGTTGTGAGGGAAAACTCTTCTACCAATAAGAGGGTCCGTTGTAGCTCACTCCTGACACTGGTGTAAGCGCGCGGTATGGCAGTGGACGAGAAATATGTCCGCCCTGGAACGTCATACTGGTGGTCGAGTGTCGCCAAAAGCTCAATGAAGGACTTTTTTTCCACCGTGTTGAAGGACACCATCTCCTCGCATAGATATTTGGTGACTGCATCGGTACATGCAGTCCACCTAACACTGTCCTTTTTGTACTTTGTACATTTCGCAAACGCTCCAAAAATGGATGGCTGTGTCGGCCGCTGTGAACTCTCCGGTAGAGGCTTCGCTGCTGCAGGCCCCATCTTCACAGCCTCACTCTTGTGGTGCACCTTGAGGTGTGTGTGTAAATTTGAAGTGTTACCTCCAGTTGCTGACACCTTCATGTTGCAAAGTCTGCATATTGCCTCGCTCGTGTTCTCCGGTTCCCGATTTGCGTTGGGTTTGAATCCAAAATACTTCCAAATAGGCGCCTTTGCCTTAAACTTCGAAACTAAATCAACTGCCATCATATTCTCCATCAACTGTCCTCTCTTCCTCACGGGATTAAAACACTCGATGACAGCGTCTGGCAGCGCGCCAATTCTCGGTGACGGGGTAACGTTCCATGGCAGTGCGCCTTGGATTGCTCGGTGACAGCATAACGTTCCATGGCAGCATGCCTTTAATCTCTCGGCTGCAAACTCTCCTCCTCATAATCGAATGCTCGGTCATTGTGTCTATGATCTTCTGCACAGAACAGAACTGCGGCCTATTTTACACACATTTATTTTCTTTCTTATATTTATATTATTTAATGAACGTCTGTGCAGCAACTGAAAAAACTCGGTGTTGCCGGTGTGCACGTGACGTAATCGGTGTTGGCCTCAACACCGAGTAACACCGGTAACACCCACTACCGCGGCAACCCTACATAGTAAACCATTTTACGCCCTGCAAAACCGTCACCAGTGAATTTATCGCATCAGTTGAAACAGGACGTTTCTTCTGATGTGAAGAGGAGTAAACATTGTTTTCTCTCTGGATAATTCCGATAACTAAGGGTAGCATTTACACTGCTAGACACACTGATTTTTAAAATAGTTTTTTAGTTGTATTTAAAAGTGTTTGTACGTTCAGGAATTGAAGAAGAGAGCTATGAAAACAGCTATCTGGTTTCAAACTGCAGACACATCCTTCTGCGCAGTTAAGATCAAATATCGAAGTTTAGCACAAGGAGATCCTGACGAAGGTTAACAATTAGAATTTAAAAGAGTGGTACATTAATTTACATGATACAAAAATAAAAAGTACATGTGATGGAAGTGACAGATATTGAACATACGAGGTGACAGCAAAACATAATCTAGATATAAAACACCAACACTGCAGGATACACAGGGAGTATCGTACCATTATCTTTAGGCCTACGAAGTAAACAAGATAGCCTACATAGTGGAAGTTTATAAGACACACACGGAGGAAGTAGCAAGCAAACTACTTTAGCTTCATACCGAACTTGGTCGGATACTGGTACTTAGTAAATATTTGCATATGACATATTGACACATTTATATCTCAAAACAGGGGGCATCCGGATTTGAACCGGGGACCTCTTGATCTGCAGTCAAATGCTCTACCACTGAGCTATACCCCCGATCTGAGTACCTACTTATGTCTATGTGACTAAATCAGGAGCCATCACACAAAAGCCACATTTTGAGTTATTATGAGGTTGCTTTCTCTTTCTTTGCTTTTTTTTAAAGCATTGTCACTTACAGAATCATCGTCCTTCGTCTCAGCAGCCAGCTCGAAGTCTCCACCATCACGGTCCGCCGTGTGCCTCCTCTTCTTGGTAAATTTCTTCTTCCACTGGGCCATCCTGAGGCTTCAAAGCTCCTTTTTTTAAAGACTGCCGCCGGTGGGTAACTTAAGCTGTACAGAGTGTTAAGATTAAACGGCACAAAACTAGCTCATGTCGTCTCAACATACAACAACATCGCGGGCAGACATGTTGGATGCACGTGTATACTTCTTTTTCTTCGTCTCCTCCTCTTCCTTTTCGTCTACTTCCGCTTTGTGCGTCTTAACACCGCCATCTACTGCCACTAGATAGAAGTTCAGTCCGGTGTGTTCACGTTGGATATGCATGATTAAAAAAAAATATATATATATATATATATATATATATAGCTATGGTTTTTACTCCACGCACATCCCCTTTCATTAAGGCAATTATATTGTAGGCTGTGTGCTTTTCTGTTATCTGTTACTCCTAACAAAGCCTTACAACGTAGTTTCTGGTGTAACAATATCTCATTTACTGACAGAGGAGCAGATTTGACAACCCTCTGTAACTTCAAAGCCAATAATGAAGAAGCTTAATGGAACCATGAAACACAATTTTTTATAAGGTCTTTTTCCCATCCTCAATTTAAAGCCAAATTAATATATTTTTTTGGAGGAGGCAGTTTTTCTTTTTTAAGCCTCTGAGCCCTTTATGAATAGAGGAGCACTATCCTGAATACCTCATTGTCTTTCATTTCATCTTTTAAAAAAAAATCTAAATCCTGTGCTCTTTATTTTATTTCTGGATGAACTAATCACTTTTAATAGATATCAATATTTTTTTGCAAGGGCTGGGTGATATCCATCTTTAAAAATGTTCATCCATTGTTCATCCATTTATTGAACAGAATGAATCCAGAGATAAATGTTTTATTAACATAGCAATGCTAAAGAAATTGCAGTTTTTACGTAGCCCCTTTTTACCCTGATTTGTGAGAGAGAATATATCAGCAGCAGAGTCTTAATTTTGTCTCTGAGGCTAAGATGAATTATGCAGTCAGTGTACATATCCAAACTTAAAGACCAGGATAGTGTTCCTTTGTACCACATTTTAAACTGAATAGTTGAATTTTTAAAACTGGAGAGAGAAAAAAAACACAGGGACAGGTCAAACTATCTGCAAGCGATGGGTTGTCTTATCAAATAAATAAACTCAAATCCCTTAGGCTAAGATTGTTTTCTTTATTACCTCCTTCATCCACATTTTCTCACAATATATACAGTAGCTAAAAGATATTGATGTGACAAGATAAGTTGGTAGTACGAAGTTTTGCAATTCCAGCGTTTCCAGAAACTCATATTAAGGTCATGATGTTGCACGTTTTCCAGAAATAATCTCAGTTATCTGTGTTATGACAGCTGTTTCTTGTTTATTTTTTGCCTCTGGAAACCCATGTAACATTAAAAATAGTTTTAGGAATGGTACATATGAAAAAGTAAAAAGTAATAGCTAATTTCATTGTAATGATTATATATTTATATGACTCAAAACTCGTGAGGCCAGAGAAAACGATTGGAGCTTTTTCTTTTTTTGCGTAACTTTTTATGAAGCGACTGCATGGGACATTTTGGCAGGCAAAGCCCACCTATCTGTGCAAAAACTGTCACACCTATGATGCTGGAATCCTGAAATATGTTCAAAGTTTTCTCCCCAAAAAATTAAACAGTCTTTAGTCCACTACACTATAAGCTCTCAGAACCGCACCGTGCTACTTTAAGCATTCTCTCATTAAATGCAATATTTATTACACATGTGCTTAACTATCATAACAGTAATTACAGAATAATGTGAGTATTTAACACAAAGCTATATTTGGTCATGCATTGTCAAATTACACAATGCCACTTTTTGAAATCCATTGCTGTCCTTGCTTGAGTTCAAATAATCTTACACGACCAGTTGAGTCCGTAATGGGATCAAATATAGGGTTCTTTCTTGTTTTCTCATCTTGATTTTGCCTATAAAAGGTTTAGGATAGGCTAAGTAATTTATTTCCAAATTTCCCACATGGTTTTATTCAAATGTGAGGCAATATGCCCAAGACATAACCCCTATGAACCCCGAGATGTACATTATGTTATTAATTATGAGCCAATAATAGGAAACTTTCTTTTTTTTCCTATTTTTTAATAAGCATCGTTTCTGTTTTGATCTCATTGGAATGCATGTTTTTTATTATGTGTATCATTAATGAAAACCAATATATAGAGGGGGATTAGTTTTTTTTGGCAAAATATGATCATTTTCTTTTGGTCAGTTTGTCTATACAGCTTTACATGACTTTTTTTGCATTCTGTTGTTTTTAAGAAGCTGCGGTTAAAATATGAGTAAATCAACCCATGGAAATGTGTCCTTTGGATGATAACACTGACACTAATATGGCAGCCAAAACGTGTACTGCGCTGTTTGAAGTCAGTGGGCTGATGTATAGTAAATAAGTCAACACCATGGCAACAGCCCGGAGCTAATGCCATTCATATTCCCTCACAGAGCCTGGCTGCGGTGGCCTGGAGCCAAATTTGTTCAGGAAGCAGAGAGATGCCGAGGGTTTACGTGCAAGCAAAAAGGTGCAGCAAGCAACCTATAAGATCCGCTTTTGTTCTTAAAGGTGATTAAGGTGATAAAGCCTGAGGGTGGATTAAGATATGAAGCTGGAGTGGATGTGACGGTTGTGGTGGTTTCGACTTGGCATTCAAATAAGCCGTGTTGTTGGCATCAGAGTGCGATCAGGTCAGCCTCCAAAAGCTGCTGGCAGTGTCTTAAAATCTCAGTTTCCTCACTATGTCAAGCCCTCATGTTGAAAACAACAAAGTCCCAAATCACTGCTCTCATCTCCACATGATGTGGTTCAGGCAATTCATTTTCAGGTGTTACTGGCTTATACATGAGGCAGGGCCTTTTAATGTTTTCTGTCAATGCGTATCATATGCAACAAAAGACGGTACTGTAGCATTGTTTTGATTTCCCTATTGGGAGCTAAAAAAAATCCCCTGGGAGCCCCATTATTGATATCCCTAGGTATAATGATAGGACCAATAAATGAAAAACAAACGTATATTTATGTGGACTTAATGTAGGCCCAACTCTCAGCTGCAGCCTGAGCTTTAGGGGGACTTAGAGTGATGTATCTGACCTTTCATCCATGGTGTAAATTGTGTCAGTGAGAACATGGTTTTAGATACTAAATACCTCGGTTCACTGGGCATGTCAGTGACTAAATGGGCACTTAATGAAAGTTATTAAGAAAGCAGATGTCAACTTGTCTCAGTGTGTGTCTGTAGCAGATGCTGCCTCTAAGCCTTGGAGTATATGTGTAAATTAAGAGATTATTGTGTTGATGGTTTGTAAAACTGAGCCTTTAAGTGTGTGTGTGTGTGTGGGGGAGGGGGGGGGGGGGGCAACAGTTAAATATTTTTCCACTCTCTCTGTGTCAATTTAGTTACTTTTCAACCGTTCCTTAAAACGCTGGCCATGCAATAGACCTTTTAAAAGTAGTCCAAATATCCAATTAGCATCGCAAGAGATGTGCTGCATGTCCCTCCAGCGAGCCTTCAATTGCTGGTTGGATTTTGCATGCCAGACGCAGGACATCCAAGGGGGGCAAATTAAATCTAGGGAAATCTGATAACAGCTCCTCAAGAAGCTTGAAGTCGGCTGTGTGAGAGGAAATGTCAGCTTTGGAGTTGCATCCCATGAAATGATTATATCCTAATTGGGAAATGTGATATTTACAGTGAATTTTAAAGCTGTAAAAACTGCTATTTTTAGAGCTGTAAACTTGATTTTTAACACCGGGAGACAATTCAGCATCCAGTCTAAAGTAAGCTTGTGTGTGGATTTGGAAATATGTGAAACAAATCCTCAAACCTTTTGTCACTCAGCTGTGCGGTGCATTAACTCGAAGGAGACACTCTTTTAGCAAGCCAATACTTTATGCGGAAAGTGCCTCTGGAACAGCAACCCGTGTGCATCATGCAGCTGTGAGCAACCTGGTCAGGAGGAAAGTTGGTCTCAGGGCAGATAAAGAGAGGGCCGAACCCTAGTCTTGTGCTCACCGGGCTGGCATGACTCCCCCCCCCACACACACACACACACACACACACACACACACACACACACACACACACACACACACACACACACACACACACACACACACACACACACACACACCAGTGACAGCAGCAGATGGTGAAGTGTCCACAGGCTTTACCCTCAGGTCTCCTGGGCAGGGAGACAGAGCAGCCATGCACAAAATACAAGGCCACTGATTGGACCATGCCGTCTTAGGATGCCACAGGCTGATAAGATGCCAGGAGGAGCAGCGCTTACATGCTTGAGAAGATGTATAATTATGTTAACCCGGTAGTTTCTCTGGATTTTCCACTTGCCCATAGACATTGTAGCTTAGATATCTCACTAGGACATTGGGTGGAATGCAATCAATCAAATAAAACATTTGTGGGAGGTGTCATCATGAATAAATGAACAGTTTTTGATTTAGAGATCATAAAACACAAATATGTAAATCTGTGCTACTGCATTGTACATGAACTCCTCAAGTACAAAATCATTTTGTGAATTAATGTAGTTAAGAAGTGGCCTGAAACCTGAATATACAGCTCTGGAAAAAATTAAGAGACCTGGATTTTTCTCAAATCTTCATCTCTACATTACTTATTGAAAATCCTATTAATGACAAACATTTTTTTTATTGGAATTTGGTAGAAATTTTGTCAGTAGTTTATAGTATAAAACCAAAATGTTCATTCTACTCAAACATATACCTATAGTAAAACGAGAGACACTGAATATTTGGAGTGGTCTCTCAATTTTTTCCAGAGCTGTATGTAAAAATGCTGGGGACCATCATTTAAAGGGGCGATGAAGCAAAACTGAGAAGTGCTTACATTTCCACAACAGCATGCTAAGCCTTTTGCTGAGAAGTCTCCTTTGCTGTATAAGGAGAATCCGGCTTTGCGCTCCAAGTGTAAAACTGCAGAGGCACATACATCCGGTCAACCTTTCAATTACTCGGTATTCTGGGTGCTAAAAGGCACTTTCCCCTCCAGGCTTCAGCTGTTAATCTTACAGCTAGTGCCAGCATTAAGGCGATAATCAAGGGACATAGGGGAGAGAGAGGCACACAAACTTGCCCTAAAGGGAAGCTAAAAGAGACCACGAGGATTTCTCCAAGCATATGGGCAAACTGGTGGAGCAGCTCGGGCATCAAGTCCCGGAAAGTGAAGTCACAAATCTTGCTACTATGTGTTGTTTCTAGACTCTTGATGTGATTTAGCTGCACATAGCCTGTGGAATATCTCTCCATGTTGTAGTGTATTGTGGTCAAACACTACTGGATTACTGCTCATTAACTCTGTAGAGAAAAACCGTTTGGCTGTGGTTAATACACAAGACTTAATGGCCATTTTCAGTTTCGTCTCCTCTACACTTTTATGTTACGGAGGGTTGGAGGGTTGGGGGGGTTACATGCAATTACAGATGCCCAGAATTAAATCCCACAGAGCAGAATTAACTTTTCATGTATTTCCTCCTCGCATCCCTGTTGTTTCTTTTTTGGCTGTTGCTTGCACGTCCTCAGGCTCACTTTTTCTTCTAGTGTCTTAATTGCAATTTCATCAAGAATTTAAAGCCATGTAGCCCTCCCTATTCTTGTCACTGTCACTCCAAACTATCCACCGCAGGGGACTTCAAGGGTATTTATAGCAGCCATTGTGTGTCTTAAGATAAGTCAGGAGCAGCTTTGGGAAGACTCGCTTTCATCATTTCAGTACTGTCGGACCTCCTCTTCCCCCTCCGACTCCATCCTTCCCTCACTCTCTCTTTCATGGCTTTATCACTCAAAGCAGCTCAGCAGAATATAAATGAATAAGGGCTGTAAGATGGGGAGAGAGGGAATAGGTCCACAAAAAAATATATATATTGCATGTGCACATTAGCACTGGGACTTTACAAGGACTGTTCTTGTATGCTTAACACCACTCTGTGGAGTTGTGTTTATGCAATATGAAAATTTCACATTATAGATTCATCATTCACCCGTGTCCATGACAAATGGGAATCTCAGGGTGTTGAGCATGGTGTTGAGTTGTGAGCCTGTGCATGAGGGTCTGTTTCACTGAGTGTGCATGCAAAATGTAATGAGATAAGGCTTTTATTATGGAAAGAGTAATTGTCAATGCAAAAAGTTTGACATCTTAGGAAATATGATTAGTTCCGCTTTCAGGCAGAGATTTAGATGAGAAGATTGATACCACTTTCATGTCTGTACAGTTAGTATGAAGCTACAGCGAGTAGATAGTTAGCATATATAGCTTAGAAAGAAGACCGGGAACAGTTTAACACTTTGTTTTATTTGTACAAAAACAAAAGCGTAAATAAGACAACTCCAGCAAGCAAAGATTTCAGGACGTTTTGGTCTCGAGGCTAGCTTTCCCCCCCTGTTTTCAGTCTTTGTGCTGAGTTAAGCTAACCATCGCCTAGCTTTAGCTCTATATAATGGGCAACACATATGTGAGATGTATCAATCTTCTTATTTTACTCTGCAAAGAGCAAATAAGCATATTTCTCAAAGGTTCAAGCTGTAAACCAAAACATACGCATGTACATTTAAATCATTTTTCTGGGACTTTACATAGACTTACATTAATTTACTGAAGGCTAAACCTGACCCCACTGACCTAAAAATCACAGTTTTACCATTTGGTGACACGGCTTTGTCCCCAGTAGCAGCTGTCCCCAATCAACTGGTTTTAAGTCTAGAGTTTGTCCCCAAAAGACTTCTAAGTCAGAAACACACACACACACACATATACATACATAGGAATATTGATTAAAGCCAGGCTTAAAATAGCAGTTTTCTCTCCCACAAAACTGTCCATGTGACCTTTTCTACCTATATGCTTCACACAGCTAGTACACACAGCAGGCATTTCTCCTCCTCGGCCCTGTTTTTCTTTCGCACACTGACAAAACCAACAATGACTCATGAATAAAAGCACATAGAGTCACTCACACAGCTGCACACATTGACAAATATAAAGATGTGCATGCAGAGACGTAAAAGGATAAACTATGAGGCATGATTAGGCATTGTGTGTTTTTGTACACGATCCAAAAGGCTTATCGGTACTCCAATGTGATCAAGAACATATGTAAAAAAAGATCTGCACTTGTCGCCAAAAATATGTCTTAATATGAATGACAGCGATCATTGGCAGCCATCTTTCAGGCTGGACCATATGTTGCTATGGTTGGGGAGGGAATGAGGGCTTACCGCAAAGCCTGCCTTATCCTCTGGCATTACAGCCTCTAAGAAAGGATTTACTCTTTAATTCTTGATTAGATAGAATTTTCTCCCCAGTGTGCGAGCGCAGTGATACACAGAGCAGAGATAACCTGACCTGTTGGGAAGGTCTATGTTGATGTGTGTATTGGCTTTCTCTCCTAGACCCACACATGTACACACTTACACACACACACCAAACTCTACCCCCTTCCCCCCCTCCCTGGTGTGCCTTCCCCTTTAGTCCCGTGGGCTTTTACAGTAACACTTTGTGATAGGGCAATCATTAGAAGCGATTGGATAATCAATCATGATTTAATCCTGATTGACGTGCTTTGCCACAACTGGAAAAGGACCACACTCACTGCTTCACTGTTTGTTTTCATCTCTGTGATGAGAAAAAGGAGTTTATATCTAACCCCCCTTTTTTTCTAGAGATGACATGAGAGAAAAGGAGTGGACCTTTATTCCCACTCCTTCTTGCCACCAAACCACTAGTTCCACCAGACGTCTCCTATACTCAGGACGTGAGAAGACCACTGAGGAAGACGCGTCATTTATTTAGTTGCTTCACTCATTTGTCCTCCACCCCCACCCCTGTCTCTTTGCCTGGCTGGCTGCAGAGCTGACTGACTGCCTGGATGGTAGGCTCCCTCTCTTGCTGGATTCTCACTCACACACACACACACTGCATGAGCATCACTTAAGGCTGGAGGTGGGGAGAGACTGTCGGGCTGCTCATGCTTTTGCAAAGTGGGATCTCTGCTATATTTCTCTCTCTGTCTGTTTTAGAGGACTGTTAGATGAGAGCAGAGGAAACTATCTGTCTCTCTGTCGTCCAGCACTGACCACTGACCATCACTACTGTGTGCTGCATCCATGACTTTTCATACTTGGCTGGTGTATGGGCTTGGATTTATCTTGGTTTTGGCTCTCTGCTTGACACAGGGTGAGTAGTACGCATGTTGGAATATTGGAATGTATGGAGAATGTTGCTGTGCATGGAGACATATGAACTATGAACAGGCTGCGCATGTGTGTGTGTGTGTGTGTGTGTGTGTGTGTGTGTGTGTGTGTGTGTGTGTGTGTGTGTGTGTGTGTGTGTGTGTGTGTGTGTGTGTGTGTGTGTGTGTGTGTGTGTGTGTGTGTGTTTGTGTGCACA
The DNA here is from genome assembly GCF_949987685.1 of Ammodytes marinus. NCBI lineage: Eukaryota > Metazoa > Chordata > Actinopteri > Uranoscopiformes > Ammodytidae > Ammodytes > Ammodytes marinus. The sequence goes on from NC_137222.1 coordinate 11,359,661, forward strand.
CACTACACACGTGTAGATTTGTATGTGACAGATAAGAAAAAGTGTGTTAAACACCATAGACATCACAGGTTTCTGCCAAGGTAAAAAAACACAATACAGGTAATATATTTTAATATATACATTTATAATACATAATCAATACAGAATACATCCAGGAATAGTATTGTAGGAATTTAAGTTAAGCCAAATATTAAAATAACACAGCAGTAGAATTATAGAAAATAGGTGAATGAATGTTCTACACTAAAACCAAGAGAAAAGGTCACATTTTGATATAATGAACGACCATGTTGAAAGATCATTCCAATAAGCCTTTGTTCTGCGTCTAATTGACCTGGGAGTTCGAAGCTATGCTCCTCGACAAGAGGTTAGATCCATAGGTGGCAGACAAAATTTCCCTATAGAGCAATAACCATTGACCCGGCTTGTTGTCGGTTGTCTTGGCTGCAACCTTTTTTTTCTCTCACTAGGGACCAAACATGAAGAAACTGGCGTGAGTTTGTGTGCTGAGATTTGTTGCTTCGCCTCATGCGTATCTCAGTGTTAGGTTTGAGTCAGATCACCTCTGATCCCCAAACTCCAGACCAGAGGGTGAAGTGAGCTCCTGGACCGATTTATGATGTGACATTTAAAAAAAAAGGGCAACATCCGTGAAAGGTAGATGAGGCAACTCATAGCCCGTGGATATAACTGCAGTGCATTATAAACTAAAGAAACTGAATCATTAAGCAAATTTAAATAAGCAATACATAAGAAAACATAATACGACATAACAAGCAGTAGTAACCCTCCCTTAATATTATCCAAATGTTCTCATTGTAATTCTTAAAAGCATTCTTGCTTGTCAGTTCATGTTACATATTCTTTTCAACTGTCTCCTTAAAATGTTGCTTTTGGAAAATGAATTATATATAATTGTATTATGGACAGAATTGGCTCAGGGTTGAAATGCAGATGAACTTTGCAAGCCACTCTGCACGTTTGCATGTAGAACATGTTCTAAACCAATAATGGATCAAATTAGATTTAGCTCACAGTATGTTTTGATATACACGGCATTAAACGACATTTGTTATGCATGCTGGAGGGGGATCTGGTTACAATAAATTACATTGTGCCATGAAAGCTGAATGTCTTTCCAATGTGTCCTCAGTTGACAAATGCTCTCAGCGGGCAGCTTTTCAATGTTTCATGAGTACGCCCTGTAACAACATCACATCCCAGGGAATTGATAAATCAGGTTGTTAGCCAAATGTAAATGACCATGCTTGTTTATTTCCTCAACCATTCCCCAGCTCTAATGAAATACTCCAATATTAATGAGAGCTTACACAACGAGGCGTATCACCAGCAGGGGGAATATGACAGGCTGGCATGTGCTCACTGTCCCTGTTGAGGCTTTACATTGATTCCAGCAGATTTCTAAAGTGATTTTTGTAAGAGCATTTGCCCTGGATTAGTTTGCTCCTGAAAGCTCCATCAGAGCTTTTGGTGGGCTATTTAACAGAGCAGAGGCAGCGAGAGGCTTGCGCCCGCTCTCTGCCCTCACACTCAGTCCGCAGGTTTGCAAAGATAAAGAGGGAGGATTGGTTTCAGCCAAAGCTGCTCTTCCATCTTGTGTGTGTGGGATTTTGTGGGTCAGGCTCAGGTGTGTTAGTGGTCTGAAACCACGGACAATCCGTTTAAGCTCTGATGGATTTGTTCTGTTCAAACTAAGCCTTACTTTCTTGAAGGACTTAGACATACTGAGAGTGACAAAGGGAAACTGTGGGAAAGAGGGAACTAAAGATGATATAAGTTTTTGCATCATTATCATTTTTGAAAAGGCATGCTTTTTTAAATCCATCCAACCAAACCAAACCTATAAGGATCGTGTTTAGGTCACATACACTGAGTAATCTGACTGCACTTTGATTTAGTCCCTATCCAGTCCTTCCCTGTGGTGAAGCATCCACCACTTAAGAGTGGCGCTAAGTGGTAGACATGGGGCTTTGAGATCACAAGCTGGAGCTGCAGCCAGACAGCCAGGGATGGGGTGTACAGTACTACTACTACTGAGGGTGGTGAGTCACCCTTAAGCACAAGTTAGAGAAGAGAAGAGAAGAGAAGAGAAGAGAAGAGAAGAGAAGAGAAGAGAAGAGAAGAGAAGAGAAGAGAAGAGAAGAGAAGAGAAGAGAAGAGAAGAGAAGAGAAGAGAAGAGAAGAGAAGAGAAGAGAAGAGAAGAGAAGAGAAGAACAAGGAGCCGTCAAGTCCTGACAAGATGAGATGAAAACAAATATCAAGCTCCAAATCCTGTTCCTTGTTGGAAACATGAAATGTTTTGAGGGAATTGTGATGCCTTTGAGATATACTGTACTTCTCTTCTTGAAATGCCATGCAAAACACTGCCTTCGCTTCTACTGTAGGACTACTTTAAAATTAGCGTGATGAATACTGTAGCTTCAGGAAGAAGGACGAGGATGCTGCAAGTCTGCGTCTGCAGATGTAATGAAATTGCTATAAAATTTGAATCAGACACGCTGAAGTTAAATGGCTGTATGGGTGCAACTTGTATCGTAAGCTTGCTGTTATTTACCAAAAAGTCCAAAAAGGATATATTAATCGATTATATAGTTTTATCACTTTAAAAATGTTGAGTTTTGAGGCCGCCTAAAACTCTCAAATTTAAAGGAAAAGTTCCTACATTTGAGCCTACAGATGATCTTTTGTTGAGATAACTTATATCTTTCTTACAGATTTTGAGTTCTGCTTATAGGCAGAATTCTAAACAATAATAGTTTTTGAATTTTCTGTGATACAGATAAGAAAAAATAAACAAGTTGGTCAAAATGTTGAACCATGACAGCCATGTTCAAACATTAAACTGTGTTAAAACTGTCTGAAAAACTTTCAAAAAAATGTCGGCAAGATATATAATTAGTTAGCACAACTTTTTCTTTAGTCTCAGTATGTAGAACTCAAAACTTGAAGTAACATTACATATGAATGATAAGTAACATATGATGCTGTTAGACTTAAGGTTTTAACACAGTCACACTTTATCAACAAAGGGGAGCGACAGTCACAAATTGAAACTGGGACAACGATCTTGATAAATGTTCTTGAATGATTGACATACAATTGTCTCAGGCTGATCTTTTCCATTATCAAATCTAAATAAATTGATAATCACAATGGTGGTATGAGCAGCACCTAGGGGTCAGCAACAGGTCTGTGTGGATCCCCTCACTTTGCATGGGCAGGTTCTGTAAAGGTGCAGTTTTCCCATCATTACAGTATATGCAAACACATTTCTTGGCATATTAGGGATCCTACTTTGTCTGTGTACGCTAACCATTCCATAGCTTGACTCCATTGGCTTTACACAAAGAAGCTGGTAGGCTACAGCATCATTAAAATTGATGCACCCTAACAAGTTGTCCTGTACTGTTCTGAATGTCTCCCTTGCAGTCAAGGGGCTGCAGTGCTATGGCTGCAACATCATCCAGGGCCAGAGGTATGTGGACGTGGGCTGCTCCAACCCAGAGGTCCTCACCTGCACCCACTCACACAAAGGCTTCAAACACCGTTTCTGCATCAAAACAGAGAGCAGTAAGTCTACATACATACATGAACAATATTCATTTATAATCTGAAACATGGCCCCAATTTCTTCTCCTCTTCTCTCTTCATTCTCCAAGTCAGTAAGCCAATGTGCCTGTGTATGATACTTATTTTATAGGAATATTTACAATGCGGTGGAAGATGATTAATTCAGGATGAATGCAATCTGGCGTGCACTGGACATTGGCATAATCATCCCTAATCATAGGCCTACTTTCATGTAAATGTGGTTTGTCCGCTGATGTGAATATTGTATTGCTCCTTGCGCCGGGGATAGTTACATAACCCCCTGCTTCGGTGTGCTTTGCTGAGTACATTAGAAGTCATTCATTGTTTGATGTTAAGTCAAATGGAGGATGTGGACAGCCGCGACAGGACAGCGGTGCTCAGATGAGTCGTTCTGCTGATATCCAGAGAAGCGTGGACAATCCAGCTGTTCCTTTGATTGGCGCCTAACTCGGCTCACTCGTGCTGAAAGGGCTGATGATGAGGCACCTTGTCCGTTTGCTCAGAAAAAAAACTGCAAGCTCAGACAAGAGGGCTGACAGCAGCCCATCAGGCACTGTCTGTGTGACAAGCACCTTTTTCAAAATCTTGAGGCGCTGTCTCGTGGTAAACTGTGGCCAAACAGCATGTTAATCTTAATGTGACCCCACCAAAAATCCAAATCTAACAGATGCTGGTGAAATTCCAGAATTGTCTTAAAGTTGTAGTCCCTTTTTTCCCATCAGGTTTACGACATCTGTCCCCAGCCCAAACCCTGACCATACACGGCTCTTCTCATTTATCGGCCTCCACTATAACTGTGAAGGTGAAAGAAAAATGAAGGAGCTGGGTTAATTTTTTCAGGTTGGCCCTGCTTCCCCCATATAGAAGAGCTGATTACTCTTTGTTTTCTGCTTTATAATAGCAGATAGATCTGAGCTCCCTGTGTCCGGGGATGTCTGGTTGCTATTTGTCTTAAAGGAGATACAAATATAAATAGCAGAAGTGTTGTCAGGTGCAAGAAGGTGATTGGTAAAATCTCATGACTTTAGTTAAAGAAAAGGAAAGAAAAGCTGAGGTGACAATCAAACTGTGTTACAGACATTATTGGAGGGCTATTCGTCATTACAAGGCTTTTAATTTAAGACAGAAGTGAGAGAATCTCCTGTGGATTTGCAGCTCTCGCATACATGGATTAAGATTTAGGTTTGACAGGTTTCACCAGTGTGCTAAAATATACTTTGTTTTGTATATTCTGTCAGTATTTCCCTTGTTAAAACAAAGATAATAAAGGTTTTGAATGCAGACTTCTTAAAATACTCTAATTTGTGCCAATACTAGGTTTTCTTTTACTGCATAAAAGAGTACAAAATGTTCTATTTGTAAGAGGAATTGGTTTCTCAGCTGTGAAGACATATCCTGTGGAGTGTGCGCCTTTAAGGCTTCTAAATGTCTTACTCATTACACGCTTGCAGTATTTGGTGCTTACTTGTGCTTTTTACCCCCCTTCTTATTGCTGAGCCAAACACCAGCTCGTCACTCTTACCTGACTGACTGTCTTCCCTTTCCGTCCCTCCAGCAGCCCTGGGTATTGTCCTAACCAGTGGTTGTGCCACATCTCGACACTGCCAGCAACAAGAGCTGCCAGGGGTGCGCATCCACTGCTGTGCCTCAGACCTATGTAACAGCGCCCCCTCGTGGCATCCAAGCACACTCCACTACATCTGTCCGCTGCTCAGCCTCTTGCTGCTGAGGATGTGGTTGTGATATGGATGGAGTCCATCCTGAAAGAAACACCAGTGGACTATGGGAGAAAATATTTTAAATAAGTGACTCATCTCATCTCTTAGCTGCTTATGTTTAGGGCTGAAGGACAGTTTTACTCAGTGGCTGTGGTGTCATGGTGAGCACCTTGAGCTGTTGTCACACTGTTAGCTTGGACTTACAGACTTACACCTTGTGAATCTGTTTGATCAAAATAATTATACATCTAAAGTTTAGATGTATAATTATTTTGATTAGTTTAGATTCTAAACTGATGAAAGCACCAGAGAATTTATAAATCACATACTTACTCCATGTAGCTTGAAGTTCAGTGAAAATGTCATTATTGGACATGTGTTGCAATGATGGACAGAGAAGTTAATAGGAATTATAATGTCAGTTCATAAAAATCTTTCAGTAAAGACACCTTGTATCAGTAATGCAGATTCACACTGTGTTTTTTAAAGGCGTACATCCACAGTAAGACATACATCTCTTTTATCTGTTATAATGAGTTCATTATCTTTCTCAAGATCAAAACATTTGTGTGCAGTATAGGTTCTTTTGAAGTCACAGGCTATTTACTTTAATTAAAGATATTTCTTTAGTTTGATTACAAGTTCTCCAAGCTAAGCTTGGGAAAGCACAATGCATGTGGTTTTTATGTAGGAATGTATGACATGTTGTACAGTGAAAGCATGTAATGTTGTCAATTATGTAATAAAATGTTTCATATTTTTGAAAAGAAAAATTATTTGAACTCTGCTTTTTTTATACCAAGACACACCATGAATATCACATAAACAGAGCAAACTGAAATCACTTGTGGTACATATCATTTCATGAGAATTATTTTAAACCGTGAAAAAATAACCTATTTTTAACACTAAATATAATTGAAAAAAACATAATGTGATGTAGGTGCGATAGAAGGTGTTAAACTAATATTCAACCGTATTAAATTACATTTTTAAAAGGTTTTTCATCAGGCCTAGACTGTATGTTTTGTTTATCTTAAACCTGTCATATAGCCTAGGCCTACAAAACATCTAGGCTACGTTAAACCCGCAGCATTCTACACAATCACAGTAAACGTGCGGCCACAGAAAAGCAAAAGAAGCACTGGAGCAGAAATTCCGTCCTATGCAAGGACGTTAATTGGGCAGAACATGTCAAGCACAAAATGTTTATAAAGCATAGCCCCTCTTATGCTTAATGTTGTCCATGTTACACATTTCAAGAATCTCGAGAGGATTTTATTTAATATTTTAGAAACAGACAAAGGTAGGCTACTAAAATGGTAGGCCTATTATTTAATTAAATTTTTAATATGGATCTTAATATGAAGCGAAATTATTATTTGCATCTGTCAACCATGGTGCTATTGCTTTCAACCCATAGGCAAATGTGCTAATTGATTATAGCCTGGTGTTATAGTTCTGCATTTGTAAAGTTCGATGCAATGGTGACATTGTAACTTTATTTTACATTATTCGGTTATGTAGGCCTAGACCTATTTTCTTTGAATATGGACCACAGTGTGCATGTTTACACCTGTGCAGGTGCAGGTGAGGTTCCCTTCCACTGAAACAGCGCACGTCATTGGTGCACACACCGCAAATCGCCGCATACGATGCTCTTTGTCCCAGAAGCCCATTGTATACAGCGGAGGAAACCCTGTGCCGTGAGCAGCCATCTTGGATAGACTTGAGCCAGGATAACCTGCATTCCTCTTTTGAGCAGCTCAAGAACACAGCGCTGAAAATACCTACTTTCTGGTAAGGACAGAAAAGAGAAAACACATGTACGCATTCATACACACGTGCATAATGTGTGATAAACGTAGAGCCACTGGTATTTACAATAAGAAACCGTTGGAGCAGGTTTCGAGCCTGTGTTAGCCGGGAGTCGGCTAATTGGCAAGGTAACGACGCTAGCTAACAGACGGCTAACTCTAGGTTTGTGTTTGTCATTTGGTTCCAGAAAATAGGAGATATTGGCTTTAACGCTGTTAGAGAATACCACTGTAGGCGAGAAATGTCTAGCTCAGCGTCGACTGAATATATGTTGACAAGCTGAGTAAGCTACGTATAGCTGCCATAATCCAACCATTTGCAGCTAGCTGGCAAACTAGCCAGCTAATGCTATCACTAGCTGGCGTTAGTTGGTGTATTGTGGCTTTTGAGAAATTATCCGTAAGCCAATCTAAATATACTAATTAGATGACTTTGACTCGATTGTCTGTTAATTGAGGCAGCCGACTTGCACGTTCTGCTTTTCATTTTGTTTAAAATCTGTTGTCAATACAGTACACAGCCACTGATGTCAGCAAGCAGGCAACCAGCTAACGCAAACTTGGCTGTCAACATAGCTCATTTAGGGCCGTGACTGTTATCGGACACGATCACGTAGCTATTATCTAAGAGCAAGTCAGGTGTTGTGTCTTAAAGGTCGCTTAGTATCGTCGCTTGCCTTTTCTTAGCGAACTGATGGAGAAATAACCAGAACGACGCTGTCACTTTGCCGGTTGTTAAGCTAAGCTAGCCACAGTCGTCGTGGATCAAGCGTTACAGTGTCAAATTAAAGCGTTAACAACAGACCCTGCACTGGGGGTTGTTTTGATTTGCATAATATGCAATACCACCTCTTTTAATTCGGTGTTTATTTATTTTTTTTGTGTAGAAGAGGTACCATGGTTATCTGTAGTGCATCGTTGCATATAAGGTCTGATATTACCTTAGCCAACAGTGAGTTAGCCTCTTCTTTGGCTTTGCTTTTCCCCAACAATAGATGTGAGTAGTTTAAAAGCGGAAGTCGGCTACTACAAAGTAGACCCTTTTGTAGGTATAATAAGTGTCATTCCCCCCACCGGAAGATATGCTTCTATCCAACCAGAATTGCTGCATCATTTTAGCTTTAATGCCAATGCACTCTCTGTACTGGCAGGCTTGGTCTTAAACTTGAATAACAACGTTACTTCATATTTTTTGTGTTGATTTTATGTAATCATATAAATGATAAATATTCACAAATCGATATGATTTGTATGCATTGTTATAGTGTCTGTCTTTCCTGTTAGTGATGATCTCATATTGTTTTTAGTGCTTGAAAGGAGTCACATGATTTGGTGGGCCTGAACGTCATGGAGGCACTAGGACAATGTATATGTCATGATTTCCTGTTTGGTGATTGGAGTTAGCCATTCGGACGTCCATCCTTCCCTCTATGGGAAGCGGCTGTTTAGAGAAGTCAAAGGCAGTGACCGTATTTCACAGGAAAAAGATTCAGTGTGTTGGAGAGTGATGAGAAGTGCTGAGGCTGCAGTTTGGTCACATGGTCTTGTCTCGCCTTTTCCTTGATGGCTACTCAAGGGGTTTATTTCTACGTAACAAGCACAAGAAGCTGAAAAAGGAAGGTGGTTATCACAGTAAAATCACATTTTACACTGGTTTGGGTCAGGATACCTACCTTGTCTAATGGCTTACCTTCCACAGCCCTGGAAACCACATGAGAGCCATGTGACATGGCCTGGAAAAATGCCCTCAGATGTTACTCTAGGATTTTAAAAGTCATGGTATAATTGGCTGAGTTGTTAATGGTTTCAGTACAATTAGAAGGAATTTGGGAAGAATGTGAAACTAAACTAGTGTCATCTTTGAAATCAGAAAAGTAGCACTTAAGTGTAAGAAGCTTGTGAGAGAAGTGTACTGTTGTGAGTATTGTGGTATCAAACTAATTCATATGTTTAACTCAATAGGTGGATATTTATTATATCTATCTATAAATATCTAAATCTAACTATCTATTTATAAGGTGGATAGCAGTGTATTAGGATCACATAGAAAGTTCATACAGGGTGCTTTCCACTTCAGTTAGCAAGTTGGTGTTAGCCTGAGCAATCACCAAATGTCAGGTCAGGTTGCAGAGCTTGTGGGGGACAGTGTGAGCCAAGTCTTTTCTCGGGCCATAAACAAAAACAGTCACAGCCTGATCTTATATCTGGATTTGTTTACATAGTTTAAAATGAAAAGCATGCTGCAGCTTTTGCTATCAAAAGTTCTGTTTTGTTTTTCTTTAGGGAATTAAAAATGCAGAAAAATACTTTTAGATTTCTTTTAGTTTTATCTATTATTTATGTTCATATAAATCAAATCTGATTCTGCACAGAAGTCAACTCTTCTTTTGTGATGTTTACAGGCATCAGTTTTCTAGTACATTCTTCCACCACCTAAAACAGCAGCGTTTAAGTGAAACATTGACCTGAATTAACCTGAGCTAATGCCTCGTTTCCACCTAGTAGAGCGGTTCGGTCCGGTTATTTTGTCTTTTAATTTGCCAAAAGTTGGGTAGGGTAATGATATAAGCGAGCCTAACCGCTCTAAGCCGCTCCTATTTTCGGTACTCCTACGCGTCTGAAAGGGTGCCAAAAAGGTGGAGCTACTTGATTGGTCGAAAGAATCATTTCCGCTGTGTGTAGTCACTTCTGCACCGAGCCGTCTCTGTGCATTTCCGGCGTAATACGCTCACAACACGGGGGGAATAAATAAAGAAGCGGCTGGTTTGACCAAGCAAAAACGAGAGACCGCTGGCTTGACCACAGTTGTTCCACAGCCCGATACTATTCTGGCGGCGGCTATCGCAGTCCAGCCTAAACCCCGCCCTACCAGTAAGGGCAGGGTCGGCGGTGGAAACACCACAGAGATTCTTAAAAGCGCACTGTCCCGCTCTGAGCCGCTCCGACTCGACCCGCTCTACTCGGTGGAAACGAGGCATACGTAGCCTTGCATGTCCTTAACATTTCTTGTCTCACAACTAAGCATCTTCAATCCTCTTTATAAAACTTAGTCCATTTTCATACGCTACTGAAAGTCTACTCCTTTTATCTGAACCCTTTTTCATCCCTGTTTCCTAAACCTTTTATTTTAACTCGCCTGTTGTATCTTCATTCCTCATATCATATCCATATTTCTTCTCTCCGCACTAATCTCCCCAGTCAGACGTGACCACTGAACTGCAGATGCAGAAGTGTAAGCATTGACACCAGCAGCACTAGGCTCTGATCTAGCACACTGATTTCAGTTTCCAGGAAATGCTTTAACTGAAGCACAGTTTTCACTGAGCTGCGTATCAGAGAAAGGCGCTGGTTTAAGAAAGACTATCTTTGGCAGGGACATAGAACCCATCAGGTTGCTGAAGAATGATCATGCTCCTGATCATTATCAAGCCTGAATTATTTACTTCTCTACTACAGCAGATATACTGTACAACCGCACCTTGATACAGATTTAAAAATCAGCCTTTTTTCAGCACACCTTTTTAAAGAACAACAACTTGATGTCAGGAGATGGCATTTGTGTCAAACATTTATTTTACAGTGGTATTTTACATGAGGAAAACTGCCTTATTTCTTAAGCAGCTTCATAGATTTCATACATGAGCCATTTATTTATTCATGAACAAATCTGTACATGTTCACCATTTGGTAAAACTAATGGCTTTTTCCTGCAAGCTTTGTCTATACTGTGAGTGGAGTGTGAACAATGAAACATCGCTTGGTATCACATAGGTGTCATGGTTATTTTTAGTCTAGCTCTGAGCCTGTGATGCTGGAGGTGTGTACATGTAAGTGCCACACTGTTTAGTTATAGACCGACTTGGTCCAGTGTCATCAATTTAACTTTAATGGCTGCTGTAATTCTTTGTGAGCCTCTGAAGTGTAGATAGAGTATTCAAAATCGCTGCATACAGTGTATTTAATAATAATACAGTGTACTTAATGGTTGTCACATTGTTGCTGGATTGGATTTTGTAAGACTGGAAATGTTTTGGTCTGTACTAGGTTGTTAAAGAAAATGACACTTTGGCCCAGTGAAATATCCACAATAACAACAATAACACACTTTTCCCCTCAAGCCAAGTGAACATTGGTGCAGCATGTGAAAGGTTGTATGAGCTTTGAGGTCTGACATATTTCATCAACGAAGGACGACTAAGGGGTAATGCTCCTGAAATACAGTCTTACCAGTAACTGACCCCATTGATCAGTAAAGGGTTGTAGAAAGAAAGGATTCAATGAAACAAATCAGTGCTCATTATGATTGCTGATGAGGTTGACAAAAGAGGAAAGGATGCTTTTACATTCAAAGACCCAATGTCAAGCACTGTGTCAGTACATGCCATGGCTGTTATTTTTTCTGCATTTGATAAATGTAGGCAGAAATATGTAGTGTGTAGGAAGTGCAGTCATGGCACCTTCTAGTTGACCAACTACATGAATAAGTATTAGTGTTCAGTTTCATTTTAGTTTTTCTTTGTACGGTCAAAGCTGTCGCATCATGGGAATTTTAATAGGAAGCAAATTTGCTGATGATTATCTGAAGCAGTCATATATGATATTGAGTTTTATTCAAGCTTATGTATTATCATCAACAAGGTTATACTTGCTTACATTGATGTGCTATATTTATAATTTCATAATATGATTGATTAATTACTCAATTTGTTGTCACTGGACTATACAGTGTAAAATAATAAATTTGTTCTTTGTAATCAACACTGTGTTTGCATTACCTGAACATGTCTTAGTAGGAAAACGGCGAATTGCCCTCGCTGAAAGTTAAAGTGCCTAAACGTCTTCCTCTTTTCTCTTTCAGAGCCACAATGGCCACCGCACCGTACAACTACTCCTACATTTTCAAATACATCATTATTGGTAAGTCAGCGATGCCAATGAGCACGGGAGTGTTGAGTCTCTCCAGAGAGCCATGTTGATGAGCCTTTTGGGAGCAATTCAGTCTATTGATGTATCCCTATAACGATCACCTGAATCTATTTCTGTATACTGTACGCTAGTTGACACACTGAGTAGATCCAACATGTCTTAGAATGTTAATTGTGGTCCATTTTAGAACTAGTGACATTAGGAGATATGTATCTGCGTGATTGCCTTTATCTGCTGACAGCTAAACTAGACACACATCTTGACTTGGTTAGAATTAAATGTAACTAATGCATTAGTCAAAGAAAGCCTATGATTGTTATTCCTCTTGTAGTCAATGTCAATTCTTTTTTCAGAATCAATGACTAATATTTTAATGCCATACTACTCTAGTCTATGCATCTTATCAATGCATTTTACAGTGCAAATGTGTCATGTAATTTTAAATGCCTTTCCCCCCGTTACAATTCTGTTCCTCTTTTGCTGACATTTTTCTCAATCTGAAGTGCACATATTGCTTTCACATTTACTTGTCTTGTGTATATATACATTTACAGACATTCATAACATAAACAAACACACCCAATGCTCCAGGCTATTTACCTTCCTCTGTGAAACCTGAAACAGCCTGACTCCAAGTTGACACTCAGCTTGGATCTTAAAGGTGTTTGTGGATAAGTCTACAATAGCCTTGGAGAGATAGTGACTTGCTACTTTATTTGGGCTTATGCTTTAGTTTTATTTTTATTTTTTTACACCTATTACACTTTAGGGATCAAGGCAAAAAACAAATGCACCATTAGTGTCAAAATGAGTAGAAACATGTAATGTCAAATATAACATGGGCTGTCCTTGGTTCTAATCTTTCTGTCTATCACCGCTTCACATACAATTTTAAGTATTGTCGCTGACTGTCATTGAGGGGCTACTACATCATGCATAGGGGCAACACTGCAGGCTTAAATAGAGATTTGTTGTTATTCTTTTTTCCTTGACTGACCTGAGTTTCTCTCTGTCTCTCTCTACAGGGGACATGGGGGTAGGGAAGTCATGCTTGCTTCACCAGTTCACAGAAAAGAAATGTAAGTGCCGCTCCGATCTTGGCTCTTTTCCGTCCGTGCTTGTGCCTCGGTGTATGTAAGGTTGCCAGGTTGAACTGGAGTGCGTTAATGGCTTTAGATTTCTTCTACGCCTAGCGGAAACGAGCGGCACAGAAGTCGAGTGTGCGCTCAACAGTGAGAGACTCTTCTTCTGGGTTGCAGTCAGCTGCAGCCTCCCATTACCATTCAGCTCCGTTTAGTTTAGTGCTGCTATTAACAAGCCAGATGCTGTGTTCCTCATTCAGTCTCCACATCACATCCTGCAGACACACACGGAGACACACACTGGGGTGGTTTAGTAAAAGGCTTTTCACTGTCAGTTTTAAGGAAATTTGCCGCTTTCTGGTTGTTGATACTTTAGATTCGGAAAACTGTGGTTAGAATGAGTGATTTATCGATGCACCTGCTGCCTGCTTACAATGGAGATGAGGTGTTTGTGACCACGACGCACGTGTTCACAAAATATGTATTACCACATTAATATTGTAAGCTTAAATGAGGCACAAGTTGTAACTTGTATCTACCTGATAAAGGAAGGAAAAGTTTAACACACTTCCCATCACATTTTACATCTTTCTCTTTTTCCAACCTAAATAAGATGAAATGTCAAATGTATGAGCACTGAGGGTATAAAATGGCGAAAGAAAAAAACTAAATTACACAAAGACGGGAACTAGACTCAAAGTAACCTCCCCTTCCTCTCCCCAGTCATGGCTGACTGCCCCCATACGATTGGTGTGGAGTTTGGGACGCGGATAATCGAGGTGAGCGGCCAGAAGATCAAGCTGCAGATATGGGACACGGCGGGACAGGAGCGCTTCAGGGCCGTCACCCGCTCCTATTACCGCGGAGCCGCAGGGGCGCTCATGGTCTATGACATCACCAGGTACAGGAGGCTTGGGATGTTTCCATACACATGTTAAGGGATTTTTTTTTTTTTTTTTTATTTATTTATTTTAAGTTTGCATAAAATTAAAAGAAATGCGAAATAGGTGCGTTTCCATCAAGTGGTTGGAGCGGATAAACTACACTAGTTTTGGTGGTAGTCAACGTACCGTGACATGATAAAAAGTAGAATGAGTTGTAGTTACAAACTGTACACAACAAAGCAAACGGGGAGAGAGGTCTGCAGGAATTGGTTTCTATTAGGCAAGTATTGATTGCCCTTTCAATGACGCTAGGATTAGCTAATCGCTATCCAGGGACGAGGACGTGATGCAGAGAATATGATGCACGCAGCAGCAGGAAGGGCAATACAGCGGAGCAGAAATAGCCGATCAGTCAAGTGTTTTATTTGTTTGCTACGTCACAATTATTCGACAAATGTGTTTCTTCAGTTTGGGCATTAATTATCTTTCACACAAGTAAAAACCACCTCAAGCACAAGTAAAAACATTTAGCTAATTTGAGAATTTTTTCTTCTTTAGATTATGGTGTTTCAATCGACCTTTTCAGTAGCAATACTTCAAAATGCGCATAAAAGCACGGTGATGGAAACCCAGCTTTTATGTGTGGGAATTAGTCTCTACATGGTCTCAACTTTAGAACAAAGCTTTATGTGATGTCTGCATAACTTTTCAGTGTTTTATTTAAACGTGTATGTAAGAGGAAGCTAAAGCATCTGATAAGTGCAGTCATCCCCTACAGACTCCCTCAAAACAAACAGTTCAATTTCTCTTATAGCGTGTGTCTGACCTTGCCTAAACTGTTAGATGGTATCAGCGGCCTGCTAAATAAACAGTTCCATGTGTGGAATGTCTATCCACACCACACCCAACTCCAGTAAGGCCCCCAAGGGCCACAGAAACAGTGTTTGACTGAAAAAAAAGCTAATATGAACTGTTTACATCAGTGGTTCTGTTTACATCAGTGGTTCTCAAAGTGCAGCCCGCACTTTGAGAACCACAAATCAGCCATTGGCCCGCGGGTTTGACAAACATTTGGGTTTGTCAAACCCAAACCCAAATGTTTCCAGTCTACAGCTAAAATAAAGGAATTGGCCTCACTGTTCCGATACTTATGGAGGGGACTGTATATTATGTATCATATGGTCCAGTCTAGTGTTCAGGATGAAGTGTGTCAGTGCAGTGAGCTCCAGGTATTTTTGTCTGCCGTATTGGAAGTTGTAGATTAGGCTTGTTCCTTGGAAGAAGTTACTTGGCAATGGGGATAGTTACAGTATTGTCAATTTCCTACAAAAAGATTCTCGGTCGCATGTCACTCCCCTCTCTGCCCCATTTCAACTCTGTCTCTACACTATCAATAAAGCATAAAAATTCCCAAAAAATATCTTAACAAAAATAAAAAAAGTTTTTTTGTTGAACAGAGGTTTTTGTGTTTCACATGTGCGTAATAAATTAAAAATATCCATTTTAAAGCGTGTATATAAACCTAGATTATTCACCTCATGATATTATCCTGCTTTGTTGTTGAACAGTCCTTAAGATGTAGCAGCTGCAGGCTTTTTTTCCTGATCCCTCATCAGATGGCACAAAGTGAAGTCTTTGCCTGTTGTCATAGTAACCTCTGCCCCTCTGTTGATTTCATGCAGGAGAAGCACGTACAACCACCTTAGCAGCTGGCTGACTGACGCCAGAAACCTCACCAACCCCAATACTGTAAGTCTACACATTGATGTATTGTTTTACTTGGCGTACTGGAATTATTCATTGGTGTCTTTTGCATTTATGTCCCTGCAGATTACAAATTCCCTTCTTCATACCCACTGCTGTGTTACTTTATTTGTATTATACGCCAGTTGTCATTGCCACTGATTCATTTCCCTCGTGTCATCCTCCCTCTTCCTCCCTTGAGCCTGTTTTAAGGCACAGAGCCCTTTCCATTTCTTGAATTGGATTTTCTTGGAAAATATGATAAATAATGATCACACATGCTTTCATTTGTTACTCACAAGTGTGTTTTCGGCAATGTCACCCCCACTCCAGGTTTGCAGCATGAAATAAAAAAATGTTTTTAGTGTTTATTTATAACAAGTTATTTTACTACACATGAATGTATAAATATGACAACTAAGTAAACATTACTATGGATATGGTATAATAACGATATGTGATAATGAGGTTGCGTGGTGTTTTTTTTCTCCCGCCACTTTACAGTAACAAAATAGTGCTCCGAGAATAGAAATTGGCTAAGCTGTTTTCCACTAAGTATCTTGAAACAACCATGCGGTGGCAGTGTTGTTGTCTGGTCATGGTTTGTGCTCAACATGTGTTCCTGCTTCCTGTTGTTGTTGTTGTTGTTGGAGATGAGAAACATAATGAACACATTATTTGATCATTTGACTGACATCTGAAGAAAAACAAGAGTTATGGAAGACTCCTTTGGAATTTAGCAAGAGCTTCTAAAATGCAGCTCTTTCAAATCAGCCCTAATTACACTGCCTACGGCCTTCTTTTTTATGTAGTGGAATAATTTGAAACACACTGCAATCGCACAGTAGAATTTACACCACTATGTATGTTTGTGGAAAATATTGCTTTTCCATTAGATGCTAACACGGGAGAAATTCTGAAATAAAACAGAAAAAATGGGCGAAAGGAACATGAATAATTTATGTGGAACATGCAGACGTTTCAGAAGAGTCTTTGGAGAGTCTGTTACTGCTATAACAAGGAAGCTCATTACATTACATCAGTACATTACACGTCTAATTACATCACAGTTGCTAGGAGCAGTGTCGAGTGTGCTAATGTGGGGGTGGGAGTTTTATCAACTGCTTTAGGAACAGTCCTCTTACACTGCCTTTGGCTTTCTCATAAGACATTTTCTCCTTGAGAGAACATACTGTCCAGCACACTGTCTGATTCTTCCTGTCTCTGTATTCTCAGGTGATCATTCTCATAGGAAACAAAGCCGACCTGGAGGCCCAGAGGGACGTCACATATGAGGAAGCCAAGCAGTTTGCTGAGGAGAACGGTGAGCCAGACACACAACAGCACATGTTTGGAACAATGGAAAGAGGGTTTTATGTGGAGAAATGGTTTCCCTTTATATTTCACCATTGTGTCTCTTTAACTCTGCATTGTATTAACCAATCACAATACTCTCAAACTTTATCTGGCAAGATGTCTTCCAAAACTGTGACCACTCCATCAATTTCAACAAAACAATCACATTTATCCCTACCAAATGTCCAAATATTTTGCCCTTGTATTCATTTCAGAATGTTTACAATTGGAAGCCCTTGTGGTGGATTTCTAGACACAGAAGGAGATATTAATATCCTTTATTTATATTTGCTAAGGCAGTAACTATGAGAAGATGATTTAAGAGATTAAGTGAGCTGAAATATTTATTAAAAAGACTGCGAATGAGAGCTCGGTATTCAGGGTATTTGAGCTTAAACCAAATGTTTTACTGACTCTGTCCTTGTTTTATGTTCTAAAGGTCTGCTGTTTCTGGAAGCCAGCGCAAAAACGTAAGTCTGCCTAACTTCAGCCAGAACGTGAAATATCCCTTTGCTTATATTCTCCCCATCACCCTCCTTATTCACCGTTGTGTTTTAATGCTCTGTTGTTCAGAGGCGAAAACGTGGAGGATGCCTTCCTGGAAGCCGCCAAGAAGATCTACCAGAACATCCAAGATGGCAGCCTGGACCTGAATGCCGCCGAGTCGGGGGTCCAGCACAAGCCGTCTGCCCCTCAGGGCGGCCGATTAACCAGCGAACCACAGCCCCAGAGGGAAGGCTGCGGCTGCTAATGACCAAGCAAACCCCCTTCATCCTCCTTCCCCCCCATTATCTCTCTCTCACTCTCTTTGTGTCCTGCCTCCATAAACCATCCATTCCTCCACATCCGTACGTCCATCCACCGTCAGCCCACAATGCACTGCAGCAGGGCCGCGGAAGGAAGGAACAGAGGATTGGATAATCGACTGGGGCCAGACTGAGCTGGGCTGTGTGGACTACATCTCTCCCCCTCCTCCTCTTCGCCTGTCTCCCTTTCTTTCTGTCTCACTCTCCCTCTTTAAACTCTGTCACTCTGTGTTGTCGTCCCATACCTCTCCTCTTTCGCTCCCCTCCACTCTTATTGCACCATTCAGTGTAGGTTCACCCCCCGTCATAGAATCGTAGACGCCACCACACATTACACGGGTTACTGACACTTTACATAGATGTAACGTTCACACGATAATGATAAACCAAGACTGTTTTTTTACGTCAGGTTTTATAGCTATATCTGACATTTAAACACTGCATTAAGTTTCATCCACCACTGATCAGTTCTGTATGAATCGGACCCAATTCTATTCCCAAATTTACGACGCCTCTCCCGCATTGTAAACCAATCCAGCAATTTATCGAGGTGTGATATTTCACTCACTCTTAATATTTGTGGGATGGGACAGTGAAGGCAATGAGGTCATGTATCATGCCGCCACACAAATAGAGGCTCTTAAGTGTGCGTCGAAGAATGTTGTAGCCGAGAGCTTTTTCTGCAGGATTCAAACCGGCTTGTGGCTTTTGTTTCTGTTTTCCGTGCTGCTCTGCAAAAAGTGAGTTCCTTGGCCAGATTTGGTAACCCTGATGTTCTCAGGAGAGAGGAAGAGAAACATTAAGAAAAATACAGGAATTATTCCTCAATCTTTACTCTGGAGATATATCACAGGGAGGGACAGTCGGTGTTTTCCAGCTCGTCTGTGTGTTTTGTGAGTACCTGTGTGTTAAGAAGTCGGATGGGAGTTTCTTTTGACTAAGTTTAGAATAACACTTTTACAAAAGAAACGCTTTTTGTTTTTGATAAATGAATTCACATCAGTTTCTTTGCACCAGCTCTCCCTCTCATCACCCGTATCATCCCCAAAACTCCTTCCCCAGGTCATATCAACAGAGTCTGTCTTTACCAGCATTTCTGTCATTGTTTGTTGCCTTATTCTAATTAATGTGACTACTCTTTCATTTTTATCGTGTTGCAGCACTCGCTCTTCACAAGGCTATTGGGACTCACCCCGATTCAATGAATTCACTCTTTTAGAAGAATTACTGCATTTTACTGGCGAATAACCTTATAACACGTGGTGGCTCGCCTGGTCAAACTCTCAAATGGTCAAGTTTCAGCAGCATGGTCTTAAGCCCACATCTTTATTATTCAGATGTAAAAACAAAACTGTCAACACTCCTTTATCTCAAGTGCTGCACTGAAGAGCTGATCTTTGTTAATTTGGGCGGTTGTTCTTCTGCCTTGTATAATACAACACCAAGCAGCATGCCCTCCCTCCTCCCCTGAAACACAGTGAAATTTTCTGTACCATAGAGTGATTCCCTGATTGGACAGCTGTATATATTGCTTCTTAACTATTGGTGATGACATCGCTACTTGGGATTTAGAATTTTATTTGCTGGCTCTGCCAAGATCTGTACAGTTGACGTGCTAGTGGGTTGCCTGTAATTCATGCTTGGGAAATTCTGTAACATAGTTTCTATTAATAAATGTATGTAAAGGACAGACACCTAGACACCCCCAAACCACCCCTTCTGCACACTACTGAACCTGTCGTTGAGGGGGAGAGGAAGGGGATCGAGATGATGTGCAAACAAGTATTTATGTCCGCAAAACTTTGGTTCCTCTCATTTCTGTAAGGAGTGGAGAATGGGGCACTTTTGTTTATATTCTGTTTTCTTTTTTTCCACCCCATCATTGCTCCTTGCCATGGGAGGGGCCTATGTCACTGTCTTAACTTTTGGTGAATGGGGATTGGTTTCTAATTGTGGGAAGTTGGTGGGCTAGGTTTTCCTTTTTCCTGTGTCCCACCTCTCTTTGCAGTCTGAGTGACCACTTCCTGCTTTTGTCTGTCCACAAGTACAAAAAAAGTACATATGTATAAATTTTTAAGGAGCTGTGCTAACATTTAAATGCGTTCTTGAGTGTATATGATTTTAAAAATGTTGACATTTTGATTTTAATGACAAAATACTCTAGACAGAAAAAATAAATTATACATAACCTGTTGCTGTGTGTTTTTTTGATATGTTGCTTCTACAGAAGCATGCTTTAATGAACAGCCTGGGATTAAAAGGTTGAATTTTAACTCACACGTGTTGAACAATCACTAGACCCGTTAATGTATTTCAAGTAGCACAACTGCTTTGTATTTTATTGCAACAAAAATTGCACCAAGGCTAGAGGGAGAAACAAATAGGGAAAAAACATATTTACAAAGAAAAGAAAAGTTTGTCTACAAAATTGGTGAGGAGGCTTAGACACAAAAGTAGAGTAGTGGTATGGTTGTAAAGGGGAGGGATAAGAAGAAAAGAAAAAAGCCAACACTGACAGTACCATGTTGAAGTCAAGGCAGCTTGTGGTTGACTTGTGTCCTCAGGCATCGCAGTCAGACAGGGCACATGGGGGTGAAACACCTACAGCACAAATACTAAACATGTCCAATGTTTGCACATGAGCATAAAGGAACGTATGATGTTAAGTGGAATTTCATGGGTTCTTTTAGTCTATAATGGTCAGCTTCTCACTTATGCATTATTTTGTAAGACAGCAAGTGACATATGCATAAACATTTCAGTCCAGTGTTTCCCCCAGGATATATATATATATATTTTTGTTTTGCTGGGGTGGAAAGGCCAGTGAAACAGCATTGAGACCACGTGAATTCATTTATTCTCACAGGCAAAAAGGCCTGGTCGGAAACGCTGTTTCTGTCTGTGATCCCTCTTTACAGACAAAACAGCATGCTGCTGCAAGGCTGAGCTGCTACTACTGATGGCTTTTGTGACTGGCATGTAGAGAAAGTTGAATCAAACTTGTATAAAAAAAAATGTCCAGTCTAAGGACAACATAAAAATAACAGTCAGATCCACTGAGTTGCAGATCTTGCACCCTGGTCCCTCTCCAGTACAGACTGGAGACAAAAGGTTTTTTGGTATGGCAATCAAACATTTAAATCCAATAAAGAAGTCAACACAGCTATAGCTAACCACATTCCTGCACTTGTAAAGTGGAAAGTCTTAAACAGCTCTGCCACTAGTGTTTAAGGCACTATTTGTTAGCAAAGTGTGCAGTGAAGCAAAAAGGTGAATGCCAGAGGGGCTTATTCTGCCTTATTTGCTTGCTCCCATTATTATTTTATGGCACATGGTTGCAAATACTGCATAAAAGCATTCATACACAACAAACACTGACACGTTTTCATCACTCAGCACACACCCAAACACTGACAACATGCTACAAAGCAAATGTTCGGCCAGTTCGGGGATTTTTTGGACAGGCATCGGGTTTTAAACACTGTGTGATTCACAGAAGCTCCCCAATTCCTATAATGTGAAAATGGAAACTATGAGATCAGTCGTTTAGGTGTAGAAGGCATCCTAGAACAAGATGAGGTTAAGTGTTTCGTTTTTTTGCTTATAGTCATTGACATCGATGGAAAGTCAAACATTAACTGTGATGGAAACAAATATTGCAGGCCTTTCTTTCTACTAGTGTCATCAATCAAGGCGATAATTCAACTAGAATACATAAGACATGATCATTTCAAAAAATGATTGGTGAAAAGTCATGTTGACAAAGAATTGGCCCCTAGCTTCTCCTTGAGGCCAAAATACACTGTTCATTCATGGTTAAGGCTTCTCAATATTGCAATCTCGTTTAGAGAAAGATTCCTTTGACTCCATCCACAATAACCACACAGTGTTTCAGAGCATACTGTAGTTTCAAACCTACACTCTGCTGCTGCAGCTTTCCTGCAGGCTTTACCCTCAGATCACCAACATGAGCTCGGCATGGGCCGCAGCTCACGTGCATGCTCAGAAAAAAGGGGTAGTGTAAGATACAGGTCATATCAGTTTTATATCTCGGTAGTTTTAACATTTAATGGCGCTACCTCTGAACAATGTCACTGATCTCTTTGACAGAAGACAGCAGCTTGCTGAAGTCCTGCTGTGCGTTGGCGCCCCCCGTGGCGGTGGGGCAGATTTGCAGCTCGCGCAGGCTGGTATCCATCTTGTTGATGGCCTCGCGGAAGGCAAACTTGTTCCTCATCTGCTGTATGGAGTCCACGTAGCTAATGCAGTACTTGGACAGGTTCTTGCCAGCCTCCAGCACGGCGCTGTGGCTACCCGTCTGCTCTGAGTTGCGGCAGATGGCGGCGCGGAGCAGCTCGGTGCCTTCCAGCACCATCTCGCGCGTCACGGCTGAGTTGGGCGTGCGCTCTGCGGCCTGGCGGGGCGCAGTCTTGCGGAGGGAGCGCCGGGTGTTCACTAGGGGGATGAAAGCAGGGGAGCTCTGGTCCCCGGGGAAGGTGAGGGAGGAGGAGAAGCCTCCCAGGCTCTGGCTGGACAGACAGGAGGACACAGAAGCGGAGGTCTTTATCGGTTGAGGTTTGGAGGTGGAGCCCAGGGGCAGCTTCTTGGAGCCCTCGCCGACGGGCGAGCGGGCTTGGTCACTGGCAGTGGTTGTGTTGTCAGAGGGGAGGCCCCTAACTTTGCTGTCTGAGCTGGTGGGTGAGAGGGAGGGCAGCTCTTGAGTGGGGCTGCGGGAACTCTTTCCCATTTTGGCATTGGTGGGAGGAGGAGGTGGAGCTGGCTTGGGTTTCTGTAACTTTCCTCTTTCCCTGACAGACGAGGAGTCCATAGTGTGCTTGTGTCTGCGTGCGCGGCACTCGTCACCGGCTGCGCCTAAAGCAGGGAACACATTGGGCTTGAGAAGCTCAGCGTGGAGGGCGCTGGTCTTGGAGTTCTCCAGACCCGGCAGCCCTGGTCTCCTGACGACTTTGGGTGTTAAGGCCTTTGGGCTGGAACCAGGATCAAAGTCTTTGCCCAAAAATGAAGAGGAAACCTCTGATGACGTGTGGAGACGTGGAGGGGGAGTCAGCGTGCCCATTCGAGGGGCGTTCTCCCCTTTCTGCTCACTGGTTCTCTTGCGAGGCAGCGCCGGCTTGCCTCCGAAGGTGCCTGAGTCAAAGTGGCGGTGGCCGGGGTCTCGTGGCAGTGTGACAGACTTCCATTCGGTGCCATCCGAGCCTTTGGGCATGCTGGAGGACCAGAGGAAACGCTTGGAGTTAGACATGGATTCCTCCTCGCTGGGCGGGGTCGTAGCTGCTTTTCCTCCCGGACCAGGCAGTGCAGGGGCTCCCTTCTTCCTGGGAAACAAAGGTCCTGGGTAGGTTGGAGCCCCGTTGGTGATGCCCCCTGCCCCGTTATTGTTAATGCTCAGGAACTTTGCACAGTCCAGGCCATGCGTGACGTCGTTGATGGTCAAAATGGCGCCGTTGTTGAAGCTGTCGGTGTCTCGAGTGTCCGGAGCCACGCCCCTCCTGTCATGGTGGACGTCCATCTCTCTGAAAGAGGAGCTGCGTTTGGGTGGAGCCGGTGCATTCTTTTTCTTTTTCTTGATGAGGCTGAGGAAGCCACTGCCCCGCGTCTTGTCCTTGTCTTTGGGGAGCAATCGGTCGTCCTCATTCAGATTACCGTCCAGGAGGGGACGCTCTTTCCTGGGGAGCATGGGCGACGACACGGCTGCGTCCGGCTCCAATAAGTCTGAGCAAGAGCCAAATAAAGAAAAAGGGAGTTAACAGTGATAACAAAGAATTAAATACTTTATTAATGAATTATATGGGAATTTGAGTAACAACAATCACGCCCTCTGCATACACGATTCATTTCATATATTAATAAGTATAACAACAATTGTAGTGGACTGCAGAAGGAACAGTAAGTGTAGAATGTGTCTCACCTGGACTATCTCCATCCCGGTTGTCCATGTTTTTGCGGAGAGTTCTGGTTTTAGTTGGCAGCATTGGAGCCTGCTGGATGGGGCCCAATGTCGCCTTCTTCCCTTTCTTGCCCAGCTCCTTTTCCACTTCTGAAAATAC
This sequence comes from Ammodytes marinus, assembly GCF_949987685.1. Taxonomy (NCBI): domain Eukaryota; kingdom Metazoa; phylum Chordata; class Actinopteri; order Uranoscopiformes; family Ammodytidae; genus Ammodytes; species Ammodytes marinus. The sequence goes on from NC_137222.1 coordinate 11,383,674, forward strand.
GAACACAGTCAAGATTCAACAAGCTGACAAACATGACTTTTCACATTTTATTAACTATGACAGAAAGAAACCAGTGTTGTGTTCATTACCAGAGGGTTTATGCGGATTATAATAAAATAACAGACACAAGGAAAAGGTGTTTTATATGGATATTAACCCATTGATGACGGCTGCTGCGCGATGCCACATTGGCTCTCCTGCCTGATGCTGCGTCGCGCAGCATTATTACTTTATCTAATTTTCATGGCATTCCCAGCATAGAATGCACTGTCATTGGTTCAAATACACATGAGGTGGGTTTTGTTGATTTTTTTAAGACCACGTGACCACCCAAAAGTTGTGTGGTTTGCCGAAAATCATGTCGATCAAAAAAAATAAAAATAAAAAAATAAAACAAAATAATAAAAAAAATACGCCAGCTATGTCGGCGACAGAACAGTTAGTGGCATTTGGTGCGCAGAATCAAGGTCTACTATAGACTACTGGCGAAAATCACACAACACATTGCATCTATTTATTAACAATATTTAATAATTTTCTAATTCATCTCATTTTGACGATTTTTAGAAAAATGTGTTGGTTTGTAAGCGTTAAGGGAGCATGTTTAAATAAAACCTGTGAACCTTAACTTTTAAATGTATTTTATTTCACGTTTTTATGTGCTACACAGGCTTAGATATTAAGGTTTTGGTAGACTTGACAATTCGTACTATTTTTTCAGAAAACCCTCAGGCATTAAGGACATGCATCCTAGATTGCCATAGTCATCAATGGGTTAAAAGAGACTAGAACTGACCATCAGAGATGCTGGACTCCTGGAACATGGTCTCAAAGGCTTGGTGTGTTTCAGCAAAAGATGGACGTTCTGAGGGGTTCCACCTCCAACCTGACACAGGGCCAAAATAATAAGAATTATATATACATAAAAATAGTAATAATAATATTTTTTTTTAAACATCATTCCAATAGAAAAGAGTGTTTAGGCTTTAGCAATGAGGCTTTGCTACTCACAGGCCCTCATGAGCTCGTAGACCTTTTCAGGGCAGCCCTCAGGTCGGTCCATACGGTAGTCTTTCTCCAGCAGCTCGTACACTTGGGACAGGTCGATGCCGGGATAGGGCGACATGCCGTAGGTGGCGATCTCCCACAGCAGCACGCCAAATGCTGGAGATGTAGGCAGGAGACAGTTAGTTAGTAGTGTCACTGATAGAACAATCAACAACAGCAAACATGTCAAGAACCTAATGACTGGAACGCATTAGTTCATTGTTAGGATCCCCATTATTTGTATACTAAAGCCCAGAGTCCACATAAAAACCTACATTAAACATACACTGGACATTACAATCAGCACACATGACAAATATACATTAGATATTCACAACCAAAGTTACAATCCACAAATATTGTTAACACAAGACATTTATTTAAAAAAAATATATATTAAGAAATTAGTTATTCAAAGGTTTGATTTAAGCGTTGCCTGAATGAGATCAAACTTACCCCAGACATCTGACTTAATAGAGAATTTGTTGTAGGCTAAACTCTCCGGAGCGGTCCACTTGATGGGGAACTTGGCCCCGGCGTGAGCAGTGTAAGTGTCCCCCGTCATTAGCCTGCTGAGGCCAAAGTCGGCAACCTTTACCAGGTGGTTCTCCCCAACCAGACAGTTACGGGCAGCAAGGTCCCTGCAGAAGACGATACAGTGGGAAGGAATGAATGATTAATAAATAGAGGTTATGGTGGAATCCTGACTTTCTGCAATCACAAACAAGAAAGTAAACTGCTCCATAACAATTCAAAAAGAATAAGCATTAGTAAGAGGGGGAAAAAAGAACAAAGAGAAAGTTGGAAAATAATAACATCCGCTCTGGTGTTGGATTTCTCCGGCCTTTTTGTGAGGAGCAAAATCACAAGCTGCGTCTTGCCATGTTTAAAAATTAGAATGCATTTTGGCAGACACAAAAGACATAAATCATGTGATCTGTTCGAAAAGGACGGCGCTATACGTGCCAGAACAAACGAGCAATGTTACAACATGGACTTGTCTTTCAGAGTGTTCGCAACTCAGGAAAGGGGGAAGAAGGGTTAGGGAGTCTTTTTTTTCTTCATTTATAGTATTCTTGACTGAGACTACATTACAAAAAATAGGCAATAAAGCTGCCAGATAAACCTTCAAATACAGAAGGCAATTCACTCGGACTGGATACTTTCGGAACTCTTTGATTCAATATACAACTTTGAGCCCACCTGTGTATAAAGTTTTTTTTCTCCAGGTACTCCATGGCGGAGGAGATCTGTGTGGCCATGTGGAGCAGCACCACTGCATTGACCTCCTCTCTGTTGCACTCCCTCAGGTAGTCCAGCAGGTTGCCGTGGGTCATGAACTCTGTGATAATGTAGAAAGGTGGCTCCCGTGTGCACACGCCTGAAATTGGGTGGGGGGAAAATCATCAGTATCATTAAAAGATTACTGTTTGTAGGTCAATTTCTTTAACTTTTATGCAGAATAAATCTTGGAGCACTGAACTATTAACAATTTAAACTGTTAAATAGTAAATACTTGATGGGAGACAATATAAATCTTAGGAGCAATACATTTTATTTGAGCAATATTCTTTTCTGTCTTGGCTAGGAGAAACACAGGCAGAGCAAGGGCTCTTCTGAATAGTTAAACATACCTAACAGTTGTACCAAGTTGGGGTGTTTGATCTCTTTCATGACAGCAGCCTCCTTGAGAAACTCCTCCACCTCCATAGTATCCTCCTGGACAGAGTTAATGGCAAGAAAAAAAAAGGTGAGCAAAATGAATAAGCTTGTTGCAGTTGCTTCCATATAACACCAGATGGTAGCATTACTTCGCTAAATAAGAAGATTTATAGCTGAGAGTCATAGTAAATGTGTACTTGTCAAAATGTTTCCACTTGACTAGATGGGACATTACTATTGTTTACGTTTTCTCCAATAAAGTCAAATGTATGAGCTCGGTCACAACAACTAGAGACTTCAAGTCATTGGAAAGCTCTGTCGATCCTGTATGGGATGGTGATCGCAACAAAATGTATTTGGTTTGGAACAAAGAGATAGCCCCCTGTTTTGAAATGTGGCTCATAGAGTTCTCCAGTACTTTATATATGGAGAAAATTCGATATGCGATTTCAGGGAAAGCAGAGAAGTTTAAACAAATATGGCAGTCTGTCCTTGACTATATCTTCCACTGAAGGGACCTACATGACACCTCATTGACTTTTTATTTTCTGTTTAACATTTGCCTAATAGTTTAAACAATGTAAAGTAGAATACGCCATGTTAGTTGTTTATTTTATTTTGTCTTTTGTATTTCTTTTTTAGGTTTTTCATGTGTATGTATATGTTCTAAAAAATCCATAAATAAAGTATTAAAAAAAAAATGTATGAGCTCGGGTTGCGTAAGACATGCATAGATAAATCCAATCTTTTCTAGCGCGCAGACTTACCTTTAGAGTCTTGACGGCCACGGTGAGGTTGTATTTCTTCCAAACGCCCTCGTACACCTCCCCGTACTGTCCCCCTCCCAGCTTGTGCTTCATGGTGATGTCAGTGCGCTCCATCTCCCACTTGTCATAGTTGGGTGACACCCCGTAGATGGTGGGCTTGTTGCGTTTGGGCGCCGGGTAGTGCAGCGTGGTGATGAGGCCGTCGGCCACCGTGGAATGGTGGTGCACCAGCTCCGCCAGGGTGTTGAAACGGCTCTCGGACGAGACGTACAGCTGCAGCAAAAAGAGATTCTACATTTAGAGTAGATTGTACATGAGAGGGTCAGTTGATATAGACACAGAATCTTAAAAATGATCAATTTCCCCATCCATCACCTCATCCCTGTGCTAAACCAAATATCTGACAGTGTTGCATCTTTGGGAGATAAATGATTTTGAATCATAAATAGTACAAGTTTACAGTATTTTCACATGGAGTTTTAAATTCTTCACTAAAGGTAGGTACAAGGACTGTCAACACACTATGATAGTTTAACCCATTGATGACTATGGCAATCTAGGATGCATGTCCTTAATGCCTGAGGGTTTTCTGAAAAAATAGTACGAATTGTCAAGTCTACCAAAACCTTAATATCTAAGCCTGTGTAGCACATAGAAACATGAAATAAAATACATTTAAAAGTTAAGGTTCACAGGTTTTATTTAAACATGCTCCCTTAGCGCTTACAAACCAACACATATTTCTAAAAATCGTCAAAATTAGATGAATTAGAAAATGATTAAATATTGTTAATAAATAGATGCAATGTGTTGTGTGATTTTCGTCAGTAGTCTATAGTAGACCTTGATTCTGCGCACCAAACGCCACAAACTGTTCTGTCGCCGACATAGCTGGCGTATTTTTTTTATTATTTTGTTTTATTTTTTTATTTTTTATTTTTTTGATTGACATGATTTTCGGCAAACCACACAACTTTTGGGTGGTCACGTGGTCTTAAGAAAATCAACAAAACCCACCTCATGTGTATTTGAACCAGTGACAGTGCATTCTATGCTGGGAATGCCATGAAAATTAGATAAAGTAATAATGCTGCGCGACGCAGCATCAGGCAGGAGAGCCAATGTGGCATCGCGCAGCAGCCGTCATCAATGGGTTAAAAAAAAAGAAAAAGCACAAGATGTTACCATATTGTCTCATTACATGATAACTACTAGTTAAAGTGGTAGTGCTTTCACATCAAGTCTTGAAAATAATTGTGATATGAAGAAAATGTGTATGGCCAGTAATAACTGTCAAAGCGCCAGTAATAAAACGTGAAATAATCTAAAAGGTCTCGACAAAACCACACTGAAATATGTTCTTCATGCAGATTGGTCTTAGCACATTCAAAGCTCACAAGGCATTAGTCAGGAAGCTGGTGGAGGGCAGGATATTGGTCAGGGCTCAGTGGACAGTCTTTTCCATTGTCCAAGTCTTACATAACCCTAAAAATGATGTGCTCTACGATCTGCACTGTGCATTTCTTTACTTGCGAGAAGACTGTATGAGAAAGCTGAAGGCATGTGGAGGGGGAAAAAATGCACAACCCTGACTGCAGTAAAAAGATCATGACCATTTACTAAATAACCAAAAAAAAGGGGGGGGGGATCTGTTTTACTCAGTCAGTGTGAAGTGAAGCTGCAGCCTGGGGGAGTGCTGAGGTAATCTCAAATTATTTGAGAAATATATCATACCAGACTCTTGAGTTATAGCTCAGTGGGAGGATGGAAAACAATATAAGATGGTGAACTGTGTGTGTGTTAGGCCATTTGTTTTATATATATGTGTATGTGTGTGTGTGTGTGTGTGTGTGTGTGTGTGTGTGTGTGTGTGTGTGCATACTTGGCTGTAACTGTCTGTGCTAATGCATGTCTTAGTATGGGGCGTCAGTGTCTGGCCGGCCTTGCGTCTGCTGGCCATTATGAGCAGCACAGTGGTGGTTAGATGCATTCTTGTCATAGCTAGCGTTCCTCACCTCGCTGCATCACAGACAGGAGGGTGACAAGCCAAAATGGCAGCGGCTGCTTGACTGACATTTTGGGGGAATCCCGCTGAAGAAAATTCAGCTGTACACACAGCGAAATACAGCTTACTTTGAGAAGCTGACACTTTGATGGGGATCAGCGGGATGAGGTACCCTGCATCTTATTTAAAAGTGCTCCACATATTGCAATTAAAGACCTATTTCACGGCAACTGGCAAAAAAAAGTCTGTGAATTAATAATTGTGAATTCACATTCAATGTGAAGTGTATTTGTCACGAGTTGGTTTTGTTACAGTGTGATCGGTAAAATCTTTTCCAAAAAAACAAACATTTAAAAGCGAAAATGAATTTAAAGCAACTTTATAAAAGTGAAGCTAGCTTTAAAATCCAAACTATTTTTAAGACCTGTCAAAATCAGACTAGACATTTAAAGACTTCATAAGACTTTTAAAAAGACCTGTGGAAACACTGATGGAGCACTCTGAATGATGGAAACTTGTGTTCTGGCCAGCTTTGAGAGGGAGCAGTACAATGCACTGATCTGTTCTTGCAGATATCAGGGACCCTTTTTGTGTGTGTGTGTGTGTGTGTGTGCGTGCGTGTGTGTGTGTGCGTGTGCGTGTGTGTGTGTGTGTGTGTGTGCGTCTGAGACATGGGAAGACATAATTGTATCACACAGAGCTGCACCTGGGCGACTATCTTTAAATCATTCATTACAGTCCAACCACAGCTGATACAGAACAATGAGCAGATCCCGACATGTGCTTCAAGTAACGTCCTGCCTCCAATCCAACTAGCAATGGAACAGTTCTATATCTATATAATCCCTTCGGTTGTCAACATACTAGTAATGACTCCCTTTTATCATAAAGTGGATGGACATACCTTGCCATCAGACGCAGTGTTAATCCTGTAATGGTAGACTCTCCCCTCGTAGCGCAGAGAAATAGACCTCTGGCCGGGGCTGCTCTCGCTCTCGCGCACCAGAAAGCTGCCGTTGATGCCCGAGCTGAGCAGGTACTCGGCGGCGTTGCGCGACACGGGCCCGTGGTACCAGCTGTGCTTCTCAAGGCTGTTGACAGGCGTGATGTAGTTGGACGGCACCCAGCCCTGGCCATTCTTGGTCTGTGCCTCGCACCACTCGCCGTTGTGGTTGTAGCCCAGCACGCGCAGCTTCTCTCCTAGTCAACGTGAGATTAGAAATGTGTCAATTGCCATCTCCATACTTGATTCGATTAATGATTCGAGCCCTTTTCCCTTGATATTGAAAATAGTTAGGTTCTACAGGTTGGAATATTATATTACAGATTCTTAAGGACAGGCTGCAATGGTAACGGAACACTGCATTAGAGCTGAACTGAGAATGTTTTTAAGTCAGACATGCAGGAGTTCACTGTATATAAATGGCTTGTTCCCTCAGATCAGAACTCTGGCAGGAAACCTAAAGACATGTATTTATTTCCTTTAGTTTAGATGAAAACAAAAACAATTATTCAAATGACACATTTAAGCCCTAGAAGTGCCAAGATTTTGTCAAGCCAAATTTAAGATTCATTATAAACCCAAAGTATTTCAAAATTAAAGTAATTTTTTGGGGGAAAACGGGTCATATTCTAATGAACTGGTTGTAATCTTGGACAGGACATTTTTCTTGTTTATTCCGGTGCATATGTTCCCCCCTTCCTTCCTCTGTTTGTCTGTGTGATCCATCTGTGGTATTGTTTTACAGTCGGTTCAGAGGAAAAAAGAAAAAGAAAAGCCCACGCGTGAGACCAGTCGTGAGGAAGTGAGAGTCAGACGGGAATGAGGACAGAGCGGGAAGGGAGACGGAAAGCAAATAAGCAGAGTCCCAGTGAAAAATATAACCTCATAGGGACCCAAATGTCCTCTAGGAGGTACATGTTACTTTGTATGCCAGTTGTAAAAAATGAATCGTCTTTACTGTCATAGTGATTCAACCGTATCAGTAAGGCCCATTTCAAAACGGTCAGAATAACCGAGTTTAACATAAACAAACTTATATAAATAAGATAAATATAAAAGAATGAATGGCATCATTTTTCTAATACACTCACCTTTTGTAATGCTGAGCGTGTTGTCGCCACTGGCCACGAAATCATAGAGTGCGACAAACAGGTTGGGGTCATTCTCGCTGGGTCCGGCCAACAGGTTCTCTTTGGAGTTCCAGCGGGCCGCTTCGGTCAAACCCTGACTCTCAAAGTCTGGTCTCTGGAGAGCTTCTGAAAATACAAAAATCAGATCAGCCTCATGACAACACACAAAGAGTCAAGGAAAAAAAACATCAAACAATGCATTGCCGAGGGGAGATCTGTAGGCGTTTGTTTGGTATGCATTGTGAAGTAGTTTTCCCCATACAACTTTACACATGTAGGATGATTACACAACAATGTCAACTCTTGCCTCTAGGCATGTGTCACTGGAATTCCTCTTCTTTTTCAACTACTAGGCCTTTCTCCAATAAGCAACTCGTCAGCTGGGATCCCAATTTGGGATTAAAGCAATAAACCTGATCATGTGACCCGCTGTGTCCCCGCTGTCTTAATAACTTTTCATTTCCTGGATTAACCCCGCTCAGTTTTCATTTTTACTTGAATACCTAGACATACTACTGCACATCGGACCGTGAGAATGTGTCTCGGCATGATCTTCACTGTAACTCTGTAAAATGGATGCGCTTGCACTCACAGGTAACGAGAGTTCAAAGTGCTTTAGATATGTTAATTACAGACTTTTTAGAGAACCAAAACCGATGGCTATATGACACAATGTAGGAAAAATGGAAAGAATAAGGTGAAAAGAAGGGGATTGTGCTGGAGAGGAAGAGAAACAAAAGGAGAGTGAAGCGAGGAGAGAACTTTTAACTGCAGTTTGGCCCTCAACGTGAGCTCGCTCAGCTGTTGTCACACATGTTTGAGAGGCATCTTACATTTCATCCCCCAGTCTCACAAACACCCACATCCTTCCAACTGAGACAACAGAATGGAGCTGCACTAGGTTCTCACCTTCCAGTGAGAATATCACAAACAGTAGTAAGATGTAAGGAAAGGAGGAAATGGTTTATTTAGTGATTAATATGAAAATAGCAATAACGCATTTGAAACAGTACCATAATGAAAGCAACAAAACCCTCAAAAAGTGATGAAACACTGAAACTCAACTTTATCTTTCAATTATTCACATTCACAGTGTGAGAGGGAAAAAAAGTCAACTTACTTGTGACAGTATTACTAGCTACATTCATTTGGCTAATATTGTGTGTGTATTAGTAGTTTCTGGAAATTAGGACCAAATGCCCAATTTAAAAGTAGTTTGAACAGCAAGCACAGCCAATCAGGCAAATAACTGAGTGAGAGATTTGGTGACCTGCAGAGCCCAGGGAACTGGAAACGCAGGACAACTAAATACTGATTTTCAGTAGGCCTATGTTTAAGTCTTTAGTCATTAAGCATCAACGGCCTTTCACAGCTGCAATGTCACCCACAACAAAACATTCATCACAAATCGAAAAAATCGTATTTTCCTTCGTGCAAAAAATGACATTAAAACTAATTTGCAGTTAAAATTATGGTCATCATTTTTAATACATCCTGCTATAAAATGAACAATCAAATACTTAAACTCAATAAAAAGACATCCTGCAACAGAAACATAGATTGGATCTAGGAAGTAAACTATTTCCTAGCCTTACTAAATCTTTCAAAACAGAACAATGGTTTGAGGGCAAAGTTTAGCTCCAGAGGACATAGTGATCATGATAAAATACCACGATAGCATATCAATGCAACTCTATGGTTTTTGCTATAGGCCATAAATTAAAATAAATAGGCAAGTGAAAATGTATTAGATTATCGAACAAAAACATCCACTAGTAGTTGTGATCACTGCTGTTCAATTTGCACATTATTGTCATTTCTAGAAGTTGGCCGGCAGGAACGATAATTATTAGGTATTATCAATCACAAATATATTTACTTCATGTTAAAAATGGACATTTTGAACTAAAGGGTCAGCCCTAGTGATAGTGTCACATCTCAGTGGAGTAACAAAGGCAAAATGTTAGGAGAACTCAGTATCATAGGAGTATCCCTCCCTTTGCCAACGTGTCTGAAACGCTGGTCACAGTCTGATGAAACCTAAAGCCAGCTGTCAATGAGGGTTGTGAATAAGTGCATCACATAATGCTGTTAGTACCGCAGGCAGGAAAACGGTGGCCAACATGAATCATACACACGCAGTAGCAAATGATGACTTGCGCACCACATTTATTTCATGAGCGGATGGTAGTTGGGAACAATTCAACTGTAGGCGTCTGCAAAAAATTAGGAGTGAAATCCCTTGATGTGTCTTTTGCAGATGGTATGCCTATAGAAGGATTGCTGAGGTCTGTCCGGTCTGAAGGAGAACCAGAGCCTGTGTGTACTGTACCACCACAACTGTAATTAATTCACAATCTAAGGAGTATTTCATTGACTTGGGGGAATAGGAGATGTGCACCAACTAGAAGTGATCAAGGCAAAGCTGGATTTGGTGGAAAAACAAAGAGCAGAGAGCTGATTGTGCCGACTGAGCATGTAGCAAAGAGGATACTATTGAACTGAAGAGTCACATGCACCCTCTCTGGCTGATATAGGCAGTTTTTCTATACACAGTTGCAAGCAACTTATATTCAGGGGGAGATGGTGGGTTTATTTTTATAGCAGCACCTTTCAACAATAAATTATATTCAACTAATTAAACAGAAAATATAAATAAGATTTAATAGATTAAGACAAATGAAAACAGTATAATACTAGAGTAGTAGCCTGGAAATTCAGACCCATATCTACAACGATAGAGGGTCTGGCCACAATCAATAGTAATTCCCAACTCAAGGGGCGGCTCCTACTCGTGCATTTGATGTTTACTATCACGGCGCACTGTTGTCATCCGGTTAAGTCCGCCCCAGAACACCCATGAGAGCACCATACATAGGGCTCTGGCCCGCCCATATCAGATAGAACCAATTGAAACGTAGCTCAGGATTTCTTGACATATTTAATGAGCTTCAATGGAGAGTGTCCAGACCAACAGCAAATTTTATTTGCCAGCGCCTAGTGGCAGGTCTGGATTTCCAGGCTACTAGAGTAGGGCACAGGTATAAAAACTGAATGCTACTCGCTGTATTTAGTTTTGACTAAACTTTGGGATGGTTAGAACACCTGTTTCTGATGGTTTGGGAAGTCTCAGAGCAGAGAATCATAAACCTATTTTGGCCCAAAACTATTTTGTGCTTTTCAAACCAACAGTGATATTATAAAATCACTGATTTTACAAAACAGCAAACCAGTGTAAAGATCTGAAGCTACTTTAACTGAAGCTTTCGGACCAACTTTTAAGATTGACACCATTAAAGTAGTCATGCTCTTATTAATGTTTTTTTTAATGTTTACATTTTCTCAATGTGAATGTTATAAATTCAGTCAGAGTTCTTCATTACAAAAGTACTTCTGGCCTCATTACTGATTGGAGGCCAGCGTTAACTTTCATTAGCTTTTCTTTGGGTCCAACGAAAACTATTCTTTTTAGATTTTTGTATAAATGGAGGAAATGTTGGAACATCCAATCATTGATTTTTTTGAATGCACTTAATCACTGTATTTAAGGAACCATACCATATTCATCTGGTGATATTGTTACATAAATCTGTGTGCTGTGTGAACAATAAATAGTATGATATTTTGTTGGCAATGATGTCATAGAAATAATCTATAAGATTATTTACTGAGACTCAAGGAGAGACGGAGTAAATCGGAATAAATCATTCACTTGATTTACCACCTTCTGATTAACTGTATGAACATTTGTGTACGGATATCTTAAAGGACACAGGATGGATCAATCAGACACAATAACTACACAGATTGAACTGCATTCAGGAGGCTTGTAGATGTTTAAAAGCGAAACTCGACATGAGGAATTTAACCGAAGTGCAACGTATTCCAAAGAAGCATATTTATTTACCATAAGACATCTGTTTGCACTGGATAGAATTGTTAAACAAAATGGCAACTCAACCTCCTTTCTTATACACTCTGGCTTCGCTCATAAAACTATAGTTGGGAGGGGTTGACTCAATGAGAACGGCTGTACTGTTCTGTGGGTCTAGCCAAGTTTCAAAACAAAAAACATCAAATCAAGTTTGGGCTTGATAATTAAATCACAAATCAAAATGATGCCAAAGACCAGGTCTTTTATAGAAGTAAATTTAGCTTGCTAATAACATTATATGGGGCTAAAAAGAGGCAGTGGGTGACAAGGAATTGATATAAATTTGATAAAGAATTGGTTGAGGGCATGTTGTTCATTCCACTACAACTACTTGTGTCTGTGGCCCGCCCCATGCAACGGAGCAGTTGAAGACGATATGACTTGGGAGTTCCTCAAAAGAAGAAGTAAACAAAGAATTATAGCATACAAGGCTTAAACTAGTATAACCCTAAGGAAGCAAACTGAACAAATGCGGCCCACAGCCAGTCACATGACGTTGTTGACAAGTTGCAAGCGTCCCCCTGCGCTGGGAGGCAGCTGAAAGACTTTCACACAGCCCCTTCTGCCAGCAGCACACCGAGGCAAATCAAAGCCAAATGTACTGCTTCTTTTAGGTCGCATCAAGCCATTTTGTCTGTGAGAACAGGCCAGTTTCAGTTGGAGCGTACTGGCCTGTTTAAATTCATCCTACTGTTCCTAAAAGGAGGCAGACCTGTTGCATTTTGAAGCCTCAGTCGGTGCTTCCTCAGTGGTGCTTCCTTCAGCTGGAAAAGATGCAAAGGTATTTATGTGAGCTAATGCAAAAAATAAATAAAAGACTGTAGTCCCACATCAAATGGTTCAGGAAAAAAAATGTATAACCATGCAAGGACAAGTGATGTCAATGACTAACCAGCAGTCACTCAGTTCACTGGCATCTGAAAAGTTTGACATGAATTTGTGTCATCTCACTTTTTTCATTCAGCCAGTCCTACTTATAAAATCAAAATACAAGCATTTGATCAGTGTCATTGCATTCTGATTTAAAGTCACAGTAACTATCTTTTTGAAATAAGATGGTATCATCAATTCAAATGGCACTTTACTGATATAAATACTGAAAAGGAACTCAAAACCATCTTATGGTACATAAATCCATGCTATCCCTTATGGTCCACAAAAGTCTAATAGGATTTTAATAAATGTCACACTTTAAGATAAAACACATTCCCATCCAAACCAAACAAACACCTTTCTGACACAGTTGTGACACAAAAAAGTATTCGCTACAGATTAATGCCATGATTAAAGTCAGACACAAGCTGTTTTCTGTCAAATTTAAAGCCGAGGCCAGAGATCAAGCATATGTCCAGAGTTGGGCCTGGTGATAAAGTGTGTGTGGCAGCACATTTTAGCAGCCAATACCACACATTGCTCCTTTCACGGGCCACAAATACCACAGCTCTTTGTGAGAGGGTGACAGCACAGTGATACATGGACAGTGGCAACACCAGCTCAAAGAGAGAAGGAAGTAAAAACGAACGAAAAAGGAAACTCAGGATGTGAGTGAAAGATAACAAAAAAATAGTCACCAAAATCAGACTGCCGATCTCGAGAATTATGCAGTGGGAGAAATTACAGCATGTCCTGGCCGCATCACTGAGATGACACTCGAAATGATTAAATGTGTGTGGAACTTGGACAGAGTTCATAGCTGTGACAGCACTGCTATATATGAGCAAGAGGAATGTAACCAAACACACACTTGTGCAGGGAAGAAATGTGTTCAAAAGAGAAAAGAGATAGCATTATTTGTGTTGATCCTGGTCATATTAAATGAGTGGATTTACACATTGGATGGAATGAAAAATGCAACTAACTACCTCCTGGCACTAGAGAAACCAGCAGTAGTCTCGGTCCAAAACCATGAGTCTATACAACAACAGTGTGGTCCACTTCAGGGAAGCCGGCCCTAGTCCCAAACCACATACTTCTGAGGGGTTGAGGAAGGGAAAAATCTCTCGCTTACATATTTCTCTTGCATCACCTGTCATCACCTGAGTGGGAGGTGGCGGAGAACAAAGGGAACAGATTCCGAATATATGTTTGATGTGGTTCTTACCCACTGAGGGAGATATTATGTTCATGGCAGGATGTTGAGACCAGAGGCCCAACGGAGAAGACAACTACACACGGGAGAACCACCATTTTCCTCCTTTTAGAATTACAACAGATGATAAAATAATGTTCTCATAACACCATCTTCATTCTAAACGACGTCAAGTAGATTATTACAACAGCAAAATACAAAAATGGCTTCCAGCTTTGTGAAGTCGTGAAGTTTAATTTGAGGTGGAACATATCAGCATGAGATTTGCTGTGCCTTGTACCATATGGTCTGGAAATTAGAGACTCTCTATCACTGTCATCCACTTTAGTAGGGAGCGTACCAGAACTATTAACTCTATTAAATCATTTGGTTGCGCAATCCTTGGCACACATACAGACTTCACTGAGTCTTCCACCGCCAATCAATTACTATGTTGATCATGTACAGACTCCGTGTGCCCTAGATTTTTTTCTAAAATCCTCCTGGTTTCCCCTTCATTCTTAATGGGCAAATCTGTTACCCACTTTAACTGTGACCAGAACCGTCTAATTAGAGGTAATGGAAAATAAGTAACCGCTTGTCCCATATACTACAAAGAATATGCAAAATATAAAGATCTAAATGATATTCTAAACAAATTATGGAGGCAGCGAACAGTATACAATTCCTCGAAAAACACAGCAGAGAAACTGAAAAAGGAGAGCTCAGACTGAGATTAGAGCCCCTCTCCTAATAAACAAGAGTTAAGTGGGACACAAGCAGGAGTCAGATTTCCTTGTATTCTCTTCTCCGTCTTTTTCCACTTCTTTCCTCCTGAGCTAGCCAGTGTGTCTGGCCTCCCTCACCCTCCCCTGTGCGTTACTCTCCACTTTCCCCTCCCCATTCTTCTGTTTCCACAGAGCAGAACTCATTGTTGAGCATTACACAGTTATTCTTCATCTGATTTTTCCCCCCTTTCTGACATATCTACTTTAATCTATTGTTCATAATTCTCCAAAACGTTACTAAGCAAATCACGGCCCCAAGCTAAAAGGCGACACCGCGGCGGCGATCACAAAACATTCTTCTTACCTTCCAAGTAACAGCTGGAGGAGGACGAGAGGCCTTTCTTAGATTTGCACCCCACCAATTTCAGGCATATCTCCAACATTTTCATTTGCTTTCTTTCCCCTTCCTGCTGGAAAATGTTGTTGTTGCTGGTTCAAATCAAGACGTCCCCGCGAACGTTTCCCCCCTCTCTACATGTGTCCAACAGGAGGAAAAATTCAAACACAAGAAGAAAAAACTGACAAAAAAAAGAGAAACGGCACAGAGCCAAAATAGGTGTTGAAGTATATTGGTTTCCCTTTCGCTGCTGTAAATCCTCTTTTTATCCTCAGTCCTTTTCGAAACAGGAAAAAGCAAGAGTCTGCTGTCCGGCAAAAGTCTATCAACTTTCTCTTCTGAGCGGCTCCATGTTTTTTTTTCTCCCTCTTTTGCTTTTGCGCTTTGGGGCAGCTCCACTTTTGTACCAAACAAGGACTATCCAAAAGCGCCAGGTTTTGATCCAAAAAGGCTTACTGGACCTGTAGATGTGTCAGTTGAGTGGGCAGTAGGGCAGTCTGACCGGTGCCATTCCTTCTATCCTGTCCCCTGTGTGAGTGTGTATCCGAGGCACAGGGACTACTCGTGCTACAGCTGCCAACAAAGGGCCTCTTTCAGGCTCAGCCCGCTGCACTCAATGACATCAGCTGAGCCCTCCCACCTCCAGCAGCAACACACATAATGAGAGGGAGAGACCTCCACCACACACACAGCAAGAAGAATACACAAGCACACCATCACTCAAGATACATGTCAATATATGAGAGATAAGGTGCAAAGGTTTTCCTTTAAAACTTTCGCTGAAGTATAGACATTTGATAGTTGTTCTTCCCTTCTGTTGAAGTCATGAGATGATTACAAGAAGCTCCTCCTCCACTTTTCAACCCCCCTTCCCCCTGTCTTTCTTCCTCTCTCTAGCTTTCTTCTTCTTCTTCTTCTTCTTCTTCTTCTTCTCGACTATGCTTTTTCTCTCTCTCCACTCTGAAATGTTTACAGGTTGAGGAATCAGTTGTGGAAACAGGACTGGGTTGTTAAAGACACTAGAGCTCAAGCTCTCAATCAGGAGCAGACAACAGGGAGAAAAGTATAACCTTCCCACTCTACTCTGTCTGGACTTCACACGCCACTCAAACTTTTGATCTTTAGAGAAACATGTATGACCGTGTGATTTAAGAGAGCAGCAGTAGGCCTGGCCGATTGGAAGGAAATAAATCATATTTGGCAGAAGCTGAGCTGTCTGTGGACACCACTTTTTAAACTTGTCCATGTCTTTTCTCAGCCGTCTTAAAGTGTATGATAAGAAAAAATTAATTTAGGAGGTTTACGTCACACTTCTCAACTAAATCACCTAAAAGAAAATGTATTGAAAAGGTTAAAAATAGGATAAAAGGGATCAAATACAGGGTTACTGTGGGTGCCCACCGGGATTCTGTCAAAAAATGTTTTAGTTCTGTGGCTTTGGTGCTCTTCTACCAATCGTTTAACCCATTGATGACGGCTGCTGCGCGATGCCACATTGGCTCTCCTGCCTGATGCTGCGTCGCGCAGCATTATTACTTTATCTAATTTTCATGGCATTCCCAGCATAGAATGCACTGTCATTGGTTCAAATACACATGAGGTGGGTTTTGTTGATTTTTTGAAGACCACGTGACCACCCAAAAGTTGTGTGGTTTGCCGAAAATCATGTCAATCAAAAAAATAAAAAATAAAAAAATAAAACAAAATAATAAAAAAAATACGCCAGCTATGTCGGCGACAGAACAGTTAGTGGCGTTTGGTGCGCAGAATCAAGGTCTACTATAGACTACTGACGAAAATCACACAACACATTGCATCTATTTATTAACAATATTTAATAATTTTCTAATTCATCTAATTTTGACGATTTTTAGAAATATTTGTTGGTTTGTAAGCGCTAAGGGAGCATGTTTAAATAAAACCTGTGAACCTTAACTTTTAAATGTATTTTATTTCATGTTTCTATGTGCTACACAGGCTTAAATATTAAGGTTTTGGTAGACTTGACAATTCATACTATTTTTTCAGAAAACCCTCAGGCATTAAGGACATGCATCCTAGATCGCCATAGTCATCAATGGGTTAATCATTGTTTTATCTCACTTAACAAATAGAAGCTTTGAATCCAAATAAAGGTGCACCTATTTTTTTCTAATATTTGCATTTCACTTAAGGTTTGTTTTCCTCTTTTGCTTCAGCTTTCCACTGTGTATGTTTCTGTTTAAATTGTGTTCAATTCCAAATAAAAAGCGATTTTGAGAATAATGTCAATAGCCCATGGAACAAATACTGTGTAATATCGGCTAAAAGGATTGTTGGTTGTCATCACACTGAAGATTTAAACCATAAAGGACTCAAGAGTAGCTGTGATGTTCTGACTCAGGCAGATATTTATCCCATTTAAATGACAAACCGTTAAATTGGGTTGATTGTGTTCTGATGGGAAATCTGGTTGGATGATGACACCCTAACACGTAACATGACTCCTGTCCAATTTACTGATTGACCCGGGTCAGCGGAATTTCCAAACTTGGAGCAGGAGCTCTGACTAAATAAAATGTAACCCTTAAAAAGGAAAATTATACAAGGTGTGAAGGCATTAACAGCATTCATTTAGGCTTTCAAACATGAAGGTAAAGCAGGTATATCTGAGTCTTTATCTATGTCTGTAGTTGTCAACTAAAAGCACTACTTTGCAATATTAATTAATTAAGAATGATAAAATCTTCTATTATATTGTCTACTTAATGTACAGTATACTGATGAGGGTAGACGGGATATTAGAAAACAACTCTAAGTTTACTCCAGTGCAATAAATTTTAACAGGATCACAATGTTAAAAAAAAGTTCTTATAGCCTATAGATTTTACCTAAACGGTTATGATTTACTAACCGGTTACACATGTACACACCCCTACTTTATACTACATACTTCTTAATTTCTTCAAGGATTCCTATAATGTGTATTATTGTGCTTGCCTCATAGGAAGCACAGTTGGAAATGTCCTTCAAATGTGGGAAGGCATTGAGTTTAGAAAAGTTGATCTCAAAAATAAAAATAATTATGTAAACGTGCTTAATGCAAACAAATGGATGGAATATTGTACGCAGTGGGCTAGTAATTGAAAGAACCCCAAATTTCCTTTCGAAATATTTACAGACAACAACTTTCTTTAAGCTGCTACAATTCTGAGCGATTGCCTGCCCTCTACATAGTTTTAGTTGTGAAGAATCGATAAAGAATCAAGGACTCAAGACAATCGGTTTGGAGAGGGGTTTCAAAAGCGCTTCAAATTATGTATATGGAGTCCCTTAACCTGGCAAGAGTTGACTAAAGTCAATACAAAAAGTAACAACCAAAGATGTGTGTGAGGCATGAAGTTGTGAACAGCAGTTGGTGAAATCAACATTAAGATTTCCATTTTGAACAGGGAGGAAACAAAACAACTCAGAATCACATGTGACTTTATATGTCAAGTTATTGCATGCTTGACTGTTTGTGTGGGCGGCAGTGATGCTCTTGCTAGCTTCTATGGGTATTCTTAAAACATGGCTCAGTCTTAGTGGCTGTGCGAGTAATGACCTCAATACCCTGAACATCCAGTCACATGGCACCAGGCCCTACATCATCGCTGCAGTGCTGCTGCTGGTATGGCAAACATTTGTGGTCCTCTCATGCTCCACCCCAAACACCAATTAAGAAGAAATGCAGGCTTCCTCCAACTCTGAGAAAGGGCCCATTAACTCACCGCAGTCACAAAGCGTTCTGGAGACGAGGGGATGAAGGAAAGAGGAGAGAGGGGCTATAAAAAAATGGAGGAGGAAAGAGGAAAAAAGGTTGCAGATGGAGAAACATGAAGCACATTGTTTGGACGTGAGCTCATAGGAGAATCGCTCGCTCGCGTTTTTATAATCCGGGGCCGTGTATGTTAACAGTTAGCTGACGTACATCCACCCACGGGATGGTTTTTTGGCCCCTTTTCCCTCTCATATACCCTACTCCTACCTTCTTGTTTCCATTCTCTTAAAACAAACAATAATGAATTTTAGATTTAACTTATCAATTATGAACCACGCATTACTTTCGCACTTTAAATATTTTTTTTTAACCAGAATGCACTGAACAAGAATGCACCTCAGTAATTCATATCATTTTGTGATTAACTGCTACCTACATCTGGTATGAACATTTTGACATGTAGCAAAGTGGTGAGAGCAGAAGAAAGGCCATTCATTTTTATGATAAATGAATACTTGGTCATGTTGACACTTGAAAAATTAAGTAAGTGATGATACTATTATGCATTACAATACATTTGATCGACTGCTTGATTTTTGTTCAGCCCGCTCCATTCATAAGGGCACACACACAAACATAATCACACTGTCTTAACATTCTAACAATGGGAGGAATGTAAGCCACCCAACACTTGGAATAAATCCTGTCCTATCTAAGTCATAGAACAAGAGTTATTACACTTATAAAGCAAGTAAGCTTCCTTATTAGAAAGACAGAGGAGGAAAAGGGTGCGAGACAGGGGAGAGAGAAAGAATTGTATAGGTTCCTAGTCTGCACTGCACATGGTCCATCGTCCCACTGCTTAACCCAGCAATCACAAGCCCCTTTTACACAGCCAGTGAAAGCCGTGAATATGCCGGAATTTCGGCCCTCCGCCCTGCTGTATAAATGCGACCGTTGCGGAACGGGGGAAGAAAGGTGCGAGAGATTGTTCCGGGAATTTTACTACCTCGGGGGGTAGTAAGATTGCCGACACAATCAGTTCCGCCTCTCTGTATAAATGCGGCCAGCTTGTTGTTGCGGAACAGGGGGGCGTTTGACGTTCCATAGCCTACGTTCTAAACATGCGACCATGTTAGCAGTTGAAGGACGTGCGTTTACATTAACCACGGCGGCCTGATGTCCCGTAAAAATCACCAAATAAAAGGAACGGCGTATAATCTAGCTGGTCATAAAGTCTGCTGCTCAATCCAAACCCCCACGCTTCTTTTTCCAGAGTGTACGAGTGTATTTCTGCCCGGGGGAAGTTGTACAATGAAGTGGGAAAGCTATTGCTATACTAAGCTAGGCTGCGACCGGATCGCCGCAGCTATTATTATTCTAAGTCTGAGCGTAAATCCACACTTTATTTCTTTCTACAGTAACGTGAATTCACACACACTGTGTGTGTGTGTGTGTGTGTGTGTGTGTGTGTGTGTGTGTGTGTGTGTGTGTGTGTGTCTGATTGGCAGATCGCTGCTCTCACAAAGAGACTCGCTCGCAGCCAACCTGTCACACAAACACACAGACACACACAGACACACACACACACACACACACACACACACACACACACACACACACACACACACACACACACACACACACACACACACACACACACACACACACACACACACACACACACACACACACACACACACACACACACACACACACACACACACAGGTGAAGCAGTGAGCGGAGTGATATTGTCAGTTTGGTTAACAGTCCCAGAGATGTTGGACTCAGCGCGTAGCGAGATCAACCGGCACATCACAGGGACAGTAAAATACGGCCCTCTTACTTCAAGTTACTGTGTAAATAACACAGAACCAAGCAAAGCCGGCATATTGGAGTGATGTTGTTCCGTCAATATGCCGCAATCTCTGTGTAAAAGGGGCTACAGGCTACAGCGATCTGTAAGCCAAGTGTGTTTAAATATCAGATGGTCAAAAAGCAGGTAAGTGGTGTAAGGACTAAAGATGTAGTGTGTGTGTGTGTGTGTGTGTGTGTGTGTGTGTGTGTGTGTGTGTGTGTGTGTGTGTGTGTGTGTGTGTGTGTGCATGCATGTGTGTATGTGTGCGTGAACGTATGTGGCTGTTTACTCAGGATTCTCTGGAGAATGCAGCCTGTCTGAGGCACGCAGACCAGCAGATGAGGTTAAGGGCTTTAGAATTCCACATCATTCTCCACTTAGTATTGTCCACAGGGAGAATGGACACTTTAGAACTAAACAGTGGCTGCTCTGGTTCAAGGTTAAGGGCTCTAGCATCAGCCTGGAGTGGCTGATTTTTAATTTTAATTTCTCATTTTGAATTCATTTTAATTTTTTTTTTTTTTTGGAATGTGTGCTCTATACTTGATGTATTTTGTTCTTGCTTAAATTCTTTTTTGAAAGTGTGCTCTATGCTTGATGTATTTTGTTCTTACTTGATGTATTTTGTTATTGCTTATGTAAAGCACCTTGAATGGCCTTGTGTCCGAAATGTGCTCTAAAAATAAACTTGCTTTGCCTTGCCTTGCAACAAGTTATCGATGTGGACGACGGTGAAACAGAACATACAGAAGCACATGAGCAACACTTCCAAGGTCACATATTATGCTCATTAATCTCATATTTGGGTTTCTAATATAAACTGTTTCAATGGTGTAATGTCCAAAAAATAACTTTTCTTGTTCAATGCCATCACTGAATCTCCTCTTTTCAGCATCTTTCTGAAACGATCAGTCCTAAGTCCCGCCTTCCAAAAAGCACAGTCTGCTCCCATTGGCCCTGAATAGAACTGCCAGAAATCCACTTGATGTGCATGCTCTTGTCTATCTGCTCACTTACAAACTCTCTTTCAAGCCAAAGCACTCTCATTTAAGGGAATCCATTAACTGTCCGCTGTTTGCTCAGATCTTGATAAATGTTCAATAGAGACGGGCCGGGCAGACCTGCTCACATTGCAGAGCCCACACGGAGGGAGTTGAAACAGGACTGGAGGAATCATTGTATCACGATGAGACACAAAATAAGGGCAACACAACCCAGGTGACCAGGCAGAACCTTTGCTAATTTCTCCTCACCATAGACTCAGACTGCTGTAGGCCCAGACAGAGCTATCTATTGCCAAAAATATGCAAACCTGCAGAGAATGGAAATGTTAGGCGCGCTGGCCAAGATTTTAAATTTCATACTTTGAGCACACAGAACGCCAGGTCAAATGTGCAAAACTATTCATCACTTGTCAGGGACAGAAATGCTGCGCGAATCATCTGCGTTGAAAAAGTCTGTGGAAGTGAAGAGGGCACAGGAGAGGCCAGACAAAGAGAAAAGGCAAACTGTGTGTGTGTGTGTGTGTGTGTGTGTGTGTGTGTGTGTGTGTGTGTGTGTGTGTGTGTGTGTGTGTGTGTGTGTGTGTGTGTGTGTGTGTGTGTGTGTGTGTGTGTGTGTGTGTGTGTGTGTGTGTGTGTGTGTGTGGAGGACAGGGTGCTGCTAATCCAGCCATTTTCAGAATTAAACTGAACTACTTAATTTGAGCAAGAGTGCTTGAATGAAGGCACAGCTTTTTATATTTCATTGTTCTATGGGTGTGCGGTCTAGGAGAGCCAGACTCTTTCAGGAGGGAAGAGAGAAACCAGAAATGTCTACATTACGTACAGTGTGAGTGGGAGAGGCTTCCAATTCTATAGCAATCGAAAGAGTAATCTAGCAATAAAGCCTCTACTATTACTGTAAGTGTAATTTATAAATCCAACAGCATAGAAACAAATTGATAGGAGCAGACCGACATAGTAACCAGGGCAGAGAGAGCCAAGAGATGGCCCGTCCGTTTTCACAGACTATCAACCTTAAATGTCTCTGAGATGTAATCTAGATGCCTGGGGGAAAAGACCCCATTTGTCTGCAAGCCCATTGGCGTAAAAGCAGAAACAGACAGACACATAGAAGAGTGACTTTGGCTACGAAGCTCTCAGGCCGCTGCAACAGTGGAGCTGCTCTGGCTCTTCTTTGTGTCTTAAGTGGATCCAGATGCAGCAAGCATAGCAGCCCCCCCCCTCCCTTCACCCCCCTTTAATGCTATGAAGAAGAGCATAGCACAACACAAAGGTACAGGACAGCATACCAGAACTATATGGACCGGGACTGGTGACAGAAAGAAAACAAACCAGCCAATAATGTAACCGGCCACATGGATTATTTTATTGACTGTTCAAAGGAAATCAAATTCTAAACTTTTTTTAAACACTATATACCTCTAGATACTGGAGGAACATCAACCTCATATACAGATGGGCAGATGTGTCAAATTATATCATGCACCCATGGACTTTTATCTTGTAACCTATATAGGGGAAGGATGCTCTCTCACTAAGACCTTTAAAGGTGGAGTCAGTGATTATGGAGAATGCTGGTTGTCCAAAAAAAAAATTGTGTCAAAATCATTGAATACCTCCTTACAATCTGCTACCTGTCCCTACCAGTGTTCATGCAAAGCCTAGGCTCAGTAAACAGGCCTGTTGCTAGCTACGATAGGCCCCTTTGTTTACATACCAGTTCACAGAGCCTGGGCTGTGTATTTCAACGCAGACACAATACACACGGGTAAGCATATTGTGAGGAGATATTGGCTAATGTTGACAAAAAGTGTTCTCCAGAATAGATGACTACAACTTTAAATGGCAGATTTTTTTTTTTAACAAAAAGACCAAGCTTGGCATCCTAGGTAGCAGGTTGTCTGCAGAGAAAACAACAGCTGTGTCTGGAGCTGCCTGCTCAGGCATGGAGCAGGGAACAGGGGGTGGTGTTTTCTTTCTTTCTCCCTTTTCTGTATGCGAGTATGTGTGTGTGCCTGGACCCCGGTGGCAAAGAGCTCCCACGCTGAATTCCTACCCCAACTTGGAGGTTCTTCTTTCGTATGCATGGGAGTGTTGTACGTTCTGTGTGTTTATATGTGAGTACAATGAAAGGATACCGCTGGCCTCTGACTGTTGTGACTGGAGCTCAAGATTGACGACTAGATTTTAAAAAATGCTGCTACTATGACTGGAATCACCACATGTGATTAACATTAAATGAGCAATATACACATATGAAAAATAATGACTGATCTAAATAAGCAAATGATACAAGAGTTTTCAACAACAACAACACATTAAGTAAATATTTACTTTCTTCTTCATCAGAAAACGGTCCTATCAATCACAAGTCCAGATTGTATAACATATACTGTTGCAGTTGTTGAAATTAATCCAATAACAAAAATAAGGTTGAGAGTCAATGACTCAACCGGACTGTTTGTCTTTAACTGACATGCTTACACTTTCAATTGCTCAGTGCAAAACACTGTGTATGCAATAAGATTTGGTTTAAGCTTTGGTTTGTGCCTTTGGGACTTTTTTTCTACCTCTGTTTGCATTTGGGATTTTCTTTTCCTTCAAATTAACTCAATTACAAGTAGCCAGACATTTATTTCTGAATTATGGCAGTTTAAATTTAACTGAAGGAATTTTATAAATGTTTATATTTAAATCAAACCAAAATACATCTTAGTATATGCATCATTTCTTACAACTCGTTTTCTTTTAGTAACACAGAACAAAATGCAGAATGAGCGCAAACCTGCTGCCATTGACAATTAAAGAATATGTAACATACAAACACAGAAGAAAATAATTACACATAACTTCTACATTCTGAATGCTGATGTACAATTGCTTGCCATTGCCTGCTGCTTACAGTATGTTCTGTTTACTGTTGCATACTGGGATTCTTTGTGTGCTCCACTGTTGTCTGCCGAGTTTCATTAATGTAGCCTGTTGCTCATTTTCACTATTGTTCTCTATGTGTATACTTTTATTTTCTAGAAAAAGAGGGAGACAAAGAAAAACAGAAAGAGAAAAAGATGAGAGAGCAAAAGAGGAAGGGAGAAAAAGAAAAGAAAGAAGAGAGGGGAGGGGTGGGGGGGATTGCACCAGTTACTCGAGAGAGGAATGCATAAGAGGTCACATTCTTTACTCCACTGCTGCGGCTTGCCCTATGTTCAACTCTGTCTCCCTCTCTTTTTCTGTTTGCAAAATAGGCAATATTACTCAACACACCTCTGGTGCAACAAATCACAAACAAACATATGGGATTTGCTAGAAAACAGAGTGGACCGGCTCATGAGCCAGAGATCGAGAAGATAGACCAGGGGTCTTTTAATGATAGTCATTACTGTTCAAATATTTTACCAAGTTAAATAACAGGCCTTTTTGATGGATGGCATTTTGACATGTTACAGTAGAAAAATCACAGTTGTAGATAATTAAATAAATAATGGCTGAATTCCATTTATCTGCTTAATTTTTTTTTTTTTTTGGGGGGGGTGGGGGGGGGCGGTTTTGCGCAGCTGGCTCACTGTCACGGTTTACTGGGACACTTGAATGAAACAGAACACTTGTTAATGTTATTAGTAATGCCTGGGCTTTTCCTACAATGAAAAGTTCAAATAATAGATGATGTGATCAACGTCTATGAAGAGCAGGAACGAGAGTCGTTTCTTATCACTGTAATACTGTCATAAAAACCTATGTACTATGCAGTGCATCTGTCTATTTCAGTCTATCTTCTTAATATATCTATCGCAATGACACTATACAGAAACACAGGCAAAGTTTAACCCCTGACTGTGCCAGCTTGCTGAAACATTCACAACTGTAACTACCTGAAATGTCAAAGTTGTGGAGATATGGACATGATTTGTTCATGTTCACGAAGATGCTCCGCAATCAAGGCTATCGGGTAAAGCAGATCATGCCTTTGTTTCGGCAGCTTCAAAGCTTTGGAATAGCTTCCCTCTTTAGATCCAATGTTCCCGCACATGTCTAAACATGTTTTCAATGGCCTTTAGTTGCTCCTAGGGTTTTTTGGTATTTTTTGCCACATTGCCATTTATTATTGTTATTGTGCCTTTTGCCTCATTTGCTTCTTCTTTTTTTAATAATTAAAATGTTTACGGCACTATGGTTGTTTTCCAATGTGCTTTCCTTATAAAATATTGTATATTTGTTGTTGTGCTTTTTCAGACTTTGTGCACCACTAAATGATAATAGCAGTGTCTTAAATCAAGCCCATGTGGACTTTGATTACAAGAGTTGAAAAGAAGAATCTTGTGAGGTACAGACGCTACTTTGATTTTATATACACAGCTGTTTTGACTAGTCATCAGTTATGGTGGTTATAAAGTGGACTCCTTTCCAGGTGGTCAAGACTTGATGAGAGGGGAAAACACTCACTAATCAGCAATGTGACATCCGGCAGGGGACAAATGTCTCTCTCTCTCTCTCCCTCTCAGACACACACATTCACAGACAGACACAAGTGCGTGCATGTGTGTGTGTCTACCCACTCGTGTGGAGACATGGCCAGCCACGGCGAAGGACAAGCCACCAGGGACCTAACAGCTGGCCTGAATGAGCATTACAATGAGGCGCCTACTGCGTGGGTACGTACGTGGTTCTGCACACACACTCTCTCTCTCTCACACACACACACACACACACACACACACACACACACACACACAAAATCCCCTCCTCCCGACTTCAGGACTCTCAGGGATCATTTGGTGTATAGACTGTAAAGATTCTTCGAGTTCCAGCCAAGAAAGAGTCAGTTACAGACTAAAAGAGAAATGGATTCACTTACTGCAAAAATGCAGAAGACAGCTGCTGCAGGAAAAACACACACACACACACACACACACACACACACACACACAAACATCAAATGATGTCACTAAGAAGGGGTCAGACAGGCCCAAAAAATACAACCTTTAAAAATAGACGAAACACCATGACTTAAAAATGTAAGCCTCTTCATATGCACTTAAAAGTATTAACAAACTTTTTTTGTCGATAAAGTCTGGCTTCAAATAAAGCTATTAAATGTTGCTGAAACACATTATCTGCCATAGTTTCATTACTTAGTTGTCATGACCCCTCTGACAGCATGATGGGCTACTGTACAAATTTCACAGCTGACACAAAAAAGTTGATCATGCATCAAAAAGCTAGGCTAAAAACAATTCCCTTGATCAAGGCATCGTTGGGTTAGGCACTGTTAATTATTAGGTAATCCGCTGTGGGAAATAGTTGTTTTATACAAAATATCATACACACTTTATACAGCCGATAGTACACTTCTAGTTTGTTCCCTTGGTTCAAACCAGATGCAAGAATGATGAATTGTTTCGTTGTTCAACAGGTTTGGTTCTCTTACACATCTATCTTTTCCTCTGGGCCGAATCAGTTGTATAAGTGAACTAAAATGCAGCAGCAAAAACCACATGAGAAAGTCCTTTTCACTTATTGGTCAGATCTGTGTCTGGAGCAGAAGCACTAATGTACTTCCTGAACTGCTCTACAATTGGTCAGAATTTCCAGGTGGGAAAACTACAGAAAGAAACTACAGGAAGTAGGTTGTCTTCCTGCAGTTGTGTCAGACAGATGTGCTGTTTTTTTTCTGCCCCATTAGGTCTACATGCTGCTCCAGCATCCGATGACCCTGAATAGATATATTTCAATTAATACAAAAGTGGGGTGTCATCTTCTTTCATCCATACGTTACCATGTGCCTTGAACATAGGTGAAGTTGTGGGCTGAAGCTTATGAAAAGAAAAGTATTTTTGTGCCCACCCAATAAGCTGTTTAAGCCTTACACCGTTTTCATCTGTTGTTGTTTGCCAGTAGTAGTTTTAGGGATTTTACAGCTAATAGATTAAGCTTCATACAAAGGCGCATTTTCATGAACCAAATGACTGTAGGACTACAAACTACTCTCATGAAAAGCTGAAATTGTGTAAAATTGAAAGTTCAGGACCTTGTATTGTTTGCACTACTGAAACTTCTCTGGAATGCATTTACGTACAGGTGGTATAGTTTTATAAATAAAAAGATGTTATATTTCCATACTGTTGAGATAGCTGTGACATGGGATGTGAAACGGTGATCTTAGGGATTGATCAAGATCGGTAAAAGATCCAGTTTATTTGTATTGTATGTTGTAGGTCTGAGGTTTGAGCTGTGCCCTGCAGCTGGCGGTGTATTAAAACAAAAGGAATGGGATATCCAAACTTGGAGAGACAGTCAGTTCGTTCAAATCAAAGATGCTCAACAGCAAAATGAGTCAAAAACTTTCTAGTGTCTCCAATCACACAAACATATCAGTGTCTTTCTCTGGCTGAGACCGACTGCCCACATGGAAATGATTCATTAATATGGATCTTGGCTACAATGATAATTCATTTTGAACATGTGTGTGTACTAGTGAGTTTGATTTCCTGTAGCTGCTTCAAAGTAGAAGCCTTCAAATGCTTGACTTGCGACAGATTTTCAATATGAAGCAGCAACCGTATCAAAGGTTGCATTAGTAGTAATGACAGCAGATTAGAAGACTGCCCTTAGATTAGAGGAAGATCAGGAAAATGGGTTTGTGTAAATTATGGGGAATATTGGTCCGATCCTGAAGACATAAACAAATGTACTGTATGTATGTTTATTTTTATGTCCATGACTTTTTGTAGTGGAACTGCATCTCCGAGCCATGTAGAGCTCATTTCCGAACACGCTATAGGAAATATAAATTGTTACATTCAAAGTAACACGGAATAAGCAAGCTCTAGTTATACTGTTCCATAATCACTATGGGAAACGTAAACATTAGTTGAATATTCTGTACACATGCATGCACGTAAAATGTGGAGTATTATTTTTCAATAAAAACTGTATATATATATATATATGTTACACCTGCCGTAATTAAAACACACTAACACCATAAATAAATGTTACCACCAGGGGGCAAATTCCCCTTTTACTGTCAAATATGGGCACAGCAATTGGTTAGTTGCCTCCAGTCCAATTCATATAATATTGTTGTGTGAGCCTTCGAAAAAAGTAGATCCTCTTTCTTTTGAACTCTTCAACCTCAAAATCCTGCTGTCCTTTTTCCCCTGTGCAGGGAATGGCAAGAAAAACTAATTAAATTATGAAAGGCATCATTCCTATTTCACCAATTTCACATTCTGTCAGAAACACGTTTCAGAGTTGCCATTTGTTGCATATTTTGTCCCTTAATTGTAGTTGACACTAAAATCTAGGGCGGATGAAGGGAGGTGTATATTTGACTCAAGTGTATCAAATTGGTTTTACTGAGTGTAAAACCCGGGAAGAATAAACTTTAACTAAAGAAAGATCATGCCGACACCAATCATGTTTACATCACTTTGGTTGTAATCATTGTATTTAGGTTGAATTACTTTTTGACTTGTATAGCTAAAATGGCACTGTTGTGTGACAAGGACTTGCAGAAGGAGACAACTTCAAACTATAGTAATAATGGAAGGCTACTTAACTGTAAAGCTTTTGAAACCTTCTGTCTTGGTCTGACAATTTTTTTAATTTCTCTTTTAAAAAGGTCACCCATTATGCAAAATGCACTTGTAATGTTTTTTCAACATTATTATGAGTCCCTCCCTGGTGTGACTAGAGACTCCTAAAGTATAAGGGGGAAAAAACTCTCTCTTTCTCTCCACTTCCACCTTTGTGAAAAGTAAACGTGGGTTCAAAAGCCCATGTTAGATATCTCTCCCTGCTGCTTGAAATACAGTGTGAGTTACAGCTCCAGAAATTCACTACCCTGTTCAAACCTTATAATCTGTGCTAGCTAGTCAGTGAGATCATTCCTCCCCGCTGTACAGTACACAGAGGTGCCAGGAGCAAAGACAGGTCTTTGCTTGCCCTCCGCTGCCTCGTCTCTCTCCCAGGCAGCTGCATAACAAAGGTCTGAACCTGCCCTGCTGAGAAGCAGCATGGCGCTGGCTTAGCCTAGTGTGTTAACTAGCTGGGGAACACCGGGAAGGAAAATAAAAACATAGATGTAAAAGCGTGTTGTTGATATTGCCCTCCTCTTGCACTGTGACTCAAGATCCCCTCTCGTAGTCTAACCTGCTCATCACGGGAGGAAAGGGGCAGTGAGGGAAAACAATAAGTACGCCCCATGTCACTGACCCTTTGCCAAATTTGATCCATTTACCGGCAACAGCTTTTTATTCTGTTTTTCTGACCTTCCCTGTCCAGTCCCCCCCTCTGCGTTATACAAGGCTTAGGAGTCAGTGGAAAGTATTCCTGCCAAGGCAATCACAGCCCATACAGACAGACACATTTGGTAAACCTATCAGTAGGCTGGATGCATGGCATGCATCTGGTTCAATGGTGATCATTAATCAATTGATCGTTTAAAAAAAAGTTAACCTTCATCTCTCAAATAAAAACTTCCAATTTTTACTTTCGATAAGATGTCTTAAAATTAAAATGTTATGCTCCATGTCTAGAGCTTATTGTCCAAATTATCAATAACATAATTAAGCATTAAAGCTGACAAAACTTATAAGCATGAATGCAAAATAAATATTATATATTCGCTCTTATTTGGAATTATAGTAGAGAACAAGCCTCCCTTTGTCTTGGTTATATTGTGTCCTCTGCTATTCTGGGCAATACATGAAGACAGAGGTAATTTTTACGAGACAGAACTGGTAAATAACAAAGTATTGACCGTGAAAACAAAGGGGGAATTTAATGGTATAATGATGTTTCAACTGGATTCTTTGTGTTAAAAATGAAGTTTTAGAGGTCAGGTGGCTCACAATGGGAGAGAAAACCAGAGAAAAGTCACGCGATATTATCTGCAGACCTGCAAACTCATAGGAGGTGAAAAAGGTGACAAACACCCGTCCCTTCTAGGGGGGTCGGGTGTTTTCCGCTGTCCAAACGATAGGCTATTGTTAAATATCATTCACACAACCAGAGTTCTCCACTATTGCCTCCAATGTCCAGCTGGGTGAAAATAATAGCCAGCTGAGATCCTGACCCTCCTAGGGGGGTCCGGGGGTATGCCCCCCCGGGAGATTTTTTTTAAACTTTTTAAAGTGAAATGCATGAATCTGGTGCACTTTGAGAGGGAAATTAAGAGGCTAAATCTGAGGAATTTTGTGTGAACAAATAATTTGGAGAAACTGGGTCGGATGAATTAGAAGCTTCTTGGATTTAGCATTAAAATGTTCATTTAAAATAAAATATTATGCAGGGTCCTCTGGGTTGGGCTTGGTGCTCTTTTTCTTTTATGGGACATATTTCTCTGTAATATAATGAATACATTTAAATGCAGTGAGAGGAATGAAGTAGAAGAACTCTGTTGTCCAGCTATCTTTTTTTCCACAGACGAGGCTGAAATAGGTTATACAGCGCATGGGCATCTGAGCCCCATTTCCAAATGTTTTTAAATAAACTCAATACACACTGGACGTGAACGTGACGTGATCAGTTAAACTTGGATTACCTCCCAGATGAACTGATTAAATTATTGGGCTATTAACTAGGCTATCTAGATCAAAACATTGTATTAATTTTTTTGTATGATATAATAATATGATGTTAATATCAAACACACAAACTAAAAAATAAAAATAAAAATAAATTGGGGGGGGGGGGGGGGGGGGGGGGGGGGGGGCCTGTCGGTCGGCTCTGATTGTGAGCGCACTGCAGACACTTCATTTCTGCAATGTGCGCTCATTAAACTGTCAGCTTCACTTAAGAGTCCTGTGTGGGTCAACAGTGCAGTGCAAACTATGCAGCATAAAGTTATAACATTCGTCTACGACCGTGATGTTAAATCACCTTCACACAAAGTCTCCGCCCCAGCAAAGCAGCGAGTCGATCGCTGTGACGGTGAAAATCACCGGGACCCGGGAGACCCAGTGAGCGAGTGAGACGCCGCTCAGAAAAAACTCTGTGGTTTGATGGATGAAATCAGTCGGGGATATCCTGCCCGTTAACTTTGTCTACGGGAACGGCTTCCGCGATCTTTTTCTGTCTCGAGTCTAACAGAGAGCCATGTCGGCAACCTGACAGCGCGACTAAATAAAGGGACTGTACAGTGAGCTGCGTCCCTCCGTATAGTTTCTGTTTCAGTAGGCTGTTACATTAACCTCTGAAGCATTGACAGTGTTTAATCAAAGCCTCTAATTTTTTATTATCAAAAGGGCTTTAATTGAGACTTTTAGCCAATTCTAAAGTCTGAACACACAGCGGCAGCAGTGATGCTTTACTGTGCCCGATCTTAACGCTGATTGGACAATACTCATGACGTCTACCAAAGATGTTTTATTGCCAAGATAACGATATTCCCTTGTCTCACACTACGGTAACTCGCCCACACAGTCCAGTCTGGGAAGCGCTGGCTGACTTCTCTGGCAGCTGCCGCTACCCCCCCCCCCTCCCAAAAACAAAAACTCTTCGGATCTATACGATTCACGTGGGTCATATATTTTGATTCTAAACGGCGATTTTCGCCGAAAAGCGACGAGTTTGCAGGTATGTATCTGATCATTGACTGAAAGATACACAAGAACGGGGAAGAAACATCACCGGCTATGACATCATAACACGCAAAATGCCAAACATTGGTTCCAGGATTTGATAGTAAACGGGATATCTTTTCATTTGGGCTGCTGGTTTGTTGGCTGAAGATGTCCTCTTGGTCCCTGTAAACTTTTTCATAATCCCCCCCCCCCCCTCCACTATTCTTTAATATTTGATCTGACAATTCATCTGTTAATTGAGAAAATAACCTGCAATGATTAATGATAATTAGTTTGCATCCATAATTGCAAACATTCCCTGTATGGTCTCTGCCACGTCCTTAATATCTTACAGCACTCTATATAAAACACTACCCACCATCCTGAATAAACACAGGAGGAGGCACTGTTGAGCCGTGCCGTGTCATGTAATGTTTTTATTTTCTTCCTAACCCGTAAGATCAGGGGTAAGGAAGGGGACACACTTATGCATCTTTTTATGTGCCCTATACAGCTTAACGATGTCCTACTCTATGGCATGCTGTCTACATCATTGGGCCACAAGCTGCACATCTTCAGTGCACTTTCCCCCACAAGACTGCTGTGACTCTCTGTGGGAAGTCAGCTGTTAATTGTTAACATTGGTTAATTTACAATGCTTTGGTCCCCTCTCCTCTTAGGTCCTCTGTATAATGGAAAACGTGTGTTTGTTCAATGGATTCAGAAGCGTGTGACAGTAGCAGCAAACGTCCGAAATAAACTTAAGGATGTTATGAGAAGATTGTTAAATGTGTTGCAGACTTATAGTTTATTGATATCGGACCAGGTTTCTGCTGGTCCTTTCTGGGTGATAAACAGATGGCTGGGAAATCTCTGACCACAGGATCAATAGTCTGAGCTAATATACAGTATCTCACAAAAGTGAGTACACCCCTAACATTTCTTCAAATATTTCATTATATCTTTCCATGGGACAACACTGAATAAATGACACTTTGATACAATGTAAAGTAGTCAGTGTACAGCTTGTATAACAGTGTAAATTTACTGTCCCCTCAAAATAACTCGACACACAGCCATTAATGTCTAAACTGCTGGCAACAAAAGTGAGTACACCCCTTAGAAAAAATGTACAAATTGAGCCCAAAGTGTAAATATTTTGTTTTGCCACCATTATTTTCCAGCACTACCTTAACCCTCTTGGGCATGTAGTTCACTAGAGCTTCACAGGTTGCAACTGGAACCCTCTTCTACCCATTCATGACGACATCAAAGAGCTGGTGGATATTAGAGTCCTTGCGCTCCTCCATCTCCCGTTTTAGGATGGCCCAAAGATGCTCAATAGGGTTTAAGTCTGGAGACATGCTTGGCCAGGCCATAACCTTTACCCTCAGCTTTTTTAGCAAGCCACTGGTCATCTTGGAGGTGTGTTTGGGGTCGTTATCATGTTGCAATACCACTCTGCGGCCCAGTTTACGAAGGTTGAGTGCACATGGTCAGCGTCGTACACAGAGGTTGGCTTTGGAAAATAGACGTATGAGTGCTGCCAGCATTGCTGAAGGGCTTGAAGGGGTGGGGGGGTCAACCTGTCAGTGCTCAGACCATACGCCGCACTCTGCATCATACTGGTCTGCATGGCTGTCATCCCAGAAGGAAGCCTATTCTAAAGATGATGCACAAGAAACCCCACAAAAAGTTTGCTGAAGACAAACAGACTACGGACATGGATTACTGCAACCATGTCCTGTGGTCTGATGAGACCAAAATACATTTATTTGGTTCAGATGGTGTTAAGAGTGTGGAGCGGCAACCAGGTGAGGAGTACAAAGACAAGTGTGTCTTGCCTAGAGTCAAGCATGGTGGTTGGAGTGTCATGGTCTGGGGCTGCATGAGTGCTGCCAGCACTGGGGATCTACAGTTCATTGAATTCTAACATGTACTGTGACATACTGAAGCAGAGCATGATCCCCTCCCTTCATAAACTGGGCCGCAGGGCAGTACTGCAACATGATAACGACCCCAAACACCCCTCCGAACGACCACTGGCTTGCTAAAGAAGCTGAGGGTAAAGGTTATGGACTGGCCAAGCATGTCTCCAGTCTTAAACCCTATTGAGCATCTTTGGGGCATCCTCAAACGAGAGATGGAGGAGCGCAAGGTCTCTAATATCCACTAGCTCCTTGATGTCGTCATGAATGGGTAGAAAAGGGTTCCAGTTGCAACCTGTGAAGCTCTAGTGAACTACATGCCCAAGAGGGTTAAGGCAGTGCTAGAAAATAATGGTGGCAAAACAAAATATTGACACTTTGGGCCCAATTTGGACATTTTTTCTTAGGGGTGTACTCACTTTTGTTGCCAGCAGTTTAGACATTAATGGCTGTGTGTCGAGTTATTTTGAGGGGACAGTAAATTTACACTGTTATACAAGCTGTACACTGACTACTTGACATTGTATCAAAGTGTCATTTATTCAGTGTTGTCGCATGGAAAGATATAATGAAATATTTGAAGAAATGTTAGGGGTGTACTCACTTTTGTGAGATACTGTACATGCATCAATGTCAATAAGAGTGAGTAACAAAAACCACCGTATGTCCAAAAAAGCTATCCCCTTACACCCCGAGGAATAACTCAAAGCTCCACAATCGTTTTGGTATTTTATATTCAAATAAGTTTTCGGCATGTCTTTTTTTGTCAAATCAGTGTTAAAAAAATATGTTCTCAACTCATCCTAGATTTAAGGGCAATGCAAATCCAAAATACTGTACGGGCCGTCTATATAATACAGTTGTGTTTTTGGAAATAATAAAAATACAGAAAACTTGAATATGTACAAACCAATTTTTTTTTTTTTACTTTTTCATATCAGGTCTTACTGTCAGCACAGCTGTTAACATATTTCCAGATGAGCGGTATAGATTTGTTGTTTAGTTACATTTTGCAGATACCAAAAAAGTAAGTGTCAGTGAGTTCAAATCATCTCACTGTTACAGAGTTTGTCTGACCTTCACTGCTCCATCACATAGAGAGTAGCTCATTAGCTTACCAGTATACTATTCCAGATACAAAAGTGCCAATACAACACCATTATATGACTCAAGGCTATCCCTCTAGCAGCAGTAACATGAGTTTTTGCTTGGCATTACAAAAACGAATTGCTGTATGTAATTGTCAATCAAGAGACAACCGATCTCAACAAAAACCAAACAAGTGACCAACCAAAAAGGTACTCATCAGACTATCTTTATCGCCCTGCATCAAACTGAGAGCAAAATGTCGCCTTTTTAGCTGCTTACTAATGAGTACTACAAAGCAATTAAAATGTATTAGTGCACGCTCTGTAGAGAACACTACTTTCGCTCTTCCGGGTTGAGCAACCAAATCTGTTATTCAGCTGGCAAGCTGCATTCACAACGGTGCAATCACAGCAGTTAGGCAATCTTTACACTATTGTGTTATCAATTTATGCAAGGTAGCATATACTGCATTTAGGATTCTTGCTATTTTTAATAAAGTGAATAGCCTCCATTTTTATTCCAGTATAGGTAAAATGGTCAGTCCAGTCCATTCAGAGATTTTTATTATGAGATTGACTTGTTTCAAATAAAGTGGCAGACAGAAAGATACTTGGCCAGTGTTAGCACATGATGCTCAAAAAGGCTGCAATGCTGCTTATCCCACTGCAAACCCATACGACTAAGCAAAGTGATAACAGCTCAACAAAAGGGAACTCACAACAAGTTTCTTATTATCAGAGACATTTGTTTCTTACCGTGCACAGCAAAAACATTACAGGGCTGGATCCCATGGCGTGACGACTCTCTCCTTCCACCCTTAATGAAGGCAGGCAGACTGGGTCTCCTCTGGTCCCCGACAAACTTCCCCGGCTGCTGCCCCATAAGGGCAGGGTGCCAGGCCGCAGCCGGGACTCCCCCAAGCTGGACTCAAAGTCACTCACCGGCAAGACAGTTGGCCACAAGGCGGGGAGGGGATCAGGAGAAGACCAGAAACCCTTTACCCTGGCTCAGCCTGTCCTCTCCTGAAGTGTGGGTGAGACGGATCACCTACGAAGAACTGTATTACTCCAGTGTGTCTCCGTTTAAGGCGCATTAATGGAGCCTGACTGCTTCAAAGGCCAAGGAGAGGCACTTCAAAATAATAATCTGGAGGGGGGGAAAAACAATCAGGAATGATTTCATAGAGAGCGACATGACTCTTTCAAACACTTTAAAAACTCTATAAATTTGACTGGTATACACTAAGACTGAAAACAACACCCTAAAGTAGTAATTAAACATGTGTATCCTAGGGCTGCGGAAAAATTACATCTAATCCAGAGTAGTCTGAGAAATTTCTGTGCCAATTTATTTACTGTATGCCAAACTTGAAGTATGGACCCTCTGTTAAAATTAGGATGCACACCCACTGAATTTCCCCTTTTATTATGCTAATCAATCTCTATGAATATCAAGATGGGGATGGTAAACCTCAGTATACAGCAGCTAACCACATACCTTTCTGGAAATTAAGTGTGCAGCAACAACAAAGTGGTCGACAACATATAAATAAAATAATTTGCATCGAAGACATATCAAACTGTAACTGAAGCAGAGTATAAACTTTTGATATCATTAACCTGTTGTGCCTGTGTGAAACTTTAACTACTACAAAAACAATGTCGAAATATGAGCTCATCAGCTACAAGCACTAACGTGTAAATTGACAGACTTTCACCACTTATCATAAACTTGTGGCAGTTTCAAACATATGGACTAAGAAGTAAAACTGTAAATGGAAACTTACACGGCCATAGAAACATGTATACTGCTGGTTAGCTGGCAACATCGGGCTAATGTTGAAGGTAGCCATGGAGGCTAACTTACGTTAGCTGGTGGTATCCAGCGCCAGACCCTTCAATGCACATCGAGCACTCAACAGTTGGATCTCGCTGAGTCGCTGGCCATAAAACGTTGGACAAGTGCACTCCAAAACAACAACATTACAAAAGTCAGCAACTATGTAAAGTTAGTTTTTTTCTCTTTTTTTGTAAGCAGTCTTTTCAAAGCCGCAGTATTCCGTTTGTTTCAAACTTCCGTGTCCACTCTTCCCGTCTTGCGGAGATTCTTCCCCTGTGGTACCCGGACTAAAGGCACTTCAATCGAGGAGGTGAAGAGAAAGCGAGGAACCCCAGCCGGCCGGACACCGACTACTCTCTCTGCGAGCCCCTTTCCCTGTTTACAGCCGCCGAGCTCTTCGTTACCGACCCCGCCGCTCGCGTGCCTATTCATCGCTTTAACGTGGAAATATTAGCAATAAACTTTGGCCGAGTAGTTGCTGTGTCGCTGGTGCCGCCATACTTCCATACGCAAGGTGGTTTACAGAAATATGTGGGTGGGGCGACGTCTGACGTCGCGAGCGTGCGTGGGCTAGTAGTAGCAGAGTAGTAGCCTACATGGGAACCGAGCAAAGATTGCATTATGCTGGAAGTGCAGCCGGACAACACAGCTCCAACTCCAACCAAAGAGGGCAAACTCAAGTAAAGAGAAGTTGTGAGTTTGGTTTGTTTATTTGGTAGTGGTTTAATTAAAAGCTCTGCAACTGATGAAAATGTTGTATCTCTGCTCCTCCCACTGACATGCATGCATATGAATACAGTTTATGATTCAACATTGGTGTTATGACACTCTAAGTACCTTATATACTTTTTTTCATTAATTATGTACAGGTACTGACAACACACCAATATAATCCAAACATTTAAAAACATTAATGCTACAGTTGGCCTCACTCTGCATTACTGTTAATGCTGAAAAAACACAGACCAAAAGCCTGTATGGTACCTTAAATGTTTTCCGTTTCCGTTTCATCATTATTCAACAAAATACACCACACTGAGTTTAACTGAAAATTATAGAAAATTTATTGCATACACGTTTTTTTTTTGTATAAAACCACACATCAAACATTTTAACTATTTAAGAACAGTTGTTTTCGTGATTTTTGAATGTTGCAGAATTCATGAGGTTACCCTTACTTTCCATGAGCAGTCAAACGATAAGTGTTTTGTTGATGGATAAAATACACATAAGAGCTGCACAACAGGCTGTCACAGTAGCAAGGGTCCTGGGAATAAAGGCCAGTTCAGTCCTTGGATCTAAGGTCATGACCTGACATTGGTCTGCTTGATGGGTTCTTGTTTTTTTGACAAGGTCACAGTTAGGATTTGTGCTCTTTAACCTTCCTGTTCCACCAGCTTCTGTTGCGTCAACATTACAATCTCCTCCATCACTTCTGGCTTTAAGATGTCCTTCACCTACAGAGACAGCACACAGAAGAGTGTTATAGATTACTTGCACTGAAAACAAGATAGTTGTCAACACCACAAACTTTGTATCGACACTGGTGGACAATATTTACACGAAGATGCATTCATGACAAAATGGCAATAATAGCACATGCTGTAACATAAGCAACATATTCATGAGAAGCATTAATATCAATTCAATTCACCAAAATGGCAATATAAGCATCCCTGTTGGTTCTACACTGTTTTACGACAGCATAGTCAAAGCTGACAACTATCAATTGCTGATGTAGGTTTTCAATATGGCCACCAGATGGCACCACACTTCACAGATATTTTCACCTTTTCATTCAAATATATTTACATTTCCTTTTCTTTGCATTTGTGAGACAGTGGGTAAAATGCAATCACATGCCCTTTGAAAACTGTATGATATAAGTGACTGTTTTGCAAAATGTGCATCAGATTCCATCCAATTGCTTCCTACCTGATGTAGAACGGAGGATTCGTAGCAATAGAGAACACTGGTGTCATACAAAAGGACCTTGTGGGCAGCCAAAGCCAGCAGGCAGTTTCTCAACCGCGAAATCACCTCTCGATCTGACAGACTAACAGGCTGAAGGAACAGAAACAGCAAACATATAAGTTACAAATTATAATCATTTGGATGCAGTAGATTAAAATGTATTCAAACAAACTGTCTCCTCTTTGCAGATTACTTGCATAGTAGACAGTCAGGTTATCTTAATAAGAAAAAATGCATTTCTTAAAAAAACAACTGTAGGTATAAATATTTGAATAATTATATGTACCGACAAATGTGCTAAAACCTAACACATATTAATAACGCTGCTCTTAGAGAGTTCGGTTCACACCTCCATGCTAGTGTAGAAGCCCCCGGCCTCCTCCTCCTGTTGCTCCGGTGTTGGATACAACCATACGAAGCCATTATTGCCGAGGATGATGGATGCGCCACACGGCAGGTTGTGGAAATGCGATTTCTGCCTCTTAATCAGAGAAGGAGAAATCTGGACCAGCACTCCTTGACCCAACTGATGGTGGAGAATTTAGAAAAAATAAATATCATGTTAAATTGTGAGAAGACTAGTGTATTTGTAGTTAATTTTTTAGTAACGCAATTAAAGCTACATGGATAATAATGTCCCTGCGTACATTGGCACAACTTACTTTTCCGTACTTTAAACTACGGGTGTGAAGTGACAGTGCTCC
Source organism: Ammodytes marinus (assembly GCF_949987685.1). Lineage (NCBI taxonomy): Eukaryota > Metazoa > Chordata > Actinopteri > Uranoscopiformes > Ammodytidae > Ammodytes > Ammodytes marinus. The sequence continues at coordinate 11,423,116 of NC_137222.1, forward strand.
ATCCGAAAAGACAGACTGCACCTCTGCCTAAAAGCACAGGATCAAAGCAACAAAAACTTTAGGAGTGAGAACAATAAAGACATAGCAGCAGCCAATGAAATGATACAATAAACTGTGTGTTACACTGATGAGATCGCCCTCCTGAAGGTATTCTCTCATGGTGAGCTCATCTTCTGCCGATCGTCTCCTCTAAGAGAGAAAATAAATTTAAATTTTAAATCTTAAACAATAAAAATAAAGTTCACCCTTTACCAAACCTTTCCAAACCCAAGATCTAGGTCAGAACATCTTTCTACAACTCACCAGCTCTCCTCCGGGCAGATTAACAGAAGACAACAAGAGGACAGAGTCCAGCCGGGAGTTGGTCTCCACCTTCCACCGTTTCTGTTGCACCTGCACATGTCACAAAAACACAGATAATGCAAACAAATATCTTACTAGCCAAAGCAACAACAGCTTGTTGCAGCCATGCTTTTAAGGTTAGATTCAAATTGTCTGACACTACATATAAGCAGAGATGTTGGCAGCGCTTTACCTCTGTGATTCTGCCAACCACCACGTCTCCGACCTCACCGTTGAACCTGCATTTCAATAACGTAGAACGTTATAATTACATAACTTTGCTAAATTGGCAGCAGTGCATAATAAACCAATACAAATTTTGGCGCACACAGGTCAATTCAGCACCACTTGGCCCATTTGACTTTTTCACTATAAATGTGGAAGATGCTCAATTCAACCACATACCTGGTCTTGAGTGGTCTGACACAGATCAGCTTGTCTACTCGCTGCACCTCTCCAGCGACCGATGCCGTCAGCTTGTCTTCATCAACATAGGTACCGTGACCCCTGGGGAGAAATGATGTAGAGCAATAAAACTTAATGAGTAATACAGCCAGAGAGGATGTGGGATAGAGAAAGCTTGCATACCCAATATTCCCAACCTGCCTGGTCTGTGACTCTTGAGCTCATCATTTTGTCACTTCACTACATGGTTGCAAATCTTTTCAAAGTTTACATCTGATTAAAATGTGTACAACTGTTTGCACTGCTTACATCATATCATAAAATGTATAATTTAAACCAGAACATATGGGATATAGCCTACATATTTCTGTGCAATATTATTCTCTTTAATATAATTGATTTTATTCTAATTTATATGTGTTTATTTATTTATTTTTACTATCTATATTTAGGTTGTTTGCACTGATTAGAGTATAAAGAATGACTATGCCAGCGACTGCTTCTGTATTTGTTGAGCACATTATAATATTATATATTGTAAAAAACGTTGAACTTTGACATTAACAGAGATCGATTTATATCCTTCCATTTTCAGGTTGAAATACAGTATTGTAATACAGTAATAAGAACTATAAATCAAAATCATAATTTAATCCCCTTATCGTTGCGGCTGTGTCTATGAGCACTAAGGTCGAAATCTTCATGAACTGGTAAACAGCTAAGCCAATAAGGAAACTTTATTCCATACTCAGGTGGTCCATATAAAATACATACAAAACACAGACAATACAAAACAATCAAACACAACAAGTAGGGTTAAAACATTATAATATTATTATGGTCTGAATAACAACGTACATTTAGCTTTCCACTGTTGACTTACTTGAAGCTAGTGCATGCCTGCATCACAATGATTGTTGCAGCTGCTGCTGATGGTCACTTCTATCTTATGGTACATTTTCTCAAGTATTTATTTATTTGTGTTTACTGACATTTTAAAATCAGCTTCAATCTACTATCAGTACAAGAGCCAGTATCATCAGGCTCAGTTATAGTTGATTTCCTTCCATGACAACATGCTGTGGAGCGGCCACACAGCAGCCGACCACACCACACAGCCAGTGAACCCACCACCACTACCTACCTCATGAAACCAGTGTCTGAAGTAATAACATCTCCGGGGACGACCAGATCTTTTCGGTCGAGAGCAGAATCTAGTAATGACACCGGTTTCCGAATAGTTGGTAATCTCATGTCAGCAGCCATGCTTCTTCTTTTTCATACGACTTCTTCTTCTTCTTTTCGCTGGTCGAACTCACAACTGCAGCGTTACGTGTTTTACCGCCACCTACTGATGAATGAGTTTTAATGAGTAGGCCTACCTTTTATCAGTATTTTTTTCTAAATGTACGCGTGTAATAAATGGAATTTATAGAACATCTGTAACATTAATCACTCTGCCTGTGCTGTGCCACTCATGGACCTATAAAGAAAGGTGCCACTCACCACCAGGCAAGAAAAAAACAAACTTCTTCTGTTTGTACTTCCTGTCCACTAACAGCGATAAATCCCCATTACCGCCCCCTGCTGCCCCGACATGTGCACCGCAGTTTCCAAGTTATTTCTTCCATGGTCTGATTCTAGAAAACTTGCTTTTATCATTCCAACTATTTAGCCAGCACATGGACATTTTACCACAGATATGTTTTATGAGACACACTTATAGAGCCTTAATAAAGTCAGTTATTTGTAACACAAAACGATGCTCGCGTGATAAATTAGTATCCTGATTATTATTATTTTTTCCGTCTTGCTATTTGTATGGTGCTGCATAGGGGCATGCAAAATGTTTTTTTTTTCAGCTTGCCGTTTCAGAATAAACTGTTACATAATAGTTGGTACGTGTTTTTCCTGCACATGTCCTTTTGCGCCACCAGATGTCAGCGTCGAGCCACGTTGACACCGGTTGACACCAGAGCGAATGAGTCTCCGCCGTGCCTTCACATAACGGAAAGGTGACGTCAGATGTCAACACCACGCAAACGTCTCCGTCGTCGCCAATCAGCGTTGAGTCAGTCAGACTCCTGTAAAGATGGCGACGGTGAGGTATACAGGAGTGAAGACTGGACGCTTTACTGCTAATAAACACCGCTGGTCGAGACACCGTAACAATTGACAGGGCGGCGGGAGCGAAAGTTAATCGACCCATTTATCCGCCGTGGTACGCTGTTGGGTGCTGTGTGGTGTCGCTGCGTGCCTGGCTGCTTTTGTTTTCGGTTGTGTTTTCTGTCGCTGCCGTGGACTGCTCGTTAGCTTCAAGTTGGAAAGCCAATGCTAGCCCAGGGCTAGCCGAGCAGCTACATCGGATGCTGGGATCTTTCTGTGCGGCATTCATGGATTGATAGACCGACCCTTGTCAACCTCGGACTGCACGCGTCTATTTAAAGTTTCTATTTTTATACGAAAACAAGACCCAATGACTCACTTGGATTAAATTACTTTCGGAGGAATAAGGGGTGCCCACTATCTGGCATTGCGACGCTGTTTGAAGTGTTGAGTCGGACGGAGTGAGTTTGCCGTCATGTATTTTCTAACCGGCTGGCCCCGGAGGCTGCTCTGTCCGCTGAAGAGTGAAGAGGAGCCCTTCCACATCCAGCCCAGCTCCCACAGGTTTTACTTCGCCGTGCTGTCGGAGACACAGCTCAGCGTCTGGTTTAGTCGGGTAAGTTCAAGTCATGCTCGTGAACTCAACTGTCCCCCACAAACACAGTGAACCAACTAATACAGTCGCCATCGTTTATTTTGTTTAAACAAAATAGCCTATGCACTAGCCTTCTGCTCTGCGTGGCAATCTGGCTGCATGCCCTTCATTTTTTATTAAAAGGTTAGGCCCTATTAATAAACACAGAGTAACAATGACGTCGTTAGGGATGAAGGCTAGAGGCTTGATTTATTAATACATGGTGGCACCTATACTCTTATTACATAGATGACAGGTGAGGTGACATAGTTACGCATCATAACAGTTTGGGTACATCCGCATACGTGTGCCTTTCACAAAGGCATAGCAGTACAATTGTACAATCAGTTAGTTGTATCTCTGAGTGGCGTTTCAAACCTTTCCTCTTTCATGCTTGCGGGGATCCGCTCAGCTAGTTCAAGTCCACCTGATGAGTAGGTCTACTCATATTACACAGAGTGGCAGCTCTATCACTTTGAACTGGTTAATTTTCTCAGGTACATTCAGTCCTTTTTGGTGAAATGTCCTATTCATATCCTATCACCCGGTCTTTGACAGGCTCCTTGAGTTCAAAGTTTAAGTTATTATCAGCATGGGATTTCCAACAGTGTTCACAACAAATATTCACTCTCCTCATGTTATGTTGTGTTCTGTCAGAAAGCAGCTGAACACAAATCCAATATATTTAAAGCTGCCAGAGTAAAATGTTTAATGTAAACAATCACAATTTGGATTCCTTTAAATTTCCATCACAGAATACAGATTTAATAGCGACTTGAAAATACAGTTGCTTTTCAGTGACATCTGGTGTACCGATGACGGGTTATATTTTTTTCTCTAACTGGTCTCTTTGTATTCGAAGGCCAATGTGTACTACATCTCTATTTTAATTCATTATGACAGTATTTTCAACAGCTAAAACGTGTTTTTAGTATGAAGCATTTTAAGCACTGCCATGTTCTATGCAGTGCAGGGTAATGTTTTAAACCATACATTCTTAGACATGTAAGCTGACCAGAATCGTTTTGTGACCAGTGAGTTGACATTAAAGGTCTTATACTGGAGGAAATACCCCCAAAATATATTGCAGCACTGCTAAACAGTGGGTTGTCAAAGGGATGAGTGCTGTATTGCCAATCTTCTTTTCCAGAGAAATGCAAATTCAGATATTTCTTTAAAAAAAAATTGTAAAAGCTGGGTGTATGCTAGGAGGAGATGTAGGAATTACAAATATCTTCTTCGACGATCGAGCAAATGATTGAAACATGATGACATAAACTCTGTGGCTGATGTTGTGGAAAAGTGTCATTATATTCCAGATATAACCTTGTACTGTGAGATGTGTGTTCCTGACTGTCCCCATTTGTTTTGAACACATCAGATTGAGTCATGCTGACATGGAGAGGACTGGAGCTATTTGATTGAATTTGACCTGCAGTCAAACACCATTGTTTTGGTCTGCCTGTGCTCAACTCGGCTTGTATGTTATTGAGTTGTAGCAACAATGGATCGGGGTCACTGTTGATTTCCTGAGGCCACAGTCAGGAAGTGAGCATGTTTTCCTTCCCCTCTTTCTTAAGAACTTTGCCTGCTTGTTGTGAGTATCAATGAGGTGTGTCAGGAATGTCAATGGGAGCAATGTCTTCCTCTTGACATGCACCTTTCACATCTGTTGAATCCATTCAGTCATTTCAACTCACTATCTGACTCCACGTACAGGGATGTAGTGGAGTGTTTTGTTTAAACACATTTTATTCAAGACTAGCATTTTCTAAATATATTCAAATACATTTCTTTAAGTAAACACATTTGATCGTTAATCAATATTATATCAGGATACAGTTTTGATACGCATCTCCGTTTATTGGATTTAAGCAGAGTTAAATGGTTAAATAATTTATTATCCCTCTAAAGTAAAGAGAAATATTTAACACATATAACTAATCAGCCAATCACATGGCAGCTACTCAATGCATTTTAGGTATGTAGACCTGGACAGGACAACTTGTTGAAGTTCAAACCGAGCAACATAATGGGGAAGAAAGGGGGTTTAAGTGACTTTGAACATGGCATGGTTGATGGTGCCAGACGGGCTGGTCTGAGTGTTTCAGAAACTGCTAATTTACTGGGATTTTCACTCACAACCATATCTAGGGTTTACAGAGAATGATCTGAAGAAGAAAAAATGTCCAGTGAGCGACATTTGTGTGGAGGAAAATGCCTTGTTGATGTCAGAGGTCAGAGGAGGATGGGCATACTGGTTCGAGATGATAGAAAGGCAACAGTAACACAAATAACCACGCGTTACAACCAGGGTATGCAGAATACCATCTCTGAAGCAGACGACCAACCTTGAAGCAGATGGGCTACAGCAACAGAAGACCCCACCGGGTGCCACTACTGTCAGCTAAGAAAAGGAAACTGAGGCAGCTATTCGCAGAGGCTCACTAAAATTGGACAATAGAAAACTGGAAAAATCTTGCCTGGTCTGAGTCTCGATTTCAGTTGCAAAGTTCAGATGGTAGGGTCAGAATTTGGCGTAAACAACATTGACCACGTCTACATGCCTAGATGCATTGATTTGCTGCCATGTGATTGACTGATTAGCCATTTGTTTTTACAAGCAATTGAACAGGTGTACCTAATAAAGTGGCTGGTGTGAGTGTGTATATATATATATATATATATATCTGTCTGCCATGGTTCAAATGAATGCACCACTCTGTTACAACATAGATGTTTCGCTGCGCGTTTCCTCAAGAAACATGTGGCTCACGTGATTTGGTGAATCAAGGTGATTGTAAATCTGCCATTTTCCCTCCCTGTCCCAGCTTCATTGTTCCTCTGCTTTTCTCAGCCATCATTTTACCACCAGTTCTATTCTCTTTCGTCCCTCATATCCTCGGCCAGTGCGGCCTGACTAGTTCAGTGGAGACGTTATTACTTAATCCCTGTTGCGCACACACACACACAGTATCTCAGCCTTGTAGTCATTCTTTGGGAGGGGGCATACTGCAAGGGATTTCTAGGAATAGAGGGATACAGTTTGTTGTTGTGGCGCTGGTGCTATTATGCAGTAATATAGCAGCTTAGTTGGCTCTGGTTGCCTGCAGAAATTAGCAGCGTTGAATGGTTTCAAGTAGCTGTGTGTGCGTAATCCTTTACACTCTCCCAGGGAGTTCTTCAGTTACATCAGTTAACTGTATTCAATCTTTGTTGATCATGGGAAATCTCAATGCAAGGGAAAAAACATGAGCTGGAGCCCCTACTACCCTAAAAACCTTTTCAGTTTTAGCTCAGTTAAAATACTTTTAGTACGTTTTTAAACTTACTGTTATTTTGGAGAGCAAACTCAGGTCCTTCTGCCTCGGTGTTAGTTGGGCAGTACAATATACCTTCCTGCCTTCAAAGTGATAGATCATATGACATCATTCTTATATCTCTTGTGTGATATCTGGTCATATGATTTGTTATTGTGAATATGTTGTCATTTTGTTGATTCTGTTGTTTTTGTTGTTGTTGGTAGTGGTGAAAGTCAGTCCAAAATATACTTCAACTTCAAGTAGTAGCTGCAGTGACTGATCTAGGGCTGCAACTAACGATTGTTTTGATAATCGATTAATCTGTCGATTATTTTCTCGATTAATCCATTATTAATCGATTAGTTAAAGGCACTACGAGTAAGATGGCACGTTGGCGTCCCCTTTGGACAAAAGCGGTAGTATTTTTACGACGCCCGCTGTCGCAAATGCTCGTGCCAGGCGCGCGAGTGTGAACTGAGAAGGGCGCAATATAGTGCATGTACGTGTGTTGAAAGTGTGAGGACTCTTTTCGGCTCCGTGAGAGTGGTTTTGACACTGCATCAACTAATGCCAGTCAGTACACACCTGATTGCAATGAGTTGATGCAGCAGCGTCACCTAACTACCCTCTCTCACGGAGCTGTGTCCTCACAGAAAGCGAATGAAAGAGAGACAGCAGTTTGTATGGATCGCGATGAGGTAATGTGTTTGTGTTGTTGATGTAAATAATGACTATTTCAGATAATGGTTATCTGATGATGGTGAAGCAAAGCAAACGTTGTGTTAGTACCAACCGCTCATTCATTTAGGAGTAAACACAGTCTAGTTTCGCTCTCGTGAAATTGTATACACGTTGCTTGGCAACGTCCTCGTCCCGCCCGTAGTCACTCTCTCTTTTCGCTTTTCTTCATTGCATTCTCTTTTTTTCTTTGATGGTTCAGCCTCGTTACCAGTCATTGTGACGACAAATAACTGTCTCAAACAAGGCTCCCGCTCCCCTTCCCTCACCTAGAGGGATAGGCTTCTCAAATCACGCTGCAGCGCCACACTGAAATCTGCAACCAATACGGATATGTGACCATAGAGCCTGCACGAGCGAACCGAAAATCGGACTGGGTGTGCGACCAGACCAAAAGCAGTAATAAAAACTATATAAAAACGTCTTTCTTTGCACTGATGGTCCCGTTTGCTGTTAAAGGTAATTTATGATTATCAGAGGAAACATGAGGCTGTTTAAAAGATATTTAAATGTTACTCGTAGCCGCTTTAAATGCAGTTTTCCAAAGCCCATGTTGACGTCCTCAAATGTATTGTTATGTCCAAACACAAAGATATTTCAGTTTACTGTCATAAGACTCGGATTAAAGAAACCAGAAAATATTCACATTTGAGATGCTGAAATTATTTTAAAAAATATTTATTAATAATTGGTTAATAATCGATTAATCGTTGCAGCTCTAGACTGATCCAAACATTATAACTTTCCACAAGCGCTGGTTTGAATTTTGAACGATTGAATCTTAGAACTGATGTCAATAGTAAGTAACTAATTATAGTTTTGTTCCTATCTCCATTTCTCAAATGTAATCATACAAACTACTACCCTTGAACTTCCAAAACACTGCAAGAGTTTTTCCCTGCAACTCATAGCAACTGAGCAACCTTTACCAGTGCAGGTATCTTTGGCATTATTAAAATTTCATCTATCGAAAGGGACACTGTAGAGTGGAAAAAAAAACCCCTGCTCTCATTACCGTGACTAAGGTACGATGTCTTGTGTTGCAGAGCTGGAATTACATGAGCTGTTTCCCCGCTTTTGTCATCAGACCACCGCCATTCAACGTAGAGCAGCCTGTTTGTTTCTCTAATGTCAAGGACTGTTACACGCCTTCCTGAAAACAGAATGAGCTGCCCTACTTTAAGAGATCTAGGCGGGCCACCATAATCGTTTGCAATTTTTAATTTCTTACTCCCTATTTCTGTATCCGGAAATCGAAAAAAAAAAACATGTTAACCCTTCTCACTGGTAGTGACACTTGCTAAGAAATAAATGAGGGGTCATACAACTCATCTTACTTTCACAGGATAACTCCAAGTTCATTCTTTTACAGTCATAATCTGTGCTGTTTTCTGTGATCCAGACACATATATTATGGACTTATGATTCAGGACAAGAATCAAATTAAGGTCAATAGCCTCCGACAAAGTCTGTCTGTTCATCTGGTCTGTGTAGCATGGTTTAAACAGGAGAAAGAAAATGTTTTTGATTGCTAGGCTGAAAGATACTTTTATGAATAAATTGGCCTCGGATGGTCCCATTTTTCTCAAGACCAAATCTGTTTGTTGTTCGTAGCAAAAAAACATTTGAGACGATGAACAGAGTGGCAACAAATCCCCTTCTAGCACTCTACTTGACAGGTGCAGATAATACTGCCAATCGGCACGGAAAATGTTAAAATGCTTTCTGCCTGTTTGGAGTGTATTACATCTGAACAACAGAATTTCTGTTTAGTTACTTTCAGATTCATGCAGTAGTCTCATTATTAGAGCAGTTAAAAAAAGATATTCACTCCAAAATGTATAGTCCATGTATTCTAGTTGTATTTTTGGGGATTTTCTTAATATAACAATTTAATTCTAAGAGCATAAATAATACAGAAAAAGCTGTTGTGATGAGTCACTTACATCTAGACAATCCTATGTGAATGTAACTTTGTTATTTTTGGTGTGAAATTGCAAGACTTTGATACAAACCTAAACATAATTTTTGGCGGTAACAAGTATATATTCTATCCAATAAATATTTTTTATTTTTTGGGGTATCGTGTGTCGCATTCAGATGTATTGTGACCCGAAGGATGTTTAAAGTGCTTACTTTCTTTCTTTTCCATCCCCTGTTCCCCACCCACAGCCCAGTGTTTTGATAGTCAGCTATATTGAGTCTGCCAAGGCGGCGGCCCAGTTTGGCTTCTACCAGAAGGCAGAATGGAAACCCGACGACTCCATGATAGCTGTGGCGGTAAGTACACCCCATGTATATGACCATCTCCAATTCTTCTGGGATTTGATCAATTACCCTATTGATTAAGACCTTTGGCCAGTTAGGCCTGTTAGTAGCACACCACATTTTTTATAAATTTAAATACTGGTTCCATATAAAGGTATTGCACTCGTATACTGTTTCTGACACACTAAGCCATTGGTCATCTGTAATCACCACCTTCCCCTCTCCTTTTCTCTTCTGTCTTACCTGATTGGTTCTCTTCTTTTTTCAATAGAAACTCCCTCTCTTATCACTTGGTCACCCTTTATGATTTATTGTATGTAGAGCTGCAGTCAGTTGGTAGAAAGCACTTCAGTAATCCATCCCTGGAAATAGGATTTAGATCAGGATCCTGTTTCTGTTCTGTAATAGAAAACTACATAAGCAGCTTTGTCATAACTGTAGTGCATCACAGTGGAATGGCCATGACAAATGCTAGAAAGAGAAAAATGAAAACAGCAGAGTTTATCTTTGCTGCAATGTTGAGCTCCACATAGAAGGATGGTATTCCCCTGGCAATGACAGCGGAACTGAAACGCACGCTCAGCTCCTTTTATCATGTTACAATATCACACGCACAGTGAGACATTGATATTGAAGAGGATTCAAGTAAAAGCAAAGAGTTAACAGTTACATTGAGAAAGGTCACTGAACAAACTGCTATGTTGAGATACTATTGGAATGCTTTGCACTTTGCTCCCTATCTATTTTGTTTTGTGCACTGCTTATCAATGTACTTTCTATCTGACGGAGTCAATCAACTCAAAGGGAAACAGTGCTTCTCTGATTTCTATCTTACAGGTTTTTGTTCTGTGATTCATCGACTACTAACATTTCAGATTGAATGTTTTACCATTGAAGTAGCCAGTCAATCTCGTTGGTATATTTAAGGGCTAGAAGGTGGTCGATCACCTTTGCCTTTGAACCTTGACTTCATTCTTAACAGGTCAGGCTTCTGGCTGAGCGGCTCTATACTGGGAACAGATTACAGCGGTCTGAAAGGATCTAGCTACCTCAGCTGTTTTGGGATATGAAGAGGGCCTCTTTTTTTGTGTGTGTTTAGCGAATCAACACATATTTACCCGAATGCAGAACCTGATACACCGACCGTGTAAGCCTTTTTCTCTGTTTGAATAATCATGAAATACCTCCCACAAAATATGCCCTTGTGTTGTTAAACTCTCTCCCTGCCTACTGTCGAGCAGAACTCACTACCAAAAAAAAAAATATGCAAATTATCAGCCCACAAAGCTTAAACGCAATTTGATAAATTCATGCTCATTTCCATGGAGATGAAATGTTCACGCCAGCGTTTTTGCCCACACAAGCTTATTCATGTTAGTTTGGCCAGAACGTCCTTCTCCTTCACACCTCCAGTTGAATCGGCAAACGTTTTGCACTTCAATTCCCTGACCATATTTACTCATGAATATATAACAAGACAGTTAGATAGCATTGTTCATGATGAAGCTGACCACCTACTGTAAGATAAGCATTATTATCATTTTCAATCTGCTGTCTTTTTTTATGCCTCTTTATTTATTAAATTTTTTCAGCACAGTAGAGGCAGAAAATCAACATTCTTATTTTTTTTTTACCTTTAATTAAACAGGAACAAACTCTAAACAGCAGGTTTAATGGATGCAGATTGTCCCCTAAGGCAGCCCTGTACGTCATGGCTGAATTATATATTTTCAGGATGTTAATTGCTCATATCAAGCGTAATCCCCCAGCAAAGAGCACCGTCTGTGTTAAACAAATGTCTTGATACTTGCTTAGGAGTTCAGAGGAGGAACAGACGGATGCTGCATCTGCTGTGTCAAACATGTTGAAGGAAGACAAAGAAGCCTCAGTAGTGGTAGTGGAATGACACAGTTGATCTTAGGATGTTCATGTCAATAAACAGAAGCGCTTCAAAGGATAATCCTCCTGCGATGGAAGTACCGGCACAGCTGCTCGGTGTTGCTTTTGGTCTGGTGCCTTTCTTTGACAAAAAAAAAACGTTTTTCAGAAAGATTATCATCTAGTTTCCGTGTTTAGACATAACTGAAGTGGCACAGCATTCCCGTTACACTCTCATTTTCTGCCTTGATAAAGAGGATCTGACAGAGAGAACCAGGATTTTGTACTTTACAAATGTTCATGTTATGTGACTTGGCAATTTTACCTTGAACAACAACATGTATTAGTTTATTATATTATGTCCATATAAGATGTGCTGCTGGGTCAAAATCAAACTGGGAGATTTAGCATAATGGCTTCTTCATTCTAAAACAAATTAAATATTTTTGTACTGTAATTTTTTGCAGTCCTTTATGCTATAAGTTTGTTATTTATTTGAATCTAATTTATGTTTCCTGAAATGGCTTCGTCCAGCTTATCCTTCCTATTTTTGTAAACACTGTTAAGACAGACTGTCAAGGACACAAGGTGCTGTTTAGGAGTCAGTATGGCAGAGTGCACTAGGCTACATGTTTCTCCCAAAACACCACCACTTGTCCTTGAAGCCATTCTGCTGAACATACTTGTTTGAATAGTTGTTTAAGGAACTACAAAAAAAAAACACGCTCCCAAAGACACACATACGATACTTAAGGCCGTTAGAAAAACAATGGAGATCGTCAGTGAAAATATAATTTGCAGAGGTCCCTACTCCCTACTGGTGTCATGTAAATATTCTTGTCTTGTCAACAAATGGCAGATTTAATTAAAATAGTGAATACATAAAATGACATATTCGATAAAAATGTAGCATTATGACCTCTCGGTGTCTGCGCCGACTCCCCCCTTAGTATTTCCTTTCCTGCCAAAGCACACGTGAATGAATGCTGTGAATGTGTCTGGGAAAACAGTAAGTCAGACTCGGCCCCCGACCCATTCAGCCAAACACAACAGGGAGCAGGTGGAGGAGTTAAAAATACCAGGGCATTCGCTCACTCACCCCCCCCCCCCCCCCCCACTTTTGGGCTCCACAAAGACAGAGTTTGATTCTGTGACTCATGACTGGTGAAAAGTATTAAATGTTAGTGTGGGAAGTTCTAGCTTTAGTGTGTCTATTTATTTGCGTGCAGGACTGGAACAACAACTGTCCCAACCACACAATCTTAGCTAGCTGTGAATGAATGAATGAATTTTTATTATTGTGTCATGTCCAAACAAGGACCCATCCCCTTCGGGATTATAAGACACCAACAACTAAATCAAATTCACATGATAACATTCACTTCCTGTAAATAAATGGAGATCACAATTCGCAGTAGGACAACAAGGAAACAAGGAAACAGACGCAAACAAAAGAAAAGAAAAGAAAAGCAAACATAAAGATCTCATTGATAAGTATGTTTTGTTCTCTTGGCCCAGGCCTTCTCCAGATAGCCAGCAAGGGCAAATACCTTAAAGTCAAAGAGCCACTTTAGCCTGTCTGCATCATTCATCCACATGAAATCAACATCACCACACTGATCGAACAATCTCTGACGCAACCCATGGTACAGAGGGCAATAAAACAGAAAATGAAACTCATTCTCCACATCAAGGGTACAATAATCCCAGAGTCTTTCCTCCTCTGGGACCCCGCAGTAACGTCCTGTCTCCAGGTGCAGGGGCAAGATTCCAGAGCGTAGCTGGGCGCACAGTGATCTTTGTTTTTTTGATAAAGGAGCACACACATATTTCTCCTTCCTGTAATAGTTCTTAATCGAAGCATAAGTCCTCAATTTTGGTTTAATTAAAATGTCCTGTGCCCATTTATCTTGATACGTATTGGAAAGAGTTTCCTTAGCGGACACTATATTCACTGTATTTTCACTTTGGAAAAGGTGAGTGGCTCCAATATCTGTGAATATTTCCTGCACCTCACTTGCCCATGCATCCTTCACAGTCACGTCCCATTTGAAAACCTTCTTGGCAACCCTCCTCTCTGGGTGTAACTTGCAACAGAAAATCTCAATTTATTTCCAAAAATGGCTTTTTGCGTTTTTAACTTTTCTTGACTTTCTGTGGGTTTATTCCTCTATATCTACCGACTAGAATTTTACTAAAAGGGAAAATTTGTGTATCAAACTTCCTGGAAATGTAATTGAGTCTGAAATATATCATTCATGGCATCTGAAGTTAAATAAATAATATTGTAGAAAAATCAGTCACTTGTCATGTTGTTTGCAGTCTGTTTTTATTCCTTAATAATCTGTAAAACAATAAATCAAAACAACATTTTAAGGCTGTGCTTGAAAACATGAACTTGTGTTTTCTATTGCAACCAATAATCGACTGTGACTTCAGTGAGGCAACAACAGCAACAAAGTCAGTCGTTGTCCAGTCAAAAAGTGTTGCCACAAAGTTAGTTACGATCAAACAGATTGAAACTAACTGCTCCCAGTCCACAGCAGGCATTCCCATAACTTCAGTTAACTGGTGCTATTGTCAAATGAAGTACTCCGATTGAAAACACTTTCAGCCATGAGAAATATATATGCTGACTGTGTGGCTGTATACTCTCAGTGAAGAATGCGCCGCTAGATTTGTGGAGCAGACAAGTCACACACTCACTCTTATTTTGCCAGCTGAGCAATGTTAATCAAACACGGCTTTGTGATGCCCTTCACCCTTTCACATAATGATGTTTTACTTCAAAATTGCTCTTGCAACTTTTACAAAGGAATTTTTTTTTAAAGGAAGCCTGGGGTTTTCCCATCCAAGAAAAAGTATGATGCAATAGTCACCTTATGCTAATCATCCACAGGCTTTTCATCTCAAAGAAGCTGTGACTTTCCTCAGCCTCATTAGCATTGTAGTTAAATGACAGAGTTAGCAGACGTGGAGAAGTCAGGAACTGCTGAACAATAAAGGCCAGTGGTGCCGAGGCAGTCGTCCTCACTTCAACTAGCAGCTGTTTCCCAGATGCTTGGCTGCTCACACACACCATGCAGACCTTGAGGCTAACGTAATCACCCTCCTAAACTAAGGCTATGGCTATCTTTAGCTGTGTGTGTGTGTGCGCGTGTGTGTGGGTGCGTCGCCCAGAGTGCGGGAGAAACGGCTCAAGAGCGAGAGGGGTGGATTTTTTTTGGTCTGGCAGAAGTCAAAAAAAGGATGAAGTTCTCTAAACGGGAAATAGTTCTTAGCATTTAGCTACTTCTTGTGTGTGTGTTTTGGGATCAGTCCGAGGCCAAAATGTTCCCTCTCTGTTTTTAAACTCCCTCAGCAGTACTCTGGGAAAGGGTTTAGGGTTTACACCAAAGACTTTTTGATGAAAAAAAAAAAGAATCTGGTGAATTTCTTCTGATGCTTTTGCTTGCACTTTGTTATTGTTCAGCTGGGAGTCGACGGGGTGAAAGAATGTTTGAAAATAGGGAGCAGACTCCTAAAATTGCACATTCGACATGCTCTGTGGCATTTTATGTTTTTGTAAACAAGTGCAACCCTTGGGTTCCTTTCTAACGCACATACTCAGGATGTGGACACACTCACAGGAGCTTACACTAGCACTGCAATATACATAATGTTTGGACTGTGTCAGAGGGGTGTTGGCTTTTCACTTTTTACTTTTGGATCATAGGTGTTCGTTTTACTGTGTCGTTTTCCCTTGGTCGCACAGAGGTGGGATATTCTGTCTTTTTAGAAAGGGACAGTAAGCTGTCAGGTTGATCTGGTTTAAGAATGTTTAACATTTTATATTTGTATCACTTTTAGGTCTAAACTCCAATGTCTTTATTTCTACTATCCTATGTCCTAATTTAATTTAAGAGTTTTATTTGGCTATACACTTTTACTTTTTCTGCTCCCGAGGACAGATTACCCAACAGAGATGAACAAGATTTAGCTGCTTATTGCAAAATAATTTATTCCTATTTAGGAAAGATTCAGCATGACGTGATTGGTCTGTTGCTTTCTTCCCCGTTTCCCATAATCAACTGTGAAGAAGCATAAACTGTTAAACTGGTGGAGAGGTGAATCAGATTGAGGTCTTTGGTCGTTTCATGTTTCTGTGAGAGCTGTCTGACAGCTGTGTGCTTTCAAGCCCCATTTGGTAAGACTGCAGTTACACCTACTACCGTCACAGATGCACACATCGGCACCTGGCATTGCATGCTTGTGCACTGTTTATACTTTTTTGCAATTCATGCCTATAGCTATTATTCCACACTCAAACCGTCTTATGTTAGATATGTAGGAGAGGTTAGGGAAGACGTCACTTTGATTACTGTGTGGGACTTACCTTGTGTGACTATCCATGTATTAATTGACAAAGATCTAAACGAACTTAACTTAAATGTTAGGTCTTATTGTATTTATATTTGCTATGTTTTTTTGAATGACATCCACTGGCATCTTATGTGTGTGAATTGTGTGAGTGGTCACATTTTATCCACAAGCCAGTGTGTGTGGACCTCCCAAGCTTGTTTAAACATGCAGTAGAGAGGCCTTGGTACACTACATGCTGTACAATTCTGCCGCCCTAACACTTTCTCTGCAAAAACCACTGTCTTTCATTCTACTCAGTGGCAAGTCTGAACTAGAGTAGCTGCAGTCAGCCGTTTCCTCTTCATTTCTGTTTGTTTGAGTTTTTACAGCAGCATTAAGTCACTCCCTTTGAAGTCCCCCTCTTTCAAACGCAGCCACAAGTTGTAATAGTTGATGATGTTATTAGTGTAGGAGTGCCAACTGAAGAGGAGGAGAGTGTTACATGAAAGGAATTAAAGCCCTGTCTGGTGCACTATAATAACAATATCAAAGTACTATGTGAATGAGTGTGCATATGTGCAAAGTTTTTAAGAGAAGCCAAGTTAAGCAAGACTTCCTAAAATACATTTGCATCCACTGCAATATCCTGTATTATTAGTAATGCATTAGGTCAAAAGTCAAATGGAACCTTTTACCTTTTTTTTTTGTTTCATAATATGACATTTAAAAAAAATTGGGTCATAATTGTTTTCTAAAGCTGCCATTTAAAGGTTAAGAGAGTGTAGACCTATCACATAGTGTAGCGACCCATGACCAATCACTGAATTAGCCATTTGAAGGGAGATTTTTTTAAAGAGAGGTGGGGGGGGGGGGGGGCTGGTCCTGGCATCCCTCATTTGCGCCTACATCATAGAAGACCCCTGAGATAATCAACAGGAGCGACCGCTTACCCCTGCCGTTTGTCATAGAGGACATCAAATGAATTCCCCCACACGGAGCCACTGGGTTCATCCTGCCTTGGGAATCTCAGTGTCTGCTTGCATTTTTATTGGACCTTAGTAGACAATGACTGGCGTCCTGCCTCTTCCTGTATCATTACCTCTTTGCATGTGTGAAACACCAAGGATCCTGGAGACATCTAAATAGTTTTAGAATAATGTCTTTATTTCCCATCCATTTCATCCACAGTTTTCAAGTATCGTAAGTAAACCCAATCATAATCCCTCGAAAAGAAGTTGTGATCAAACTACAATTGAAAGGGCCAAATAGCTCTCCCGACTCTCTCCCCCTCCCATCTTAGAGATTCCCTGCCTCCTGTAATTGGCATGCTTTTGAAGTACAGCAGGCTCCTCACACTCACATTTCCTTTCCAAGGCCACATGCCCCCTCCCCCCTCCCCCTCCCTCTGGGGAAGAATCCTTGTCTGAGTTTGTGAATATGAGGGGAAGGGGCTGCCGCTTGGAGACTTAACATTGACATGTCTTCACAGTTTTACGATGTGAACTTTCTTCCAATTTTAAAACTTTTTATATGCGAGATACTATATTTGTGATGGTCAACTAAACAGTGGTGAGAAGCAAAAAAAAATTGTTTTAATCAAGAACTGTACCGAACTAAAGTAAGATTGTAAGGGTGCTTGTACTTTACTTAAGTATACCAATTTTCTGTTACTTTAACACTACATTTGGAAGTTAAATATTATACTTTTTACAGCACTGCACTTATTTGAGAAATGGCCATTGGTTACTTTTCAGATTAAGATTATACATTCAAAAACACATGATAAAACAAACCCGTTATGATTACACCAGCCAACCAGTTGATGTATAACCCCTTGCTCTAAATTGATGAATATTGGATGGTATGAGTTGTACTTAACACTTCAACCACAGAGGGATTTTCTTTTCCTCTAAACTTCTCAGATTGATTTAATTGTCAGTTTGTGGCCCAAAGATTATTAATGAACCAGTATTTTTTTATACTCCAAAAATTGAAAACCACTTCATGTAAGCAGAACTCTTTTCGTCTATCCTTTCCAATTCATTATCTCTCCATCCCTCAAATTGATCAGGTGACCCTTACAAGGGGCTCGACCCCTAGTTTTGGAACCACTGGACTAAGCTACCTGACTGTATCTAAAGGAGATACACTAGCTTTATTGTGTCCTATTTGTACTCAATTGACACCTTTTAATTTATTTATCCTTTCTTGTCATTTCTATTTCCAAAAGTGAGTATTTTTGAGAGATGTAGTGTGTCTAAAGACGTCACAACGTCTAAATGCATGACGATCTGGAACCAAAAACATTTCCTGTTGATAAAATGGCAAACATGGAGAGACTGTCATGCAGCTATGGTGGAAATGCGTGCTCTCTTGAGTGCTTCCTCGTTTTAATATGAAATTGTTGGACTAAAATAACTAACTTGGTCATTGTAATGAAACTGTCCTAATCATCTTAAACTTAAACTATTATAGAAGGAAGTTGATCAAGTGGCTATTTCATATATTGAACCTCTGTGCACAATGACGTCTCTGAACCCCTTTAATATCACTGTAGCTTTGGACTTTATTGAACATACTGAGCTATCTGAAATGCCAGACACTACACCGACACTGAAACATTTAGACAGAGCAGTTTAACTCCTGTAGTTACAGTAAAAGGTTAAAGAAAAAGACAAAATTATATTTGTTTGAAAATGTCCTGATACCTACTGTAAAATATGGTAAGTGTGGCGTTAGGTCAAGCATTCAGTTCACCACTTTTGGGTCTGAGCAGCCGACACAAACATTGTATGTCAGTTAACCCTGTCATCGTTCTCTGAATCTACAACTATTTGAACAGTAATGTTTGCATACAATGTTTCTGTCGGATAAGAAACTTTGAATATTGTGCCACAACTTTTGCATACTTCTTTGAAATGACCACAATCCCATTTAGGGTTGATATTCTTATTGATTATTGGTATTACTTGTCTATAAAAATGACCGTATAAATCATACGTATTTAATCTACATCTACATAAATGTTATGTAGATGTAGATTAAAAGGCTTGTTTTTCTGAAGTAGAGTTTAAGCTTGTCGGGAGTGTTGTTGTTTTGCAGTTTTTGCTTTGTTGAGCTCCTTGGCCGTTGATGTGTTTAGCAGGCCTCCGTTTGGCTCCATCCTCTCTCTCTCTCTGGCTGTGGCTGCTCTGTTCTCGTGAAGCTTCATGTTGCTGCTGGCTTTACCCTCTCTCTGGTTTTGGTTCTCTTCACTATGGTGATGCACTGGCCTGCTACTAACGACACCCGCACCGCACTAGAAAAGTCAAGGGTTACTGTCTGCTGTGCACTGCCACCGGCTGTGAGCAAAACATTACCATATACATAGTGTTGCACAAAGGAATCAAATATCGTAAATAGTCAAATGATGGCCTGTGCGTACACCTTTCTGTGGCTTTCTAGGAGTTTCTGTAGCAGGACGGAAGTCTTTTTTTTTGTACAGCCATTGGAAAAACATGGCACACTAATGCTGACAGCGAAGTTCAGATCAGGTTTCATATCATGTTTCCATTTAGAGGCTCAGTTTCAGCAGTTTCACAGACAGCACTGTGTATGTATGTGTTGTTAAAACCGCTGTTGTATTGCATTCGCATACAAAATTGTACTTAACTCAAGTTGTATTTAGAAAATGTCTTCAATGACGCTAGGGTGTGAATGTTTCAGTTGTTTTAAAATGCTTACAGATTTGTTTTAGAGAATCATTATCAGTAACAGCAGCAGTTTGAGACATATAAAGTTGTGAACTAATGTTAGTACACAATAGAAGGCTAAACAAAGTCCAATAGATAGAAATACAGATATTACTCACTCAATGATACCCAATTTAAATTCTGTTTTCGCCATTATCGATTGGCAGCTCAGCCTGTTCTGTGCAGACTGGGAAAATGTCAAGCTTCATTTCCTTTGCATATTTATATCTTCTTAACAGAATAGTTAGTTGTGTTGCAGATAATATTCTTTGGAGTCATACATAGGAGTAATAAAATAAATAAAAAAATTAAAATACCTTAAAATGCTTTTCACAGACAATCTTTGCCACATGATCCTACAGTCATTTTGTCTCACTGGATTCTGAAAGACTGCCAAGGCAGGAGCCTCTACATCAAACGACAAAGTTTTTTGATTTTTCTTGATTCCCACCATGATGAGAAGGTCCTGTTTTAAGTAGGAAAGCATGTGAAGCTGCCATTATAATAAAATGTCACTGACTGCAGTTTCAGACCTTCAGATCCGGACCTGCAGCGTCGGTCACATCTGCGTCATCAGCAACTAAAGTACCAGCATCACCTACAACTACACATTCATCTGGTCGTGTTGGCCAATCATTTGCACAAAGTGCATTTTTAAGTGCTACTTCCAGTCTGGATGCAGCTTAATACACCATAAGCACACACTCTCTGCCTCCCTCTCTTCTCTGTGATGGCAACATATGATGTTTTTGTTTACTGAACCCTTTCCCTTCTTCCCTGTCCTCTCATTATTTCTCTCTCTTGCTTCCTACAATGTATCAAGTGACTTTTCAAATGTGTGCTGGCAGTGGCATTCATCCCTACAACTTCTCCTTGCTTTCTTTCTCTCTTCCACTGATAATAAAATAGTGGCTGAGCTACAATATAAATTAATATATTTTTTGTCCTTTTTTTTTGTTGTTGCAGACTGCCAAAGGCTACATCCTCTTGTTTGATGTGCTGGGTGGAGGGGATGGCAAGAACCTCTATGAGCCTGTGTATCCAAAGTGAGTGCAGCACAAATACAAACTCTCACACACATGGCTAACACACATGCATTGCTTAGCTAAAGTTAGCATGAGGAACCAACCCATCAACAAATAATGTCTCCCTTAAAGAGCCATTTAACCCTCCTTATTATGTATGCTATATCAATCTTGAAAACACAATTATGACATGTACAAAACTATTTATGTGCTGTTTGAATTGATCTGGTGGAACAATATTAGCCCTCCTAACTAACTTGTCTGTGTTATGACTGCAGATGACAAGTTATAATGACATTGCCACGGTATTCATGTGTATGAACATAGAGTACATAAACAGTGTCAACTGCATTGAAGGAAAGTGTCAAGTTTATTTTTATTGTGTGAAACCGACTGAATCTTAGCAATTAGTCAGCAGCTGTGTGTTGGTACAGCTGGCAAACAACGCTAGCAGGGATCTAGTGTACTTGGCTACTAAATCCTTTAATAAATAATAATGAATAAATACGTTGCAAATATATCTGTGTTATATGTGTTTGATGCAGTTTGGTAGCTTAATGTTAGCTGCTAATTTAAACAGCTATCACTGTATTTTTAATGTGACAAATGCACGACATTGCCAAAAGTATGTGGACACCCTAACATAACACCCATCTCATTTCAACATTATGGTGCATTGCTATGTTGCTATAACTGCCTCTGCTCTTTTGTAAAAGCTTTTTCAACATGTGAGTAGGGCAGTCCACATGCGTTTTGCTCTTCCTTTAGTAATCATTCCGTCTCTGTGACTGCTACCGAGCGTGTGTGTGTGTGTGTGTGTGCGCGCCATTGGGTCCACAGTGTTTGTGGTTTGGACATTCCTAGAGAGCATACCAGCAGAGGTTGGACAAGTCGGGGCATATTCAGTGATCTTATTCTGTTCGGTGTTAAAAATGTGTTGCAGCTTTCCTAATATATCAGTAATATGAATATACTTTTCTAACTCTAATATGTGTTTGCACAGGGGAAGTTCTCGTGTGAAGGTAACCCCTGGTTATAAAGAAGAGCAATGTGCCCCCGCTCTGTCTTTAGAGATGAAGAAGCCTGTGGATCTGGAGGCCCCCATCACCAGGTACGATAACGTCTCTTTGTCCTTATCTCTCTCCTGTTTTAGTTTTTTTGTTATGTCTGCTTCTCCCTGTTATCGACCCCGCCTCACAGTCACACAGGCAGTGTGACGGAGTGGCGGTATGTCGGAATGGAAGGTGGTCACCGAGGCACCCGCACCACCCAAAATACATGCTAACCGTGTATATTAAAGGTGAAGTAAGCGGTTTATTTATATTAATATAAGTGTGAAATCGCTCTTTATTCATACAGTGATCACTTACTTACATAATGTGCGCGTTTCATAAAGCCGATCTCTGCTCCATCAGCTGCTCTGCATGTAAACAGCAAATAGACTTATTGGAGGATCCCGAAATTTCTTTCCAATCACAAGAGAGAACGCTACAAACCGACACCCGCCTCACTCATGGTCTCACTGCCGGTGCACGCCATAGCGACAGATGGGTGAATGTTTATGCAGGAGCAGGTGAAAATCCTTCCCAATGTCTATTTTGCTGCTTGAAGACCGCAGTTCATTAATGTGGTGACGTAGGGACGAGCGAAGGGACTGCCAACTGCAGTAACTGACATGAAGTTAGCTAAAAGAACCATTCCGCTTACAGCACCTTTTAATGCTATTGCTTCCTGTAAACTATGCAGGAGCCCAGAATGTCCACCAGTGACCTGCTCTTTTGTGCATCTGTGAAGGGCATTTTGCTCAGAGTAGTGGCTTGAAAAAGGAATTTTTCCCCCCTCTCTTCCCATGGAAAGTCAGCATTGGCAGTGAGAGATGGCTGAGGTGCAGTGCGAAGCTAAGCCCCTCCGCTCTTGTCAGTTGTAAATACAGAGGGAATGCACGCAGAGAGAACCACATGAATTCTGCAGGGACGGAGGGCTGTGCTGAGGGAGAGGTCTTGATGGACACATGAATAGACGTGGGTGGAATGATTTAGTGGTGATTGATGAAAGGAAAGAAAAGCAAAGGAAAGGATGACAGAGGGGACATTTTTGATGTCAGCTCGATGGAATAAAGTGTTGCCTGTAGCATTAAAAAAAAGCCTCATGTTTTGTGGGCAATATTTTTTCAGATGCTAACTATTCTTTACCGGTTTTCATTGCTCTATGTCAGTGTAGTTGTAATAATATTGTTGCTGGTCATCATGTTACCTCATCACTACATTTGCTTGTCACCGATAATAGGACCAATTTGATTTTTTTACTTCCTCTAAAAAAGGCGGTAATGGTTCAAGCTCATTTTAACATTTTTAAATCTGTATCACCTTTACGAAGATGGCTTCATATTTATGCCTCTATCACATCGCATAGGAATCTCACAACATTCCCTAATGGCATTGCAAGTTTACTTACGTGCATGCTATATAAAGTTCATTCTTTTAAGCTTAATGTGCAGTGCACTGTGAAAAAATGATCACAAGATCTGTTAGTTATTCTTACCTGGTATAAATGAGGATTATTAAACCTAGTCCCCAAATTAAGATAACATCGATTAGAAGAAAGATGGGCAAACCAACATCTAATGCCTCTTTGTTTTCTCCTTGTACATGGAAGTCTTTTTTCATTTCAGTTTCTTTTCTTCTAGTTTTTCAACTTCTCTGTTATCACCCACAGATCCTCAAACTCCATGTCTTCTCTGAGTGATGTGAACTGTCACTTTTTGTCTGTATTTGCATTTGTCTTTTGTTTATATTGTCAGCGTCTTTCATGTCCCTCAGTTGAGTTGTCACATCTCCTGTGCTTTCTACACTTGACAGCGATTATGAGCTTGTCATCGTGGCTGCACACTTTTGGGCATTTCACAAGCGAAGCTTGACTGCAGGGGATGAGTGGGCGTCTTCCTGCTGTGAGAGTACATGGGAACCCATAGCCTCCTTCACAGTGAACATCCTTCCTCTCACTTATCTCTTTCTGACTCTTGCTTTTCTCCCATTGTGCTATCTTCTGTCTTAAGCCTTGTTCCCACTGAGCTGTGCGGTTCAGTTCGGTGTTGCTCGCGACAGCATGCATTTATTTGTGTTTCCACTGTCAAAAAGGGTACCAAGGTAAACGAGACTAGCCAGTAGCCGCAACTATTTTTGTCACCCTTTCGTTGGCTTACCTTGCCATCCCAAAAGGGTGGAGCTACACACTGCAGTCCGTTGATTGGTCGACTGAATCATTACCATGTGAGAGATAAACTGCCGTGTGTAGTAACCTCGGCATGAGTGAAGAGTATTGTGTTTAGAGAAAAATATTGGTGCACAGCTCTTTGTTTATTGTGTGGCGTTTTTCCTCTTCATTGAGTTAATCAGTGTTACACTGTGTCCCGCTGCTACGATGTCACTATTGTTAGGTAGCTGCTCTGACCCACAGACTGTATATACTCTGACTGCAGTTTTGTGTCCGGCATTCACCCCGCCTACCAAGTAAGGGTGCTGTCGGCGGTGGAAACACAAGATCTAGGGGATCCGTGCTGTGCCGAACCAAACTGTGCTGCTCAGTGGAAACGAGGCATTAGACTGCTTTTTGTAAGACAATGACGCGCTTTACAAACACAAACACACTGCATGTTTGTTCCCTTGTGTATTAGAGGACAGTGCTACTTGGCATGGGCAGATATGTGGCCTCATCACAGCTGGCCAGTAAAAGTTTCATGCTTCACTCGGAGGGCACAGCTGGATAATGACTTGTCCATTGTTTTCTTACACTCTGCTGTTTGTTATCTTGTTCCCACCCTTCCTACCTTACACCACTGACTTGTTTTTTTTATTTCCTTTCAAATATTAATGCTCATATCTGTTACTTCTTCTTCTTCCCACCAGTCTGCAGTCCCTCCAGGAAGACCTTTTGGTGTGCACCGCAGACGGCTACCTCCATGTGCTGCACTGGGACGGCCTGGGCAGCAACGGACGCAAGGCCATCTGCCTCACTACGATCCCCTTCTCTCTAGACCTGCAGTCTGCTCGAGGTTAGAGGATACTCGTGCAAGAGAGCAGACTTGATTCTATTTGTTTGTACATAGACGTTTCCGATTAATTGTTTCTGTCTGCAAATAAAGAATAAAAAAACAATCCATTCCTTTTAAAAATCCCACAAATTAAACACACATAGATGTGTCAACTGCAGCGGACTGCCATATTCTCCAATGTTTTTTTTTTTTTATATATACCTTAACCTGTGTATGTGTGTTGGTAGGTGGTCCCTCTCTGGACCTGGAGGGAGTGTATATCCGTTGTATGGAGTACTGTGTGACCCTGGACGGTTTCGCTGTGGTGCTGAGTGACGGACGCCTGGGCTTTATCACACCGCTCAGCAACATCATCACCGCAGATGTAAGAATACTTGCACCTTCAAAGAAGCAACCGGTCGATGAAAGCTGGCAGTCCGCAAACATATGACAAAATCTGACCCCATGAAAGGGCGTTTACCCATGACCTATTGTACCCAAGAAAATCTCAGATTGTTTACTCATTTTCCCTTTTTCGAAACGGGAGACCAGAGTTTTGTTTCGGCACAGATGTCAAATGTTCTGTTTTGGCTTTTGAGTAGGTATTGGAATTATCTAAATATAAAACTACATTCTCTATGAGTTGAACATGGTTCACGATAAGTTTTCCCTGAGAGGAGAAACACATGGAAGCATTTACTGAGAAAAAATCAAACCGATGATGCAACATATTCAGGTCAACAGGTTTTTTCAATTTTATAATCGGGAATCACAATAGCTTTTAATGTGTCATGATAATATGATGCAATACAAGGCTTGCAACTATTGCTTTATCTGGGCAGCTTATTAAACAGCAATGACTATTGGTAAGATGTATTTTTGCATCCAAACAAGAAGTTTGCTCACCATTAAAATTATGTTCTAAAATGTTGACATAAACATAAATCATTTGCTTGTGTGTGTGTGTTTGTGTGTGTGTGTGTGTGTGTGTGTGTAGCAGTTGCAGGGCGTCTGGGCAGCAGACGTGACCGATGGCACCTGCGTGGCTGTCAACAACAAGTACAGACTGATGGCCTTTGGCTGTGCCAGGTACGTGTCTCTCTGTCCGTATCTTTGCAGTGCAGCAATGGGAGGAAAACTTCTGTGTGTTTGTTTGCAGCTCTGTGCTACAGAGGTTTATTGTTGTCCCTGTGGTGTGTGTCCAGTGTGAGAATCTGTCAGTTTGTCTTTGCAGAGGCCTACCTAGTGTGTACTTGTGCAATCTGCCAGTTTGTCAGGAATTTCTCTTCCCCACTGCGCCTTACCCTCCTTCCTCATCTTTTTCTACAGGTTTTTCTGTTTTGCACCTCACTGAAACATGGACACACACACACAACACACACACACACACACACACACACACAGTTTAAAAGTTCTTCTTGTAATTATTGTCCAAACAGTGCTTTGTTGACTGACCGTGAGAGAAAGTAGAGCTAGTCTTCTATTCATCTATTTGAACACACCTTTGAAACCACCATTCCAGACTAACGCCTCGTTTCCACATACGTACATTCTCGTATGCAATCCAAAAGGATCCGACCGAAAGTCCATTCATTCCTATGTGATTCTCCGTAATGTCCGTTTGCCTCCGAAACTCCTCCCCTCCGTAATATTTCTGTCCTGTTTCTGTCCGGTATCCGTATTAAATCCGTATCAAATAATTTAACTTTTTACGTGGATTATGGACAGACCGTATGGAAGTTTTGCTAGTTTAGCTTACATGCGATGTCCTTCCACTCAGTTAATGTTGATTGTCAAGTCAGTTTGATGATTAAAAAGTACTTGTTCATATAGTTTGAACACTTTGTGAATCAGAGTGAATGTTATTCTGCTAAAATATTACATACTTTATATACGTGATACACTGTATACAGTCGGATAGTTTTTTATCAGTTTGATATTAAATACAGTCATCATATGTGTCCTTTTGATATGAAATACAATCAGATTTATTAGTTTAATGACACAAGTCACGAGTGCCCGCGATCGCTGCGGCATCGCCAGAGACACGGACGTCCAGACTCTCTTGAGATTTCCTTCCGTTGGACACTAGAAGCAACCTCCGTAAAACGGACACGAGTGACATACGTATGTGGAAACGAGGCGTAAAGGGCTTGTTACTGTGATGCAGATCACTTTGACTTCTAGTACTGAGTCAGCAAGGAGTTTGCTACCTGCACAGACATGCAGCAGTTCAAAGCATAAAAGTGTTGTTGGAGGTACTCCCCCATATTACAGCCACAGGTCAATTACACTAATGCAGCATACTGCATGCTCCCCCAGGCAACAGGTTATGGCTGTTAAGTTTTTTGTTTTTTTATAAAATGCCGTCTTCTTTTTTCATTTCAGCGGCTCAGTGCTGGTGTACATGATAGACACCACGACAGGATCCATGCAGCTTTCCCACAAACTGGAGCTCACACCAAAACACTACCCAGGTATAACCCCATATGCTCCCTCACCCTCCTTTTACTGTCTCTGCCCGCTCTTACTTTACACACATTCCTCCTCCAGATAACTTGCATTCCTTCAGCTGTCTTTCTCTTTGTGTTTCCCCTTGGTTCACATCTGTTTCAGTCAGACTCCTGTAAAGCCATAGCTCCCCCTAGTGGGGGAAACAGCATGTAGGCCCATCACTACTGTAGGTCTTGAAAAGTCTGTAAGAACACTGAATGTATTTTCCTCAAAGGCAACCTTTAGGGTATCTTAAACTACAGTTTTAGACTTGGGTTGCGACAGTGGTTTGGAATTTCAATCCAGTTCGAGCACTGAACAGCTTTATTTCTTAAATTAATTATTTTGAATTCCGTCCATCCATTTTCTTCTGCTAATCTTAGTTCAAGTTGTGTAAATTGAGTTAATAACATCCTAATACAGAAACCATTATTTCTCTGCTGTCTGCACAATGAAGATCTAAGCACTCATTTGTTAACACCTGGCAAAGTCTCCAACACGGAGACAATACACAGGATTGTTTTGTCGTAAACAATGTTATTTGGTCTTTAAAAAACAGTGTTGCAGTGTAGCTTACTGCAACAGGGATGATCAAAGTTACTTTTTTTAACTTTGTTTCTCACTTTAAAAACAAAGTATTCAAATTCTATAATAATACAAATATACTAAATAGGATTAACTCAAGCTTGCTTGAACCCTTCTAACACCTCGGCATTCTTCACCTTTCCAGACGTTTATAACAAGACAGGCCCAGTCAAGCTGATCAGCTGGTCACCTGACTACAGCGTGGCCATGGTTACATGGGAGTGTGGCGGCCTATCACTGTGGAGTGTCTTTGGAGCTCACCTCATCTGCACTCTGGGCGAGGACTTTGCGTATGTACACACAAACACACACACACACACGCGCACACACACACACATTCACTTAACACCTCATACAATAATGCAAAGTAATATTAATTTGAGTGTCTTCCCCTCAGGTATCGTTCTGATGGTACAAAGAAGGACCCCATTAAAATCAGCTCTATGGTTAGTGGATTTATTTCATTCTTCCCCCAATCTACATTTTAAGATACATTTTAAAATAATACATTTCAAAATTAACCTGTTTGTAATTTTTTTTAAATCAGTTTGACAAGTTAAAAGTGAATGTATTAAGTTAAGATTGTTTAAATTCTGTACCAATTAAACTAAAATTGCTTTTCTTTTGCGATAGATGTGTATATTTAACTGAGTTTTCTCTATTGGTTGATTTTTTTATCTATTTATTTATTTTTTGTCACCCTTTCCAGAGCTGGGGAGCAGAGGGCTACCACCTGTGGGTGCTGCCCAACAAACAGGAGAGGACAAAGGTGGAGGACGAGGAGATGGCATCACCTCCTCCTTCCTCTCTGCAGGCTGGCATACTGCAGTTCCATTTCATCAAGAGCGCCCTCACAGTCAACCCCTGCACGGTGAGAGGAGGCACATCTTAAGTTTGTGAAATCACTCATTTCGCACACACACGCATTTAACATTCACACTCCCCCTGCTCCTCTCCTGTCTGTACAGAGTAACCAGGAGCAGGTGTTGCTCCACGGTGAAGACCGCCTCTACCTCACCTGTGGCGACCCCTCGCAAGTCAACAGCAGCTCCTCCGACACACAAACACACACACACTTACACCCACACGAAGGCAGCAGCCCGCTGCGCCATCCCCCAAACCCCGACACCTCTCTCTCTCAGGGACTCAGCACTTTACTGGGACACAAGCACTGGCACGTGGTCCAGGTAAGGATGTGTATTCATCACACCTGGTTAGGTTGGATTTATGGGGACAGTTATGAAGAAATTCTTGCTTTTCACTAGCCTGGAAATCCAGACCTGCCGCTAGGCGCTCGCAAATTAAATTTGCTGCGCCTGTTGGTCTGTACACTCTCCATTGAAGCTCATTTAATATGTCAAGAAATCCTGAGCTACCAATCAAATCGTTCTTTCTGATATGGGTGGGCCAGAGCCCTATGTAAGGTGCTCTGGGGCGGACGTAACCGGATGACGACAGTGCTGTGCATCATGCGACGCCGAAGCTGTGATAGTAAATAGTTTGAGACGCTTTCGCCTCGACACTTAGCCATTTGGAAGATGGCACTCAAATCTTTCATTAACTAGTAGGAGGAATGTTCTGTTTTGCCGACCGACCACGCCAAAAGTTTAATTTAACAGTTAACCCGCTGTTCGCTAAACGAACGGGGCTTAAGGGCTTAATATGTCACCTTATATATCTATTGCTCTGATTGGTCGTAGTTCTATCCAATTGCGTGCAGTGGCATTTGAAATGCACGCTTAGGTGCCCTGTGAGTTGGAAAGGTCTATTGAGCGTGGCCAGACCCTATATTGTTCTGGATATGGGTCTGGATTTCCAGGCTAGCTTTTCACATGTCTAGAATGTAGTTATGGTTCTTGCTTCTCCCTGCTTTTCTCAAGCTTCCAGTTGCATGAATGGAAACCAATGCTGCACTGAGAACATCTCCATGTGATCTTGCCTGTGTGTTTATAGTTCAGTGAATATGTAGGGTAGTCATTTATTTTCTATTTGTAATGTTATTTTCATTTTCATCTAGATTCACAGCACATACCTAGAGAGCAACTGGCCTATAAGGGTGAGTATGGGAATGCCATTGCTTGTACTTTTGCCCCCTGGTCCATCAGATCAGTTGTCAGTAAAGTTGTTAGTCACTTGTAGAGACGTGTAGTAAATCATTCTTGAAAATTCCTACAATAAATATTCAACTTCTGTTTACCTATTTTATGTGTTGGACACATAGGCCTATGGTGACACAAACAGGCTATTGCAAACATTAATTACAGTAATCGTGACAATCAGGACACTCAGTGTGCTCAGACAGTAAGTGAGATATCACTACGGGTACAAAGCAGTTATGTTTAACTACAATCATCACGCTGCAGTTACAAATGGGTGTACATTGATTGGATTACAATTCACGAGAGCTAGAAAATATCTCTATTGAAAGTGAATGTGTAGCATATGAAAGCCATTTTTATTATAGATGACAATTTAAACATACCAGTACTTGTCCTTTCAGTGTACCAGTAGTCAATAAAACTGTGTTTGATATATTGTGTGTGTTTGTATGCTGTGTCAACACTTGAGATGATATTCTTTGTCTCTGTGCGTGTGCAGTTTGCAGCCATAGACACAGCAGGCCAGTGCATGGCTGTAGCAGGGAGACGGGGCTTTGCACACTACTCATTATTCACAAGGAAATGGAAGCTGTTTGGAAATATCACTCAGGTAGGTTACATTGATGGCTGGGAGATATCAGTGGTGACTGTAAAGTGTTACCTTTTAAAGCTATAGTAGTGTAATTTTGTCCAAACTGAACATGTCAATAATCTAGAATCCATATTGAAATATGTCTGGACTGTCAAAATACCATTAAAGTCTGTAGATTCATACCTTTGCGATTTCTTTTCGGTTTTTGGGTCTGTTAGGTTTAAAAGATATTCCCTATTGTGTTTTTGTTGCCAAAGTAAACTTGTGTTAATGCATGTACTTGTCTGCATTACTCTGTAGGAGCAGAACATGACGGTGACGGGAGGTCTGGCTTGGTGGAACGACTTTGTGGTGGTGGCCTGTTACAATTTCATAGACCAGCAAGAGCAGGTGAGACAAGAGCAGCACTTCTTTCACTTTCGCTGTTTCTCATCAATCCAACAATGTCTTCCTGTCCCTGTCTCGTTTGCCTTGTTATGACCTTTCCCTCCTGTCTCTCTGTTGACACCAGTTGAGGCTCTATCAACGCTCAGCCAACCTGGACAACGCCTTTGCATCCGTCACTAAGTTGCACTCAGACACTCTGCTGCTCAACGTCTTCAGAGACATGATCATCCTGTTCAGAGCCGACTGCTCCATCTGCCTCTATAGCATCGAGAGGAGGAACGACAGGTGGGCCCCTTGTGCTCCACACTTTACACCGACAGTCTCAGCTTGAGAAATACTGACGGATAAATCTCATTTGTTTGCATTATGCCTGGCCAGTTTTGTCCTGTTGTTTTTAACTTTTAACTTATTTCTGTGCTTTGTAAAAGAAGGGAGGATTTGCAAGATGGTTTATACTCCCTAAATTTTTACGGTGTTTTGGATTTGATTGTAAGGATTAGCCTAAAGTGCAAATCCAAATTGTGAGCAATCAAATAAATACTTGTTTTAAAGATGACATTCTAAACCCCAAAGTTTTCCCCACCTTCAGCAAATGTTCTCCCTTTCACACACTCCAGCCGCAGGGAAATCCCTGGCACCAGATGTCATAATAGTTTTTCGGTAATCATTCAGCCAGATTTTCCCTTGGGAAAAGAGGCTTTCAGTAGAGTCCACTGACCTAAAACCCATCACATGACAGAACTGGGCCTCAGCTTTGCGTCTGGCCGAGACTAGCCATTATTTCAATGAACAGTGTTTGGTTAACCTCAAACTTTGTCTGAATTGTAAAGATTTTTTTTTCCACTGCCCTGCCACTCATGTACAATGAGTAAATATAAGTCATGATTCTGACTTCTAATATCTCTACCTCCTGTTTTCTATTTTCCAGTCCACACCCGACAGCCAGTGTGGAGTTGTTACAGGAGGTATCAATGTCTCGCTACATCCCTCACCCTGCCCTTGTGGTCTCTGTCACTCTCACCTCTGTGCGCACAGAGACTGGCATCACATTGAAAGCCCCGCAGCAGGTAAAGAAAGAGTAAAATAATACACACACACACACACACACACACAACACATAGATATTTGACTATACTGTATGTGCATGTGCATTTATGATTCATGCGTGTGTGTCTCAGGCCTGCATGGCAGAGAGCATCATGTTGAATCTGGCTGGCCAGTTGATCATGCTGCAGAGGGATCGTTCAGGGCCGCAGGTACGAGAGAAGGAGACGCCTGCCAACAACAAGAAGTTGGTGAGTTCAAATTTCTCCCTTGGATTTCCTTGTTAAGTGTATGTTGTGATATATTTTTGGTTCGACCGAAGAGCGAGGCCAGCTCTATAAACGCAACTTAAGCTTAGTAAGTGAGCGAGAGACCAAATTTCAAGATTGGTCGGACAAGTCATTACGTCATTACAATGTCCCCATTGGTTGTTGCCCTTTCAAAATGAATCTGCCCCAAAATAGAGACGTGGCTAGATGTAAATTGAATTTTCTTGTTGACAAAGCAGACTCAGCGTTAAATGGAGTTATTTCTTTACCATATCCGACGGTCAGTCAGTGTGGTAGATAACATAAATGACCCCAATTTTTTTTTCTTACATTAGCTGCACTGCATAAGAATGTACATGTAGCCTACTACATCACTGCCACACAGTAATATTAACATTTGTGCTACTTACCCAATTGCGCTGCAGCATTAAGTATTCACCTAGTGTCATTAGTATCTCCCCATAACGCTTTTTTCCTTGTCTCGTCAGCTACCGTTTTGTCCTCCGATAGTGCTGGCCACGTGTGTGGAGAACGTGTGGACCACGTGTCGCTCCAACAGGAAGAAGCGCCACCTGCTGGAGGCCCTGTGGTTGTCGTGCGGCGAGGCGGGCATGAAAGTGTGGCTGCCGCTGTTTCCCCGAGACCATCGCAAGCCCCACTCCTTCCTGTCCAGACGCATCATGCTGCCTTTCCACATCAACATCTACCCGCTGGCCGTGCTGTTTGAGGACGCCCTGGTGCTGGGGGCCACCAATGAGACGGTGCTCTACGACGGGCTGCAGGGATCCTCCGAGCCACTGGAGGCGCTGTTCCCCTACTGCACCGTAGAGAGGACGTCCCAGATCTACCTCCATCACATCCTGAGGCAGCTGCTGGTTCGCAACCTGGGTGAACAGGTATGAGCAGTAGCCTGGCGTCTCCTGATGTCAGCTTAGTTAACCAGTGCTATTGATTCTGAAAGCCTCTGTCAAACCCAAATCTACAAAATCCTTCTAACGGTAATTTGGGGAGTTAGTTGAATGATAGTTAATTAGCATCTGAAAAGCGTTATCAATCCAAATCAAAGATATTGTCATTTAAGTTTAGTAAACTTTACAGAAATTCGGATAAGATGAGGCAGGCTCTGCTCTGGTTCTTATTACACAATAAGTATTTGGAACCAATCACGGCAGTTCTCTGAAAAAAAGCTGTTTTCTTTCACAAATGTTTATAATATTCATTAACAATTATTTTCAATCAGATGTTTGTAATAGCTAATTGAGACACCTCACTTTTACTATTTAAGAGCAGGTTTCCAGAGGCTTTAATGTTCCCTCTCCCCACAGGCTTTGATGCTGGCTCAGTCGTGTGCCTCCCTCCCCTACTTCCCCCATGTCATGGAGCTGATGGTGCATGTGGTGCTGGAAGAGGAGGCCACGTCCCGGGAGCCCATCCCCGACCCTCTGCTGCCCACCGTGGCCAAGTTCATCACCGAGTTCCCCCTCTTCCTCCAGACCATAGTCCACTGTGCCAGGAAGACAGAGTACGCCCTGTGGAACTACCTGTTTGCCGCCGTGGGAAACCCCAAAGATCTGTTTGAAGAGTGTCTCATGGCTCAAGACCTGGACACAGCAGCCTCCTACCTGATTATACTACAGGTAGTGACGTAACGCACACTGACGCTTCATGTAGGGTTCCAACATTTTCAGCCAAGAACAGAATGTTAAAAAAGCATTACTTTCAAACAAAGGTTTATTCATAGCGCCGCCAAATCTGTTTAGGATGGTATGAAATAAAATGCTCACAGTCTTAGTCTTTTATTCTCCTGTTTTATTCCCTCTTTAAAGAACATGGAGGTCCCAGCAGTGAGCAGACAACACGCCACTCTCCTCTTCAACACTGCGCTAGAGCACGGCAAGTGGGACCTCTGTCGTCACATGATCAGATTCCTAAAAGCCATTGGTTCTGGGGAGATGGATACTCCGCCCCCAACACCCACCGCTCAGGTAAAGAACATTTCAGGTCATCTCTATACAAATTCCCCATGCTTGACACTTTCCTTCAACTCCGTCTATGGATATCAATAAAAAAATATGCAAGGAAGGGGCAGGACTGATTTTTTGCCATTGTTTCAACTGATTGTCATTCACATATTCAGGTTAATGAAGCTGGACTCAATTGTATGCGTTTCATCTGCCCACAATGAAATGCCAAAACTATTGACTACTGACTATAGTCAGTATGTTTGTGTGTTCCGCACTAAAGCACAACACTGGCATTTCAAATGTATCAGTGTAAAAAACTCAATTCATTTGTAGTCCATTTGATATGAAAAATGACTGCTGTAAAACTATAGTTTAAATATATTCATATAAATGAAGTCAATTTGTGAGTGGTGAGCTGAACTTAATGTAGCAAATATGAAACCCCATCATGCTTTGCATCCACAAACCTTTAACTGTTATCATGAAATAATGAACAATTTATCGCTGTTTTCAGGAACCCAGCTCAACTGGGGGTTTTGAGTTCTTCAGAAATCGTAGCATCAGTTTGTCGCAGTCGGCAGACTCAATCACTTTAGGCAAGTTCAACCTGCAGAAGACCTTCAGTATGCCGTCTGGACCATCTGTTAAAGGGTATGGACACATTCATACACACACAAACAGTATATCTGCACATAAATTGTGAGCACTAGTATTTTGTGTTGTTCAAAATGTCTTCACTTTTACATCTAAATGTTTCCACATTTTCTTTCTATATCCCCTTCTTGTGTTGATTCCTGCCAGTCGTGAAGTTGAGTGTGCAGAGAACATGTACATTGATTTGATGCTGTGGCGCCATGCCCGCCACCTACTGGAGCAGGTCCGCCTCCGTGAGCTGGGATGCTTCTCTGCGCAGCTGGGCTTCGAGCTCATTGGTTGGTTGTGCCGGGAAAGAAACCGTGTAGCACGTGTCGAGGATTTTGTTTCTGCGTTGAAGAGACTCCATAAGGATTTTCTCTGGCCCTTCCCTGTTATCCCAGTGGGAAGCCTCAGCTCGCCCCTGAAGAACGGACGGTGTCGGACAGGTGAGTGGCTGCAGAGTCAGCTTAAGAGGGAGCTGTATGGGAAACGAAATAAATTCAATTATCAACTCTATCCCGATCATTTATTTAATTTTTTTGTTGTTGTTACTCTTTAAGTGCTGAGCACACGGCTGTTGAAGTCGCAGTCAGCTGACAGTCTGTTGAACAGCGACATGGACACAGCGCCCCCTCAGGCAGCTCCCAGAAACCACAGCTGGCTGGACGGCCTCGAACAGAGGGACAAGGATTTGGAAACAACGTCGTCCGCTCACTCCAACCAACACTCACCACAGACCCATGATGCATTCCTGTCTCTTCTTACCAACAAAGGTATGATAAGGCTCCAACAGTTCTTTCAAATAGTTCTTGACTAATAATGGTCTATTCATAACCATCCTTAAGACATGACATTTCTTCCTTCTTTAACATTGTTTCACTTCTCGACCCTCTAGTGGAAGAATACAGTGTGGGCTCGGCCACAGACTTGACTGAAACCAGCTCGGTGGTGGATGGTGATTGGACCATGGTTGATGAGAACTCCTCCACTCTGAACCTGAGCCAGGCCGAGTTGGAGCACATCTCCATGGAGCTGGCCAACAAAGGCCCGCACAAGTCCCAGGTGCAGCTCAGGTGAGATCACTAAAACCCCAACTCCCATGATTCCACTGCAGTCTTGTCTCCATTCAAAGCCGGTATTTGACGTCTCTGTGCCTCACTGTGTCCTTTAGGTATCTCCTCCATGTGTTCATGGAGGCGGGCTGTCTGGAGTGGTGCGTGGTGATTGGTCTGATCCTGCGGGACGCTGGCGTCATAAAGCAGGTCATCTGCTTCCTGGACAGCCCAGAGGTTCCCCAGGAAACGGTGCAGAGTGTTAGAAGCGGCTTATTGGCTGTCGACACGTGGGCCTCCACTGACTGGTGAGAACAGCATGTGACCGGTCCAGATGTGTTTTTATTGCTCCAGTTTTTATTGTTTCTTTAATTGGCTTTTGTCAGTATAACAATGATCTGTACAGGTACTTCAGATACCTCCTTTACCTATTGAAATATGTAGCTGAAAAAAATCTGAGCTTTTTCTCTCCTCCCTCTCCCTCGTCTTCAGCCTGGGATACAAACCATTTCTTAACCTGATCCAGCCACAACTGCAGCAGCTGATGGAGTCGGCGGCAGGTGAGCCGGTGCAGCCCGAGGCCTTCCAGCCCAGCGGCCAGAGCTCCAAGCTGGGGAGCTCTGAGGGGCCGGGGGGAGCTGCTGCACCGCGAGTGGACGAGAGCAGGGGTGTGGCGGTGCCGCTGGGCCTGGCACTGCCCTCCCTAGAACCCTCCAACCCCCCCTCTGAGGACTGTCCCCCTGAACACACAGAGGAGCAGGGAGACGAGGAGGGAAACTATGACTGCACCCTGTCCTGAAGCCAGGAGCCTCCTCTCCACTCCGCCCCGTGAACTCTGGGCCCTCAACGGAAAGAGAGGAGGACAGCAGCAACAGTCGCTGGAAATAGACTTTATTTTTGTGTGCGTGTGTGTGTGTGTGTGTGTGTGTGTGTGCGCGCGCGCGTGTGTGCGTGCACATAAAGTACCTCTCCTGAAGGTTCTTACTTCAGTCAGTATTATCCACTCTTCAGATTTGCCCTTTCTGTGAACTTGGAACGGATAGGAAGCTACTAACAGAGCGACTGACAAGCCCGACTGGCACAAAGACGTCACAGCACATCCAGAGACGCGGTTCAGTCTTATGGTTCCTTTCTAACTGGCCTCATTTCACCAAAATGTACTTTCACTTTTTACAAAATGTTCTTCTTTTATTCCCCCTCCCCCCACCAAACAAAACAAATGTTTTTTGTGTGTGTGTTTCTTTTCTCGATTCAAGTGCAACAGGAGACTTTGAAATGCATTTTATTGTCTCCCCCCCCCCTCTCCAACAAAAAGCTCCATTGTTCCCTTATTTCCAATTGAAATGCAAGCAGCATCATGCTACGTCGCCGGGCAAAATGTAGAACAAAGCTCCTGTCACGAACCATTTTCCCAAGATGCAACAAAGTGTGTCTGAGCCGACTGTACAGTAAGTGTGCGCGAGAGGTGTTTCATACTTTCATACCTCATGTAATTTTAAAATATTTTGTGATACCTTTTTCAATAATGTAACGTGTACCGGATAACGTTATTTTTCTATCCATTACAGCTTGTCTCCCTGTAAAAACAAAAAATAATAATGTAATTCATGTAAAGTGACGAAGATTTCTAAGGAAATGATTTCTGAGAAGAACCCACTTGTGAGTGCAGACTAGTTTCTTACCACCGATCAGTACCTCTGTTTCATGTCATTTTTTTCATGCAGCAATTCCCCACGACCTTGCTTAAGTCGAGGCCCTAAAAGTGATAGGGCCTGGACGAAAAACCAAATCATATAATGCTTTATCCAGCTTTCAAACACACATCT
This sequence comes from Ammodytes marinus, assembly GCF_949987685.1. NCBI lineage: Eukaryota > Metazoa > Chordata > Actinopteri > Uranoscopiformes > Ammodytidae > Ammodytes > Ammodytes marinus. The sequence goes on from NC_137222.1 coordinate 11,460,863, forward strand.
GGGGTTTAGACTCTTGTGTGTGAGATTCAGAAATGTGTTTCCTTTGATCAGAAAGGCATTCATATCTGTCATTAAAGCCATCCGGAATTGTAGATTTTCTACCTATCCCTCATTTAAAGAGCATAATTGCTCATCACAAGTGTTAACAGTGACGCATCACTATCATTTTAAAGGGAGGATGGGATTCGCTTTGCTGTCACCTTGTCTATGGTTGTGTAATGAAAAAGTTGTTTGCGTAACATGACCCTCTTCATCTGATAAGGACTTATATTTCGTACAGTCCGACATACGTATCAATGGTCATTGATTTCGCCACGTGCGCGTTTGTGTGCTTCTGATTCCTGAGTGCGTGTACCATATTGTATAGACATGTAGGCCTACAGTGACTCATCAAATGCGATGTGTTTTAATTGTATTAGTCCTCATTATTCTTATTCTTTATTTGCATTATAGCTAATTGCTGAATCGAAGCTCGGTTTGTTTTTTATGACTGACCCTTTTTTTTTTAGTTAATCAAAGTCGTGTATTGGCTCTCTCCCACAGGCACTAAACGTTTTTTTGTCACAGGTGTGTCAGTATTATATCGTGCAATGTATTGAAAAGTTACTCAGCTTTATTTTTTATGTTCTCTACTTTTCTGTTTATTTTTTCCCCCACAGCTATTTTTTGCTTTTCATGATAGACCAAATGATATTTTAAAGATTTATTTTCGCCCTCTCGTCAGTGTGTAAAAAGATGAGTCGGGTGTGGTATCTGTTGTGACTTTAGATTCTTTAACTTTTTTTTTCTGTTTTAGGAATTGCGTGTATAGTTAGAATACTCTTGTTGTCACTCGAACATGAATCCGGTTTCAACTCTGAACAAGCCTACAGCTTCACTACGCTGCTGCGCTGTAAGCTTTACTTGACTTGAAAGCGGTAACACGATGAACCAAAGACTTTACGTCCAGAGGCCTTCAGTTTTAACCATCGAGCGCTTGACTCATTATGCAGAGAAACACATTCAAACAAACTTACACGCCCCCCCCGTACCCATCCCTCTCATCAGAACAACCACTGATGCTCCAAACTAATGCTGACGGCATACAAGACAATTTCCTACGGAAATGAATATTGCAGATGTTTTTCTGATTTCCTTCTGTGCGTGCGAGCAGCGGCCGGTCAGGTGCGTCTCGTGGTACTCGGGTGACGTCACGTTCATTCAAGAGATGGACGGCTCACCCCCTCCGGTGTACAGTTTTAAAATGTATTGCTTCGTTTCCTGACTCAATAGTTTTAAGTTTTATTTCTTTGGGCTGGAGCAGCAAACATCCTCAATGCAGTGTAAAGAATTATCTCTTGTACATTTGCCTTTTCTACTCATGTTTGGTTTTCTACTCCATATTTTTTTTCCTTGTACATAAAGACCAATAAATTATTTTCAAAAATGGTTAGTTTGCCTCATTGAGAACAGCTGAGCAGGTTGTTGTATGTACTTGCAGTTAATCACATGTTGAAAATAGGAAAATACTTGCCAACAACATTAACGCAATAAGAATTTTAATGTCTGTACATGTGCTAATTTAATTCAAGCTTTTTGCATAAGGTAAAATCATACCATCCATTCAATAGATGGATACCCTGTAACCAGATCAATCCCAATAATCCCATTCACAACAGTCAGTGAATTCCAACTGACGGACAAATATGCATTTTCTTTAAAAGCAAGAACAGCAGTTAGAAAGAACAAAGTTAACTGTTACAGTTGTTAAAGGTGTCAAATCAATCCCAAAAAGAACAATATGATCAGTCTAGTTTTAAAAAAAATGAAATAAAATCAACTTTCAGAACAAATTGAACAATAAGAGAAATAGGCAATTGTGAAAAGTCCAAGAAAAAGATAAACACAGTTCAGGCAACAATAAGAAAACTGTTGACAAATGTAACGTAACAAAAATGTAAAATAAAAGACATCCTTCGACAACAGGCATTAAGACATTTCAACGTGTATCCCAGAACAGATTTCAGCTAAACTGTTTATTTATGAAGCTGATATGGACATATGTGATGTCGAACCATTTCTCCCTGACTGACTGTTAAATGAAAGTAGGCTGGCCTACGTCCCAGTGTTAGTTCACACTGAGCAACAAAAACACACACACACACACTGTGCACAATCGGTCAGCCTCTGTTTAACTGAGTTACATTAATACATTAGATTCTGTCAACAAAACAATTAAAATGATCCCAACAGGATTTGTTTGTTTTTCTCTACGTTAAGCTCTAGCAGCGCTCCGTGTGTGCCTATAGTCTAACAGTGGGAGCACCAACGGAGCACAGTGTTTACGTCAAACGCCTCCCCCTTGCTCCATTCCACGTTTACAGCAGTTCCTCCTGTGCTCTTGGTTTTATATAAAAAAACTAACTCTTATTCATCAGCTGTCCCCATCCGTTGATCATTAGTACTTCAAACAACATGGTCAAATTGAACCTAAAAGTGTCACTTGGTAACTCTGATGATCTTTTGACAACCTTTGACTTTGAAAGATACACATTTTAGAAGCCCTGCACACTTTTCATCTGTGCTTAGCAAAGGAGAAGCTCATTTTTATATAACAACCATGGATAAGATTTCCAAGCACTGCAGAACCTCAGGTAAACATTGAGGTTCATTCAGAACAACATCACTTCCTGCTCCCGGTCAATAACCCTGTTAGAGGATTAAACATTACCCTACTGACGCACTAGAGCAAAGAGAAACACTGATCAAACTGGTCGGTTAGTGTTTCTGTTTTGGTTCACGTTGACTCCAATAAATATATAATGCATCTAATATATATTTAAAAGGACCATTAGTAGTCTCCCCCGTGCTAAGCACTAAATTACAGCAAACTATTTTCCATTAATTTTTCCTTGTTGCCCTCTGTTCATCTCCATATGATATGTCAATCACACTGTAGACACCTGAAACAATGCTTCACTTTGAGCAGGCCTTCTGGTGACATTGTTTTGGACGAACTATCATCTGGCCAATAAATCCCTTACAATAGATCAGCTGTGATTTACTGTGTTGTTTCGAGTACGACATTGTGCATAAAAGAAGGAGGACAGTAGGTCAGTCCATTTACAACTCGCTTTCCAACCTCGCCGTTGAAGGCTCTGATGGATTTGAAGTTTACATTTTCAAACAGAACAATTGCAGGTAGATAAAAACTCTGTACAGAGCAGCACCTGATGGCTTTAAGATCGCTGAGACTTTTGTGACCACGACAGTAAAACATTGTGTGTGTCTTTGGAAGCAAAAAACTTTAAGGCCTCCTTTCGGGTCAGACGATTTTTTGCTCAGTTTATCTCCCAAGTTTTCACAACAAGATTCCGCCCATTATAACCCATTTTTTGGTGTTTTAACAGAGTTCATCAGAGTGTGGGACTGAAGGCAGGGAGGGGATGGTCACAGCTTTGCAATAGCAACTATCAAAACAATATGTAGTAATGGAAACAAGAGCAGAAAATAGAGGTAGCCCACAGACAAAAGACCATTGAAGAAATCTATGGAACAAATCATTTATAACTGCTTTGTTGGTGTCGGGCACTAAGGTTTGATTATTGTGGAGGTAGTGGTGACATTGAAGGGTCCAGTTTACACGTCAGATTTCAGTACTTTTCCCAAAGCAAAGACCCCACATTCCCAACCACGTCCCGTCCGCGTGATTGGCCGGCGTTGTGGAGGTTAAGAAAATTAGCAAGCAATTGTACTTCTCTCTCTATATCCACCCCTCCATTCTTGGCACAACGATTTCTATCAGTTCTCTGGGGTCGACTATGTGAAGTAAACAAATAAAAACGGGTCGTATTTGACTGGTTTGTTTAAATAAGAATGCATCTCCACATGAGATGAGTGAAATTCAAGAAAATGTATCAACACACACAATGAAAATGATTGGACATTTAACACTGTAAGCTGTCCGCAGCAGCACCAATCCATTGATTCGGGATGATCAGATGGCTGTGAGGAATACTATGTATTCTTTTCTAACGGTCGTTCATGTTGTGAAAATGTATGAAATGGCAAAAAATGTAGTAAGTAAACGCTCATTCAAGTTTCCCTGAATAAAAAGTTGACAAGGTTTTCCTTTGGACCAATAGTCCAAAACCAAAAGAAATTTATTTAGTTGTCAAATATGACAAGGAAATATAATATATCAGCAGACCCGGTTCGAGTCCAACCCGTGGTCGTTCTCTGCATGTCATCCCCACTTTGGGACATTTTGGCTCTGTCTCTCCAAATCTTTAAAATAAAGCGGGAAAAAAAATCTTAAAATAAAAAAAATAATAAAAATAATAATTACAAATTCAAAAAAGCTGCAGCTTATTTTCTTTTTATCGATTCATTTATAATCAATACATATTTGTGGCTTTACTTTCTTTCTCTACAATTTTTTTAAATTGGTGCTACTGTAAACAGCTCGAAGTGCAGAGCAAAAGTTTGAAAACGAGACGAAAATGCTGTTAAAGTAACTGCAAATGTGAATAATTAACAGAACACTCAAGTTAAGGAGTGTGGAGCTGCATTGATGGCTTTCCACCCTTAAGCTTCAGGGAATCGTGTTTAAACCGTAGGAAATCTTAGACTGCCACAAGTATTTGTTACCCTGAGAACGGCTGTGCTTTAACACATCAAGATCTCAAAAAAAGACGTCAAGATTACCCTCTGCGCCAAATCTTTAGGATGGCATCTCCTCTTGAAGGACACGTTGACAGTCTTATCCGCAAATCAGGGATGTTATTGAGGAACGATAACGAGCAATTTCAAAATGAACGATCAGTTAAAAAAAAATTTAAATTAAAATTCCTTGTTATACGAACAAGTACGTGTTGATGAAAAGCGACTTTCAACGTGTCAAAGTTTCCAGTTAAAGTCGGGGGAGGGGTCAAAATAAAAACAAAAAATGGGTCTTTTCGTTTCCCTTCCCACGCCTACAGTGCAGGTAGTGGTGGCTGTTATTTTTGCCAAGGGAAAACAATGACACGTGTAGTCTGAGGATCGCTGAGTGGTTTGCTTTAAGAAAATGAAAAGAAAAAGATAAGATGAGGTGGCCATTTCATTCTTTCAGGAAGAGCGTTAGTGTGTGAGAGCGAGGGAAACTAGAGTGGAAAGTGAGGAGGGGAGTGATATGGAGTGAGTAAAGCAAAGGCACAACAGATTGAGTAAAAAAAAAATTAAAAAACTTAACCCCTTTTGTTTCATTAACAGGAGCGGGCACGAGGCGTGTGTGGGCCAGTGCATTGGACGGCGAGTTAAGTCAGTCTGTGTGCTGTCCGATCGCCCTCGACTCTGGCCCTGTCTCAGTGTGTCTTCCTGCTTGGTTCAGCTACTAAAGCCTACTGACACAGTGATAGGGGTCTCTCGGGCATGGCTGGAAGGGAGCGCAAGTGTGTATTAAGAGTGTGTGTTAAGAGTGTGTGTGTGTGCGTGTGTGTGTTAAGAGTGTGTGTGTGTGTGTGTGTGTGTGTGTGTGTGTGTGTGTGTGTGTGTGTGTGTGTGTAAAGGCGGCCAGGGCTTGTCCGCTGGTATAGTTCCATGAAATCTTGTATCCGTCTCGGAGGGGTGGGGGGCCCCCTGCAGCCCCTCGGCTCTTGTCGGCGTCAGCCATTTTCAGTGAGGGATCCTCAGTATCGGTACATGTCGTACGTGCTGACCCAGGATGATGGGAAAGACCAGGCGGGAAACCTGCCGAGGATTCCCTCAAGTTCAGCAGTTCTGTGGTCTTTCCCGAAAAAATAGTGGGTTGAGATGGCAACGGAGATCATGCCTTCAGGGCCTGATGGATCCGGGTCCGTGGGAGGCTGAAAGAGAAAGAGAGAGAGAGAGAGAGAAAGAAAAAAAACGTGTGAAGGAGAGAGGCTGGATCAGTATTTTTTTTTCCAGGTCCTAAGGAATAATCACATTGTCTTTAGCCTGATTATTCTCCATGTGTTTTAGCTTATGCTATGGATTTCAAGAGTCTTAGTAGTTTAAAAGGTTGTCGAGTTCATTATTATTAACCCATGTCATTCTTCATGCTATTCAAAAATTGTTTAATTCAGATTGGAGTTAGAAGAGTTTCCACATGAAAAGTCCAATTGTGTCCAGGCACGGGGGCTTTAATCTCCTGCAGACATCACTGACTGATGCCCTGCGTGAGAGGATGTTTGGCAGAAATGCGAGGAATGAAAAGAATGGCATAAAATGAGAAAAGTTTTAAAAAATATCAGTTGCTTTCTGGATAGTAGATGGATTTCAGACTGTCAAAGGTGCAGGAACACCTGATGATTTATTAAATATTACGGACAAGCATGACAACCTCAAAAGGAATTAATTCAACATGTGGGGAAATATGCTTATCTGCTTTCTTGCAGAGAGTCGGATAAGAAGACGGATACCTATCTACCTATTTATTAAGCTTGAACCAGCAGAGGGTTAGCTTAGCTTCACATAAAAGCAGCTTGCCTGGCTCTATCAAAAAGGTAACGAAATCCACATACCAGAACCTCTAAAGATCACTACTTTAAAGGCATTTCCCCAGAATGTGAAACAGAACTATGTTAGAACAACGTTTTTCATCACTATTTGCCTTCAACCCAAAACAAAAAGATGACTTTGACAAACACTGATGCGATCACAGATTAAAAAACACCAAAAAACGGAAAGCAGTTTTTTTGATAATTAACGTGAAAAAGAATTCACACAAAATAACACATATATGAAATGTCAATTAGAACAAACAAGTACAAGTAAAGTAAGGTTAAAGTTTAGCTGCAAACAGTACCTGTATTTCAAACCAGAAGGTCCATGTGGGGGCATCGAGGCCGTGGGAGTAGAAGACAAAATACTCTCCGCTCAGGTCAAACTGAGGCGTCCCGTCACCAAAGGACCAGGTGGACAGGCTGGCTCCTTTGTGAGGCATCAGGTACAGGGACATGTGGCTGGGGCCTGAAGGGATAGGACAAGGACACCAGTTAGCATTCACACACAAAAGAACACATCCAGATCAGCCAGAAAATCAATGTCTATTCATAATTGTGTCAGCACGGTCATTGTTACAGATTTTCTTTATCAAGCCACAACAGCTGACTTACGATATCCTTACAGTGCTCAGCATCATGGAAACTTGAACATTAAAGGTGCTACGAGTAATTTTTTAAATATTTCTCAAACAATCTAATTTTTATTCCAAAAACAAGCAAACGAGACCATCAGTGCAAAGAATGCTATTTTTAGATATTTTTTCTTAATGCCTTTGCCATGGGTACGGTCACCCAGGAACTACAGCTGGTGTAGTAAAAACCTTACCTCTTTTCTCCAAAGGTGGTGCAAGAATTAACACAAACTTCCACGGAGCACCTTTAACATTTCAATGACAACTGGTCAAACTGAGGTGGAGCGGCTAATAGAAAGCCAAGCAACAGATGTTTCCAAGATCAATACTGAACTATAGATCAGTCAACAAATGTTTTTTTTAAAATGGCAACCTCCTGTTTAAAAACAGTCTCTCTCCAGTCATCTCAAACCCCTCCATCCCAATGTATGTGTGTTGCTGAATATTTGTGAGTATATGAGCTGAGTATCTGCCAAGAGTCCTTTGGCACAAGTCCAACTTAAGACACATGACATTTGGTGCCAAAGTCAACGTCCTGTTTGGATTGTGGCTCTTATCTCTGCATGCAAATCGTACAAAATGTTATCTACTGTAGATTTGCAGTTTCTTTTAGCCACATAAAGGCACTTCTGACCTTTCGCACTAAAGGTCATCTTGATGGTCCCCCAGCTCGTCTCCTCCTTGGACAGCAAGCTGAACTCCACTGGAGAGCTCGGAGACACTGGTGGAGCGGGAAGGTACCAGTTCTTCCTGCAAGTACACCAAAATACTTGGAAGGTGAGGAAAAATGCAAAGAATGAAAAGTCTCTGCATGAAGACAGTAGAATGAAGTGAATGAAAACATAGAGCATGGAAACAATGCTGTCAGCTATACGAGACCATTACTGACTTGCTGAGGAACTTCACAGGCAGGTACCAGGGGTAACCGCAGAAGGGTCGGTCCTCGCGACAGTCGGTGCGAACGCTGTCGTTGAGCTCGGGGATGTGCGGCGCGAGGTGCTGTATGCCCGTGTAGTCAAAACTGTTTATCCACAGACCTGAGTCCCCGCTCTCCACCTGCCCCTGGAGATTGTGGAAGGTCCGCGTTGTGTGCTGTGGGGGGAAAGATAAAACAAGTTATTTTTTTAATTCAAAGTAAAAAAAAAATCACTTCTTTTATGTGCCTGTTTTCTTGCGGTTCTACAGATGTTTTACCGGGTGGTTTTCCATTATCGCCTGAATTAATTAATGTAGCCATCTGTGAGTTACATGAGCAGGTGGAGAAGTGAAATCAGAGCACTGTATTATGATTATGAAAATGTGTGGAGAGATGTCTTTGTGTCACAGTTACAAAAATGTGCCACATAGGGGTTTTGTATTACACCTGCTCCCACCAAAATATTTTAAATCATGCAAGCAAGCTACACTGCAGAATTGCATTAAAAGTGTTTCTGTTGGATTGTGTTCCTTTTGAGCCGTGAATGCTTCCTCCATTGAAGTAAGGACAGTTTTCACTAATTCCATACATAGAATATCTTCAAAACTGAAAAGTACAAATGTACAATTGTGAACGTTTGAGGGTTTTTCTCTCATTTACATATTGAAAATGAAAGTGTGAGTGTGAGTGTGAGTGTGAGTGTGAGTGTGAGTGTGAGTGTGAGTGTGAGTGTGAGTGTGAGTGTGAGTGTGAGTGTGAGTGTGAGTGTGTGTGTGTGTGTGTGTGTGTGTGTGTGTGTGTGTGTGTGTGTGTGTTGTGACTTTGAACCTGTAGAAAGACTCGTTTTGGCCGTGGGCTGTCTGGACTAGCTGAATAGGGAAAGAGGAAGCCACAGGACACCAGCAGGAACATAATGGTGAAGACTGAGCCCAGACCAGCCAGGATCCACTTAGTGCTCCGTACCAAGTAGATGAAATGCAGCTGAGACAGAGAGACAAATGTGGTATGTTACTAGTTCTTAAAACTCACAACAAATATGAGAAGTAGCAGATATAAATAAAAAAAAAGGTGGAAATGGAAGACTATTGATTAGAAATATTCCAAAAGTGTGTTTCTTTGTTGCACATAACGTGGTAATACTCACAAAAAAGGAGGAGAGGAAGATGGTTGCCAGGGTGACCAGGGTGGCCAGCACCAGTTCAGGAGGTATCTCTGTGCCACTGCGACCCAGGATGGGTGTGAAGATCTCAAACACCACCCAGATGAGGAACATGAAGTGGACATACGGCAACGCCAGGCCCATCAGATAGAGCACACTGTACTTCACTGATGCTCCTGCACAAAGATAGGACAAGGTATTTTCAGATCAACCAAGCCAAAGTTTAGACCGTAAGTTTGGCACCTTTTTTTTGGCTGCCCCACAGATATGAGAATCCCTATTAAACCCAAGCAAACCGTTTTGGAGAACAGAACTTCCTAACTACTGTTCTCATACCGAGTTAGCACAAGTTTCTAAAACATTGTCTAACAATCACAAGGGTTTTTGAGAAGCAGGTTTGGGTATAACTATTAGTTTTATCACTTTAGTGTCCACTAGCATCTCAATCCTAACTTTCGGCGAGTTATATTTGAAATCAAATTGTGTTGTATTTGCCTATTAATAAAAATGAATTGCAATAGTTGTGTTGTAGGGTTGTATTGTGTGTACCTCGATGTTTAAATTCGTTCGCCAGTAGCAGTTTGGTGACCAGAGGGAAGGCCACCATTAGCATGGGCACGTAGGCTGAACACAGGCCCTGAGCAGTCAACCACACCAGGCTGCAGCACCACAGCAACAAGCTCACATCAAAGAAGAGATCCCCCAGCTCCACCAAACGAACACCCTGCAAGGCAAAGACACACATTATTAAGCCCTTTTTGCTTTCTTGTGCCTCAGCAGTATCTCTGAGTTGAGAGGCTGATTGGCAGAGTGATACAAAAATAAAGTGCTATCTGGCGGCAAACTAAAGCTGTAGAAAAAATCTCAGTTTAGCGTACAATTGAATGGCTATTTAGGTTAAAGGTTAGCATTTATAGATGTGGAGAAAAAAACTTTTTTCTTCTGGCCCCCTCTGCAACAATACAAGGCTGACTTCTGCTAGAGCAAAGTCTACCCCAAACTCCTTATAGTGAATGCGCTGACTGCCATCTTCATAAGGTTCTTCATTTGGGTTTAAAATCCAGTCAAAACTTGTTTGTGTATCACTGCAAATAAGAGCTTATCTCTGCAATACTTGTCGTAACAGGAACAAAGATGATATGACTTCCCAGTACGTACAAAGGGAACTTTTCACCAAGGCCAGGTTTGTATCTTGAAATTTAAACTATAAACTGAAAAAAGAAACACAAAAACAATCTACTCTATTACTGCAGTAGGAGTTCACCAATGTTATTTGCCATGCATTACTGCAGCATAATTAAGGGGTTTACTGCAGCATTTTGCTATAGGCATAACATATTTTTATTAAAATTAACATCATGATCACAGCTTCACTGAGAGGCACTTGGCCCATTTATTTTCACATTGTGTGTGAAGGGTTATATATTATAGCTGTTTCACAAATCATTCTAACAAAAGATGCACACGCACAACAAATATTTACAGCAGCGTATGGCTTTGTAACTGCCATGCAAAGAAATTAATGCCCAGTGTCTACGCTCAGTTTTGTAGCGAAGATTCTGGTCCTGATTGATGTGGGACTAGAACCATGCAGAGATCAATTGTTTATTCGACTCTCAGTTTTTTATGATTTAATATGGGAAATATCGAGTCGGCTAAAACACAGGAACAATTGTGCATTACAGAGTGCAAAAAGTAAGCAAAAATGTGATGGATAAATTGGGTAAGCCTACTGGTGTTTGGGGCTGATGATTGAAATAATTAGCTACAATAAACTGTTAAATGGTTGAAATAGTTAGCCAAAAGTATATAAAACGTTGAATTAGTTTGCTTAAAGTTGGCAGGTGGCTAAATGGCTGCAAAAGTTTAAATAAATAAAAGGTTCCAATAGTTATCCTAAAGTAATGGTAACATGTAAATAGTTAGCTTAAAGTAATGGTTAAATTAATTGTTAGCTTAAATAGCTAAAATATTTAGCTTAAAGTAAGGGATAAATAGTTGAAAGAGGTAGCTTAAAGTAAGGGATAAATAGTTGGCTTAATGTAGTGAACAATGATTGTGAGTAAGAAGTTGGCTTTTTTCAAATGTAAAAGATTTCTCATGCAACCATCATTCATTTTTTCTTAAAAATAATGATGTATGTCTGCTCTGTTAAACGAAACTTGCCAGTCTCTGTTTTGTCAAACTTGAAATGAGGCCAATTATATAGTCTGCTCTTTCAATAGAGACGTTGTATCATTGGAGATAAGAAGCTTTATGTTGACTGAGAGAAAGTTTTGTCTGAAGGCCTTTTTTTGGAAAATGGCCATGAGTAGTTGATAGCGTGGTCAGCTGCAAATAAAGAACAGCTTTCTCTAATGATTTTTATCACAAATAAAGGCTAACATTTAATAAATGTCAGACCAGTCAGTTCAACTGCAACCACCTTCTACTAAAGTCTACAGAATGTAATTGCAGAGTTTACCAAAAAGTATCAACATTGCCCCTCAACAATGCAAGAATATGCTTTGCTATTACCAAATCATGAAAACTCCTCTCCTGCGCTATCTTTCAAGAACTACAGCAAGCCTTGGTCTGTTGGCTCTCAGCAGTAGATAATGTGCAATAGATCACTGCTGTTCTGACACCTGCATAGTTTTATAACCACATACACACAAAAAGCTGCTGTTCTGTGTTCACCACAGAGGAACAGGAACCATCTCGCTTTGTCCTCTCTGAACTTTAGTCCCCAATAAATGGGAACTCGAGTGTAAAAACATGCTCCATGTGGGAAGTGGTATCGTTAAGTCAAGCTGGTCAACATTCGTTTAGCTTCAACAGAGAAAATATTAAAATAATTACCTTTGGTCTAGACTTATGGTTAACCATGGGACTTTCCCATTCAAGTTTGCTGTACTTCAGACTGAAGGGACGTCTTATGAAGTGCTGTATAATAATGTTGGAACGGAGGATAAAAACAAGGCGGACCAGGGAAATCCAAAAACATCCTTGTATTAAAACGTTTTAACTCAAAGTTCCACCAAAATTAAAAACTACAATTCTATGAAGCTCAGATGGGAAATCACAGTAGATAGTGACCTCAAATAAGTCATGATATATGAAAACCCCCTTTTCTGATCTGTGTTGTAAAAATATAAATAACTTACCTGTGAAAAATGACAAAGCACTTGACCGACTGTTAAACTTCTACATGTACACAAAAGATTTCTCCTTTAAAACGACTGCCCAAAGTTAAAGGAATCATTTTGGACATTGAGTATTCTGAATTGCTAAGATGAGAAATTGATATAATTCTCATATCTGTTCCTCCAGTAATAGCCAGGTTGGTGAGCTTAGCTTAGCATGAAGACTGGAAGCAAGAGTTACATTTTGGTGGGACATTGCAGAGGGAAACTAAAACAAAATAATATAAAGAATAAATGTACGTCCCGAAATGTGAAACCATACATTTGAAGTCATTCCTACTGTTTAAAAAAAACTCCACTTACTCCGAAGTACAAGTTTTTGGCCAGCGTGTGAATGAGGACCATTTTTCCAGTCGCAGCGGCCCCATACAGGCAGATGGCGGCGTAGAAGTGGTTGTACCAAAACATGGAGCAGCCCAGCAGCGTTACGAGCAGAGCTATGATCAGCACCGACAGGAGGGTGACAACCCAGCTCAGGACTGCTACACCTGTGGCACAGGCCAGATCTCGCACATAGCGACCACCTGAGAGAGACAGAGAGCAATAGTAAATTAAATGCAAAACACACGAGAACAGCTCTTGAAAATCCTCAACAGAAATAGTTTATGAGTTTAACCACTTGGATTTTGGCCTCCACAAATTGTGAGTGTTTAGTTCTTAAGAAAAACACTTGGAGAGCAGGAAATGCCACCACATTCATCCACCAAAGGAAATGGTGACCTACCCCCATTGCCTGGCATTGAGGCTTTCTTGGCCAGATAGACAAAGGTGGCTGTGGCAACCATGTAGTTGAGGATGGTGCCAACGCGAGCTGGATAAGCCACCACCACGAACCCCAACAGGTCGAAAAACACCATGTTGCCATGACGATACTCGGAGGAATCGGCCAACTTCTCCGACATTACCAGGTACCTCAGGACCGCCAGGATGTTGTCGCCTGAAAACAGGAAGGAAGTGTTGAAGAGGTAAGAAAACAGCTCTGTTGCATTGGGCTGCATTGATTCCTGCAGGAAACAGTAGCTGGCAGTTTGACAGCGAGAGGGTACAAGCAGGACGTCATCCTCACTTGAAACCAGGACTGAAGAGGAGACGATGTGAATTCATGGAAATGGACAAAGTAGGTTTACACTGTAATGGTTTTCAACAGTACGAGGAAGGAAACGGTTAATTTGACTGAATATGAAAGTGAACACATCAATAGCCAACAGCAAAGAGTCATCTTTCATAGAGCTGAGCCATCATATGCAGCACGCAGTTTATTGATGGCTAAGTGTTTAACCTTCTGACCAGCAGGGACAGGCTGCACTGAGGCAGTGGCCTTTGTCATTCCTGTACGGTCACTCAGAGGGTATTTTCTACAGCCATAAAACCATGTGCATGTAAATAATTAAACTAACAAGGTGCAGCACATAGCAGTTAATGAAAGCCTGTTATTGTGTACAAGAGTACTATCTGCTCTAGTCATCAGTTACATTATCAAAAAAATGTTTTAAATAAAACTAATACTAGTGATATGGTAATTAAGTACATACACTCTATAGTAAGATGTGTGGACGACAATTCAGGCTATGAATACTGCATCATTATTTTGAACATACATTCCCACACATACTAAAACACATTACTCGCCATCATATTCTCAGCAGCGGATGAAAAACACATCAAGATTATTTCCCATAGAAATCGGAAGATCTCCAACAGTGCCATTAGCTCAGAACTGGCAGAAACCAGTGGGACCCAGGTACATCCATCTACTGTCTGGAAAAGTCTGGCTAGAAGTGGTCTTCATGGAGGGTTGCAGCCAAAAAAAACATACCTCTGACTTGAAAACAAGGCAAAGCGATTCAACTATGCACGAAAACATAGGAACTGGGGTGCAGAAAAATGGCAGCAGGTGCTCTGGACATACGAGTCAAAATATTTGAAATATTTGGCTATAGCCAAGGGCTGGAGAGCAGTACAAGTGTCTGCAAGCAACAGTGAAGCATGGTGGAGGTAACTGGTTCCTTGCAAGTTTGGGGCTGCATTTCTGCCAATGGAGTTGAAGATTTGGTCAGGATTAATGGTGTTGTCAATGGTGAGAAGGTAGATGGATGTACCTGGATCCCACTGGTTTATGCCAGTTCTGAGCTGGTTGCACTGCTGGATTTAGATTTCTCTTCAGTCCATTCACTGCATTTTGTATGATAATACACTATTAAACCTTGATTTTTTTAAAGCATTCTTAGTTTATAGCATTTTTTCACACCTGCCTAAAACTTTTGCACAATACTGTATATACAGCACAAAGATGTATTTCCACTAAATGTGCTAGAATCATGATGTTGAATGAGAAACATGGCAGTATTAGGGATCAGTAAGAAAGTTGGTTGGTGGTTACTGGTGCTCCGGGTACTGCGGTCCCGCATGTCTGCACAGTTAACAGCGCGCACACATTAACACACACACACACACACACACACACACACACACACACACACACACACACACACACACACACACACACACACACACACACACACACACACACACACACACACACACACACACACACACACACACACACACACACACACACACACACACACACACACACACACACACACACACACACACACACACGACAAAGCTCCATTGTTCTTCCGCCTGGTAGGTTCACTGTGGCCGAAAACTGTAAACAACTGAGTGTACAAAACATCTACTTGTTCATGTTGGGTTCACTACTTAGCTACGCTGCTTTGTGATTTACCCACAACCTTCCCTTCTGAATTCTTCTATGAAAAATAAATCATCAATAATTTTTTTTTAAATCATATGTGATCATTGTATTCCAAAGTAACATTTATAAAAGTTATTCTTTTGTTTATATATTTGTCTTTCCAGATCCAAGCTACATTTGATTTTTAACTAAGTTTAATCTACATTAGAGCAATGCTAACCTTGCACCTTTTCCTCACTTTGTCAAAGGCTGAGTTGTGAAATAGGAGATGAGAGGGAGGCCAAAAACCTGCCAGATGCATCATTAGAGCAGAGCTGATGGTGTATATTCCTCCACACCTTCCCCTGTGCTGTATCTTCACCCCACCTTACAACACTGTAGTTGTTTACAGCCCTAGAAATACATATTGTATGACCTCACCCTGAAATCTCTCTTTTTACTCTCTAATAATTCATGCCTTCAAGGCAAGTTAATGTGAACAGATGACGAGGAGGGAGGTGTCCAATAGCTGCTGATGCAACTGTCTCAAGGTTTTAGTGCTGACTGATCGGATACTCTGCTAAGGAAAGCAAAATAATAATCCAGCAAAACAGATGCACAAGGTAAATGTGGGCAGGTGCGACAGTAAAGGTATGTGGCTGCTATGTATAAATAAATACAGTATATATTTTTGTTCTTTTGTAGTTCTTAGGGAAATAATGAGATCAGCAGAGTGCTGACTGGTCTGAAAACGGGGGATACAGCACAACTGGACAGGGAGCATTTGCATGTGTGACAGAAAAAACTGGTTTGGCAGCATTTTTTTAGCACACCGGCCTACTGCTGCAGTGACCGCTCTCTCCTTGAAAGACAAAACATACACGACCCATCGTCTATTAAAGATCAGTAGGCGGGCATACCAGCTCTCTGTATAGAGTCCGTCAGAATCCTGTCAGCAGTGTCGTACTTGGTGTGGTAGATGAAACCGTTTTCAATGAAAGCCAGATCAATGCCTGAAAAAAAAATTAAAACAATTAAATGCACATATGCACAGAAAAGATAAAAACAATCAAATAAAAAAGGAGGGAGAGAAAAACATCTAAATAAAACCATCTTTGGGCGCTCCAGTGGCGTAATGGATAGAGCGCGTACCATATTGGCTCCGGCCTTCGTTGCAGTGGTCACGGGTTCAAATCCGACCAGTTGACCTTTACTGCAGGTCATCCCCCCTCTCTCTCTGTCTCCCCATTTCAACTCTGTACTGTCTAATAAAGCTTGAAAATGCCCAAAAATTATCTTAAAAAAATACAAAATAAATAAAACCATCTTTGAGTTGCCACTGTATCATCTAAATCAGACTTTTTTTTAACTATTCATTTCTATAATGTACTCTGAAGATTGTTCAGCATTACCTGGGATGTTACCAAAGTCCCTGTAGATTCGGAAGTCAGTGTCAGAGGGGATGATGCCGCTCTGAAAAACCTCCTGGCCGACCACAGAGGCGAACGGGTGTTTGGCTGCGCTAACGTAGGCTTGCACCAGCCATGGGTTCTCTGGACCTTTTGGGGAACAGGAAGAGAAAGTTTTTAGGATGTTGTATATCTTGGACATTTATCAAACTCTCCTAGCTTTTTTTTCACTCTGTTGAAAATGTTTATCATCAGGGTTATACAAACTTTTCTTATGCCATCTCAGACTACCACATGCTTTTTGTGGTTTTCGTAATGTCGGCATTCAAGCTTGTTTAATGGGTAGCACGTATCAGTTGTGCTGAGTAAGGGCATCAGATAATGTCTAAAGTACAAATGCAATGCTACCTGAATGCTACAGGCTACTCAGGAATCATTATCAGGCCGTTAGTAATCCATATAGATACCAAATATTGGCAGCCTGTCAGCAGATAAATAGGAACAAGGGCATATACTGTAATACAAAACTGGACCTACACTCTACAGCTCTGTAACAGCAACAAAAAAACATTTGCCCAAATACAGATGAAGGTAATTTATTGTACATGGTGGGCTGCAAATGCAAACATATGCAAAACAAACACACAAGGGAAACATTGTTAACGGATTAAAAAAGTAAAATAAATGTGACAAACACAAATGGTACAGTACCTGTCTGGAACACAACCTCCTTTCCCCCAACACCTGCAGCCTCCAAGTTAATAAAGGCTCGCACCTGCTTGGCCCATGGATGCTGTGTAATGAAACCATGACTGGCCTGATGCAGAGAAAGACCAAATTGGAGAGAGAAATAGTTGGTGGGAGGGAAAGTAAGAATGTATTGCAGAAAATAAGGAAGAAGAGAAGGAAGAGAGGTTTTTATTTTATTTTTTATTAAATGACAATCCAAAGTGGTGAAGACAGGCTGCTAGTCTGTAAAATATGTGTCATTGTCACTCATTTTCACCTGCAGGACATTTTCCTCCGCCCCATTAAAGAGGAAGACCACTCCATGACGAAGAGCCGTGGACTGGTTGGCCAGAGAATGGAGGACTTCCAGCATCACTGCACAGCTAACTGCATCATCACTGGCACCTATAAGACAAAGAAACCAGTGTCAAAAAAACTACTGCTACAAAAAAAAAAAAACTTGCACAGTTTGGGTAATGTGCCTGCTTTCAAATTCCTGTCAGGCAACAGAAGCTTTTCTTGGCATGGCATTTACTCACAGTAGCTCAGCTTGAGTTTTGGACGGATGCAGATGATTTAAACTTTGACTTACATGGGAATAACACAAATTCACAAACACACGAGAATGAAGGAAGTAGGCTCTGTGTGCAAACATGTGAAGAATGCGACAAGCCGTTAAAAAAAAACCTTCTCCCACTGCTCGTACATGGGCGGGAACACAAAGGAAAAGGGGTAACGAAGAGAAGAAAAGGGAAAAGACCATGTGAACGGGGCATGTGACGCGGAAAGATTAGACACGTTAGTGGTGAGAGTACAATTTACTGAGAAGGAAAGGGAAAGAAATCCCCAAAGATCACAGAGTCAAACTGAGACATCATGTGCTCTGGCTTTCTGGACTGAATGTGTTCACGAGGTGGGGGGGAGGGGGGGGAGAGCCCGTTCACTGTCCACCCGGGTACCATTCAACTGCTACTGTCGTCTTAGTAGTTCACTTGTCCACGATATAGCTTTGAACTAGGAGAAATGCAATTATTAGTACATTGACTTACTTTCCTATATTATTCACATCTGTTTGCTGTGCTGACCATGCTGGACTAGTTCTTTATTCCTGAGCATGTTTGGAATTCCAAGAAATCAAAGGTTCAGCAGGCAGCAGTGGACATGAAACTGTGTGTGTGTATCTTTCTGGTCCACACCTCTAAGATTAATTTACTTTGGCCATTCAAACTGTGTGTGTGTGTGTGTGTGTGTGTGTGTGTGTGTGTGTGTGTGTGTGTGTGTGTGTGTGTGTGTGTGTGTGTGTGTGTGTGTGTGTGTGTGTGTGTGTGTGTGTGTGTGTGTGTGTGTGTGTGTGTGTGTGTGTGTGTGTGTGTGTGTGTGTGTGTGTGTGTGTGTGTGTGTGTGTGTGTGTGTGTGTGTGTGTGAAAAACATGTCCCTTCAAAGTGCTTGTGGGTGTGGACTCGAAAAGAAACGGTAAAAATGTGTGAATGTGTTTAACAAGCAATTCTGCCTAAATACCACAATGTGCTACCAATTATCAATGAGCTTACTGTGCAGTGTATATATGATATGATCCCATTGCTCTGAGCAGTTTCTTTTTGGTTGCACAATATGGCAGTAGTTTACAAGAAGAAGTATTTTGGATTCAAATTTTCTGGATGTTTTATTTTTACACAGTGTTGTCCACATGACTACAGTGGACACCATGGGACACAAATGAGGGTATTATTTTCTTAAAAGCACCTGAGGATGTCCATTTTAGAAATCCACAGTCATGCTAGCAGCCCTGATGCTAACAACAGCATGCTAACATGTTAAAAATGACAATGCTAGCATGTGGATATTCAGCAGGTATATTATTTACTACATTTAGCATCCAAGTTTAGCGTGTGAGCATGCTTTGCTCAATAGCACTACATACGAAGTATAGCAGATGCTGATGAGTCTAAAGCATCCCAACAAACTTCCCAGGAGTGAATCACAAGTGAAACCCTCATCTTTGAACAAAGGAAATTCCAGTGAATTACAAACTCAGTTGCATTTCTGGGGAAACTGAATTTCTGTAGAAGATGTCATTTAAACCCCAATTGACAAACCAACAAACAATTTTATATCTTCAAGAATTTAGAGGGTGGGGATAGGACATTTGAGATGATGTAAAAGTTGCAAATCAATTCAAAAGAATAGATTAAATCAAGTATAATGGAGTCATTGTTCTAATATATCCTGTTTCATTTATTCAAAGATTGATATTTGAATGTCCTTTCATTTCTGGTAATTCAAGTTTGGTCCACAGTGTGAATGGTTTTCTGCATGAATCTATATGCAACCAACTACTCTGTGCTGCACCTGCTCAGTTATTCCCAATGCCTTAATGGCTCACATAGAGTGGGCAGTATACAGTACATTCAAAGGAGGAGGAATGTCTTCTTACCTGGACTGTTGGCTACTGTGTCAAAGTGGCAGTTGGCCAGCATTAGATGCTGCGAGCCGCTCTTAGGCTCCAGCCTCACTGCGACGTTGGTGACACGATCATAGAAGCTGGTGAAGCCTCCGAGGAAGTCGATGGAGAAAGAGCCGGTGGGGCGCTGCACGTCTACAGTGAGCTGATGGGGGCCCGCGGCCGACTCCACCCGGATCTTCTCAATCTGCTCCAACAGGTAGCCCACTGTCAGGACTTCATTCTCGGGGCTGCCCACTGGCCGAGGCCCAACGCTGGTGATCTGATCCAAGTGCAGTCTGGATTGTGATGTGATGGAAGAGGGGAAAAAAAGAGAGAAAAGATAATACTTTTATGCTGTAGTAACATATTAATATTCTGCAGTTCGATGTTACTGTTAAAGACAGACAACGTTTGCATACTGCATAGAGGTGTGTGAGGCCACAATACATGGCCTTCTAATTAAAACCAAATTGAGGTTTCAAAACATGAAATAGATTAATTAAATTCACTGAATATCTGGGTGTGGTTCCTGACATGTTAGACGGCACACACGCAGTATGTGTATACTGTGTGTAAGCAAGTGTCATTCAAGTGTCAGCAAAGACAAATTGCTGACACTTGAATGACTAGTGAATGTGAAACCAAGTTCAAGTACAGAACAGATATCTTTATGTCAGACAATGAATTGGGTGCTGGCTGTGATGACCAGATACTGTTGGCTAAAATGAGGTTTTATAAAGGTCAGCAATGCTACGAAATACAGTTTGATGTGTCTGTTTTATTGTTGTTTTTTATTGCTCCATGGAGGACATGGAATCTGGAACCCCGTTTTCCCCATCAAACACAGCTGAATCCATTATTCGCGTCATCAATTAGGCAATCGTCAGAAAAAGTATAGGCTCCGATTTAAATGATCATGCAAAAGATGACTCATCGAAGAATTGCAGCTCTGTAATATCTATTTTTATATATACAATCTTTCCGAAATGACAATGATAACACCACAACAGGACTTTTAACTCAAAGGAGCAGGACTTTATTTTTAATTAATCCAACAGAAATTAATTTTTTTTTAAATGGGTGTAACCCATTGTTGTTATCCGAGTCCCAAGAGTTTGGATCACTGCCCTGACTCAGGTTACAGTATGCCATGTTTCTGTATTTACTTTGATGTGACTGCCTTAGGAGACAAAAACGGGAAACGAAGCCCCGCAACCCATATTGCACGGAAAGAAAGAAAACAGATGCTTTTCTTTCATCTTTTTGTTAAAGAAGCAGCTGCTGGTGGCTGCAGCAGCTATCCAAGAAAGAGCAAGGTTACCAAAGCTCCACTGCCCACACCATCAGAAGAGCCAGAGATATACTTAACATAAGATATCATTTAGTGGTTGAGACAAAAAATACAATAAGTGTCATCTAACTTTGGTGGTTGAAGCCATGAGTTGTATTCCAGCTTCTGTGAGCATGGACCAAAATACAGAAAAATGGTTTCCCTTTGCTTTTGATGTAGTAGACTAGACCAACATCGATGTTCTTGTAGTGACAAAGTCGGGCCAAATTACATTTAGGAACTGCTGCTTTCATTACACTCGTACAGCCGCCTCTGAGGAACTTATTTTATGCTCGGGCTTCGTAGTCAAATCTGGATTGGCAGGGCATGACTAAAGAAGCTCAGAGTCCTAATCAGTTCAAATGCAGCATGCCTGACTCATTTATCCAGCAAGAGGCCAAATGATGGCAAATCCCGTTGGCAAGCAAATTCAAGAGCTCAACCGCAGCCCTGCGGACCTCGGATTGAGGGCAATAAATCCTGTCTCTGCTTCTCACAGAGGCCGAACATGTGATAAAAGCTGTTGCACTGTGAAGCTGAGGGGCTCATATTCATCGGGAAATGAACGGGATGAAAAAAATTATTCAAAAAATAAAATGCAGGTTGTATTTCATTATGAATTCATCTGTTTTATATATTTGGATTTATATGTTCTGAGAATTCAGAAAACCAAAAGGCACTCAATTAAGCAGCATTCTGTTCTTATGCAACACAGACCTAGAATAGCCTTCCAGATGATATCAGACAAGCCCACACTCTGACCAGCTTTAAGTCAGAGCGAAAAACGTTTCTAGTTTTTATTGCCTATTCCACCCTGTAATTTAGCTTTTGAAAGGTTTTGTTATTCAACCGTATACTTTGTTATCTTATTGATGTTTGATTGTAAATATGTTGTGAGCCACTTTGAGTTGCCTTTGTGTACGAAACTTGCTATACAAGTAAAGTTGCCTTGCCTTAACAATTATGTAAGAGAGACAAACAAGTTTCCCAGATTCACAAATTATTCACTTTTAGTTTAAACCTGCAGTGTGTAGAATTTTGAGTTTTTTTCATAGCAGACTTGGTAGAAAATAATTATAATATCCATAAGTACGTTTAATTTAGTGCATAATAGCTGATTTTTTTTTTTAGAATTATGATTTTTTTCCCTCAGAAAGGGTCTCTTATATCTCCGTATTTCCCCATACCATGGACCAAGGCATGGGCGCCGCCATTTTGGAAGCGTCATAGTTCTACAGAACTATGTCATCAGCTCTACAGAAGCCACTGTGTCCATCAGAACTACCAGTTGGAATGTTCTTGAAGAATTTATGTTGCTTCTCTGAACGGGAGCCATAGAGACGAACTGTTGTGATGATTTCATATTACACACTGCAACTTTAAGTTTAAATATTGTCAAATTAAATTCGATTTGCCGCTCAAATCAACCAACTAATGGCTGTCAAAACAAGCAAACAGAGGAAGGCAGCATTAAATGACGATCTTCATTGTCAATTTGTCCATGTATTTGGTGACAATTTTTTGTTTTTTAATAATTGATTAATCATTTTGTCTCATCACATGTTCCATAAACTTACCACACAAAGATGACAGATGACAATGGCATCAAAATAGA
Organism: Ammodytes marinus; assembly: GCF_949987685.1. Classification (NCBI taxonomy): domain Eukaryota; kingdom Metazoa; phylum Chordata; class Actinopteri; order Uranoscopiformes; family Ammodytidae; genus Ammodytes; species Ammodytes marinus. The sequence goes on from NC_137222.1 coordinate 11,483,465, forward strand.
GAAAACTCATATTAGGCCTATGCACAATTATTTGGAATATTTAGCTCGATCTAAACTTAAACTGCCTTCGTTTAGCTCGATCTAAACTTAAACTGCCTTCGTTTAGCTGCAATAGTAGCATTTACTGGGGCCACAAAATTGTATTTGTATGCAACAATGACTCAAATGATTGATTGTCCACTTCCATATGTCATTGTCTATTTAAGCACACCCACCTGTGTTTATTTATGTAGGCCTATATCTTATCTTTGTTTATGTCCTTTTTAAATTGTCTTCCAAGGTTGTTTACTGTATTTCCTGTTTCACGTGTAAACTCGGCTCGTTGAATTGCCTTCGGGACGAGGTGTGTTAAACAAATACAACTCTTGTAACCGTTGGTCACTGCTGAAGCACCTGCGTGCCTACCTTGGAGGTAGAGGTTAAGAAAGGTAAAGGTGGAGGAGGAGGTGACACCCGGTAGTAGGCTAGTGGTTTCTAGGCGGGTCTGTTGTCAAACTAGAGGAAAGGTTGGCCAGGGGGCTCGAGACCGTTAAGCAACATTGAAAAGACAAAGACAGTTACGACAACACAAAAAAACTCACCTGGCTCTCACTGCGTTGAACTCGCCGGTGGGCTTCCCGATGACGAGCTGTTGTAACGAGAAATGAACGAGTCCCCACAGCACCAAAATAAACACAGAGACCAGTAAAGCTGCCAGCCCTTCCCGCAGCAAGTACAGGCTCACTTCGGGCTTCCTCTTCGGCTCACCGCCGTAGCCGTTGTTCCCGCACCGGTCCACGGAACCGTCGTTATCTTGCGCTACATAATTGTTCGTCGCGAAAGGTTTTATTCTCCTGACAGCGGTGTCGCTCTCCATTTTCCTCTAAGCCAGCGGTACATCAGCTGCAAGCGTCGCTCTCAGGCGTCGCTTTTTTTCTCTGCTTCTCCACCTACGGATCGCGCTGAGGGACAAACTTGTGTGCGTGTGAGTGAGTGAGTGAGTGAGAGAGAGAGAGAGAGAGAGAGAGAGAGAGAGAGAGAGCAGGAGAGAGAGACACTTGGCAAAAAGAAAGGCATAACCACTCCCACTCACACGAGCATAAAACATTAACTAGTCACTTAGTCAGCAATTATTGGCAGACAGCTTTAAATAATTAATTCAACGTTTAGGGAAATATTTTCTTATGCGTTTAATTTCCCAACATATCGAGCTGTTCCTTTAAATAGGAACTCAATGAACAAGTAATGCAATCCAGCAGGAAAGCCCTGCAATATATCCCACATTTGTGAGGCTTAGGAAGTAGGCCTATTAGGATTGTATAGGCCTACTTCAGTAAAGGATAGCCATAAAATCATATATAAAAATATAAAATAATAATTATAATAATGATCATATCAATGTATAATACAATACTAATAGTATTATATACATAATAATAATAATAATAATAATAATAATAATAATAATAACAATAATAATAATAATAATAATAATAATAATAATAATAATAATAATAATAATAATAATAATAATAATAATAATAATGATAATAATAATAATAATAATAATAATAATAATAATAATAATAATAATAATAATAATAATAATAATAATAATAATGATAATAATAATAATGTAATTACAATCAAGATCAAGAACAATATCAAAGTATTATCAGCAAAAGCAACGAAAAACTTGAAGAAATGTGAAGCAGAAGGGCCCCTTTCAGAGTGTATTATATATTGTATCATTGCGTTATGACGATGAATGGGTTATCAAATGTAGGATGCATTCTAATGTTGTAGCTGGTTAGGTTTAAGTGAATTTTCACAAGCTAGTAGCTAACTTGCTGATAGTTAATTTATATTACTTTGTAGGGTATATTCTCTATTTGAAATGGTGTATTTTCTATAAATAATAGGCTACTGCTGTCAAAGAAATATAAATAAATATTTAAATAATTAAATAATAATAGAAATAAAAAGAGAAATAATCCATTGTTCAATCAATTGTTAATCAACATTATTAATTGTTTAATTGGCACTAAGTGGCATTATTTGTTGGTTGAACCATATAGTATATAAAACAGAGGTTGAACAGAGATAGTGATTATTTGATCACTTAGTGTTTACAATAGGCCTATACTGCTGCTTTGTCGTCACCGTGTGGACGAAATGGAAACAGCAGGGGAGATGTTTTGGCTTCACAAAGCATCCAGTATATCCTCAATTAATTGAAAACTTACTCTTCATCTATTAACATAACTTAGTTAAATTGTTGTTGTTTTCACGTTTAAATCCAGTAAGCCAATTGCATACACAATGATTGAAGTTTAATTTATACAGGAAAGCCAGGGATTATAATTATCTTCAGCAATGATGTTATATTGGGTCAGACCAATATTAATTTAGAAAAACTAAGTCCACAGTAAAATAGTGTGGAAAAACAAGGTGTATGAGCTGACTTTTGTTTTGTTGAAAATGTAATTGGTAATCATGAGACACACAAAGAAGTAATCAAAGTATTTACCGTACTAACATTAGTAATACTAAGTAAAAGTCCTGCATTCAGAGTTTAAATAGGCCTAAGTATTAGTGCATTGGTATTACTAATTTACAGCAACAAATAAAAATGAATACCTTCATACCGTTTAACCAATTAGACATATTATCTTAAATATGACAAACTTTACCTGTAACTGTTTTAATTAGGCTATATTGTACTTTCACTAATTTAATTTTCATTCTAGCCATTCTACATATTTGTGTAAATGTTTCAATTGTTTTTTCTCTCAATCAACTTGTTGTGTATTTGATGTATTTGCATTGTATATTGTGTACGTGTTGTTGTTTTTGCTTTGCATTAGTTTCATACTACTTGCTGTAGGTCTGTCTGGCTTTGCGAGACTAGCATTAGTTTGACTCGACATCATTTGCAAGTGAGGGTCACCCAAATAGGCTACCTTAAAAATTGCACCACTATTGACGTTCTACCACATGTAAATTGTCCTAACTAGCCTAATTAAAAAATATATATATATTTTTTAATTTTTTAATGGCAAAGTGTTAAATGAGATTGGGTCTGGTGGAAATGGGATTTCTGTAATCTGAAAAGCATTGGTGCTTTGGTGTCTTTGTTCCAAGTTGTTCTCTGTCCTTGGTACTTTTCCATTAGACGCCCCAATGTAAACACCTAGCCGTTAGCCTGACACAGCTAACACAACGTACGCTGTTTGTTTTCTTGGCCAAAGCAGATCATCAGGAAAGGCACCTTGTTAGTTTTTAAAATTTAAATTAATTGTCACGTGAAGCATACATAATAAAATATAATTTATCAATGGCACCCGAGATATCATGTGATATTTTATTACAGTTTAAATGGTCACAGTTATTGACAGGGCCAGTCAATATTCTTGGGTGAAGTTGCGGTCATGTTCCTCTGATGTTCCTTACTAGCATCGCTAGCATTAGCTTGCTTCTTAGCAGATGCGTAAAGCTGGATATATGAGCTCAGCTGTTACCATTTCATCCTCCTTCAAAATAAAAGTAAAATGTTTTTGTATCAAGTTTATTTCCAGGTACGTTCACACATTGCCGTAGTCTGATGCTGCAACAATACATAAAATAAGCAAAGAGAACACATGTAGGCCTAAAGGTTTGTCAGAGAATATAAATACACATTTACAATATTTGTTATAACAAATAAATATGTGCAATTATCTATTTTAAGAGTTGTACAATTGTGCAGATGAAAAATGTGAAAATGCACATAAAAGGTCATACGACTTGGACCTTGTTCAACCAGTAATGATTTCTTTGTTACATAATGTTTGTCCGGCAAAAACAGAGTAGGCTACTGGCTGATAATCGGCTCACCGAAAATGTGCAACGTGAAATACAAATAGACCAACTCTGAGAACAGCTCAATCTAACGCTTTAAAAATATATTATTTTACTGCATATTGTGAAAAAGATGTGTGTATTTTCCTACATAAACATGGGGGGGACTCAATCTGAAGAAGTTGACATTTTACAATTACAAAGTAGTCTACCACTAAATATTGTACAAGAAGTCTTTTATTTTCAGTTATATTTTTTTAAATTAATTATTTTTTAAATAATTGTGATAACTGTTTCTGTATTCGAAATGTTTTATTCAATGTTTTAGTGTACTGATTTTTATTTTGAAGTCGAACAAAAAACATAACGGAAACATTCAACCTTCATTGTGCGTGACTTGACTCGTGTCTTCTTTAGCAGCTGCCGAGTCTTTGCTCGCCCATTAATCAGCCGAGCATTGCAGAGAGCAGTCAGCCCGTCGTCTCTACCCGAGGCCGGATGGTAAAATCCAACCTCCAGCGGATCCTAAACAGTCATTGCTTTGCTCGCGAGAAAGAAGGAAAACAGCAGTCTTTAACTACCATGGCGGACTTGAACAGTTGTATCTGTGACATGATTGGGAAGTAAGTAAGCGATGAAAAACACCCTCACCTAGCTCAACTGCGATGGGGGAGGGGTGGCAAGCTATCAAGGCTAGCACTCGCAGAAAAAGAAGTAAACCCTTTTTAACTGTACATGTACAATTTATATGATATACACCGTATCACCAATTCCCTATGCGCAACATGATGTGCCTGCCAAGGTTATAGCGCAATTCTATAACATGTCATGTCAAGGAAAACGCAGAAAATATAGCCTACTTCCTGGCCCAAGCCTACCGTTAGCTTTAGCTGTGAACGTCGACGAAGTTGTTACGTCACTGTGGCAAGCTAAGCCGTTAGCATCAACATTTACATAAAGTTAATGACTGTAATTATGTTCAGACTGCCAACAAACAGCTAGTTGAGGTTTACGTGTAAGGAATTTAATAACTGACTGACGCCAGAGAAGGGATTTAAATAAGGTTGTTTTACCTTTTCTCGTGTTAGCCCATTTAATGAGCAAACAAATTTGACCATGTAAGAAAAGTACGTAGCCTATGACGAAAGAACCAAACGTCAGATAGCTTAGTTAACGTTGGCAACTTTGTTGACAAAGTGCCTGAACAATGTACGGAGCTGGTACGGAGTCGTTCCATAATAGGTAGTCAATAAGGAGACGCATTTGCCGTAATTTAAAGCACACCCGGAGAAAAAAAAGAAAATATGTCACTAGGTTAATTATCTGCCAGGTAAGCACATGGTCTGTCCACGTTGATCTCGTGAGCTGACGACGCAGTCAGGTCGATTTATTACGTAACTCAAAATGTATTGGCCTCGTGACGGCAGGAGTTGCTGTTTACACGACGATGCTGTGGCTTTAGCAAATAGTTCAATTGCACCCCCCTCCCCCCCAGGAGACCTTGTTCATTTTAAATAGACCCTTTCAGTCAGCCTCTGAAAAGTGAGAACTGTAAAGTAGAGTTCTGTTAATGAACTACAGCAAAAGCGAGTAGTTGATTGCCTTGTTTTATATTTTATAGACGATAGCCTTATTGGTCAAATCGATGATGTAATTGTTAGTTTCCACCTTAATTATAAGTATTCAGTTGTCAAATTACCTTTTTAATCAAATGCTCAACATTGTCTAGTTTAAACTCCTATTGTAAGGATTTGCTGCTGTTGTCTTATTGTACCATAAAGTATGTGTAATGTTTGAAGACAAATCTATTTGACATCACCACCTTGTATCTGCCTTATTTATCATAATAAAAAAGTAGTTGCAGCTCCAAAACCTACTTAACCAATATCAGCTTGTTTTGTATGGAACTCCTTAGAAGCTTAGTCAGTTCCTTATATGCGTTTACCAGTTAACAAGATAGTTTATTTACTCAACAGTTGACTTCAGCACAACAAAGATTTTTCGGGATTGTCCAATAGACCTGAGGCTCTTGACAACATGAGTCTGCCTTTTTGCTTTTAGCATCAAATAGTTTTGGGAATGGGAACAAAAGTTTCACCATGATTTATGAGTTCATTATTTTCAGACAAATAACCAAAAATGTTTTTGGTGCTACATTGTACATACCCTTTACTTGTGTACACAATGCAACATTTGCCATGTTAACACATACTACATAACTGAATTATTGAAATAGGAGCCTGTGGTTTGTCATTGGCATAATATGTGAACATACTGTATGGGCACTGTAATGCACTGTTTGACATTTTAAACTGCTGCAATTTCTGAGGTTGTAGTCATATAAAACCTGTTATCTAAAACTCCTCATAAAAATGCTGATATACATTTTTTACGCGTGTGTGTGTGTGTGTGTGTGTGTGTGTGTGTGTAATCACAGAAAATGTGGCTATTGTGAAGTTTCCTGTTAACAGTGTTATGATTATGTCCTCTTTCTGTCTTACCCTCCAGCCTTTCCCTGCACTGTAGTAGTAGTACCCGCGGCCCAGGGCCTCTGTGGTGCTCCTGATGTCCCTCTCCCACCCCTGAAGATCCCAGGTGGGCGAGGGAATGGCACGCGGGATCACACTCCTTCAGCTCGGCCGCTCTACTCAGTGAGTTTAGAAACACACGCACATACACAAGTCTTATTAACAACAATAATAATAGATCAAATTTAAATAGCGCTTTTCCCAGTGCTCAAAGACGCTTCACAAAAGCTAAAAAAAAAATGCATTGTTGAAATGCATTCAGTCAGAGAGTTTTTTTTTTTGAGGAAGTAATGGGTCATGAATAGTACTGTTCCTTCTCAACCAAAACCATTTCCTGTCATGTGATCCAGCGTCGGTTTGTTTTCACTGTGGAAGGAATACCAGGGTTTATTTGTTTTCAGTCATCTACGCTCTCTTCTCGGCTCAGAGTTCAGTTTGTTTACAGGCTCAGTTTCTGGCGAGATAACAAGTACCATGTGTGTCTGCAATTGTTTTGACCACATTTCCACACTGTCAAATGTAACTGGACATTAGAGAGGAAAAACACTAGAAATCCGACCCTGACGCCCTTTTATTTTTTTGGGGTAATTTACAGTCGTTCTCACTTTTGTAACCTGCATTTGTGTTTCCAGGACCGAAAGTTGACTGTAACGGAGGAGCCAGCAGGGAATGGTCGCCCTGGAATACTCCACTTCCAAAGTCGTCCCACCGTAACCAAGACAATACAGTGGGATGCTGTCCTAAGCAGCAGTGCACTCTACGTGGAGATACCTCTTGACCCTCTTCCTGAAGGCAGCAAAGAGAGGTGAGGGCAGACCTAGTCAAATACAGCATTAGGTCTTTACTATAGCACACTTGGTCCATGTTACAGAATAGTAAACGGGCACTTCAGAATAAAACAAGTAAAAAATATTGTGTAAAGGTTGGCATTGAAGGTGATTAGACCCTGGCAGCCTGTGAGCCTCCCAGGCCTTGGATACCAGTTAATCTCAAACATCTGAGGGAGGTCTTTTTAAATGAGTCATTCAATACAACGTTTTTAACAGGATATGCATGAGATTCAGTCAGTTGTGTTTTTATGCCTGCATGTTAATAGGTTGTTTTCTAACCTAAGCCTTCCTCTCCCCCTTCCAGTTTTGCAGCCCTCTTGGAGTATGCCGAAGAACATCTGAAAGTCGTTAACGTTTTTGTCTGCTTTTACAAGAACAGAGATGATCGTGGTATGTGCTAACAGTCCTGTTTTTCTCAGAATCAGAAAACTGATTTACATAAGTATTTTGGATTCTTTGCTCTGTTACTTGTACTGCTTCTTAACATATGATGTCCTTTCCTCATTCTTGCAGCTAAACTGGTGCGTACATTCAGTTTTCTTGGCTTTGAGATTGTGAAACCGGGCCATGCCCTCGTCCCACCCCGACCCGACGTTTTCTTCATGGCCTACAACTTTGACAGGGACTCCTCGGATGAGGAGTAGCCCTCTGGACAAACCCTCCCCGCTTACCTCCCCATTTTATGTTTGTCCATCCCGTCCCAACCTACTCACATAAACCACAGTCTGTGTTTAAACCTCGGCAGTAGATCTCTCTGTATGAAATTATCCTTTTCCCTGTGCTCTATTTTTCAAGGGAATATGTAAGATGTGCATCTCTTGTTTCCACCATATGTTTTTATTTGACCGTATTCATTAAAGATTAATCTGTGTTGTCACCTACAAAAGAGGGAACCTTTTGTTTTTTCGACTCGCTATCATATTGCCGTTGTCATAGCTATAAGCTGTGTTCTGGTATACTTTTCATTTATTGTCGAGCCTTGTTTTTTTATTGATAATTCCTTTTGTGATGAATTAAGGTGGACTTTTCTTCTTTTCTTGAACGTAAAACAGAAAGGTCATCAGGTTTACACTCGGGTACTCCAGCTTTCTTTTTAATCATTATAATAAACAATGACTTTAAATTTATCCCATATCATTATTCTCTGAATTGAATTAGATGCATTTCAGTGGGTGGACCGGTTTACTTTTGTAGCACTAATATCCTCTTAAAAGTATTAGGATAATTGAAATGTTACTTTTAAACAACCCCAAAAATTGGTACTTCATAGCTGAATAGTGAATCAATTTAGACTAGAGGTGATGAAAAGATGAATGCTGCTGCAGGTGTCTGATGTAGGCGCTTCAGTTTAAGTGAACTGGTACCAAGCGAAAGGAAAGTGAATATTCCAAAGTGCTTTTGCTTCTTTCTGGCATGTATATCTGACAATATTGTAGTATTTTGTTTTGGAGGTTGAAAAAAATGCTGTGATGTAATGATTGGATTTTTCTATTTTGTTTTGATTATCATTCCTTTTTAACTTTTTTCCAATGATGGTATTGCGTTTGTTCAACTGCATAGTGGTACCTGTTGTGCTTCTGTGATAATAAAACAAACAAATTAAATAAACATCCAATCTGCTGTATTTATTTACCAACTCAAGTGTTGTTACTTCTGGTTGGAAGAAAACATGAGGCCTGCAGGCCCAAAACAAACCTTTTCCCCTTAAAATCCATACTAAATTCATTCACAGTTCCCACATAGACTGGGGGAGATAATATTTTGCCGGATGGAACTTCCTTAGATGCACTAATAATCCAAACATCTTATTATATAGAACATATACACTTAATGTAAGACCACCTTTGTTATATATGTGGGAATTTTTTCATTGAAACAGTGTAATGTAAAGTACATTTAATGGCCTGAGGTCACAGTAAATAGAATCCAACCTAATGTCATCCTGCTGCTCAGTCTGCACAAAGTGAAGGAAATCAGGTCAGTTACAAAAGAGCAGCAGGGCAGACATCCAGAACGTGGTGTTTTCATGCCACCAGGAGGCTCCACTGGGACTTCACTACCAATCCTCCTTCAGCATACATCAGTGGAAGATGTGCAGTTACACAAACGAATGTGTGGCTTAACCCATGGCCACAGAAAAACCCTGAAGGCCTTTGAAAGGATATTTATTTACCTGTGTGTGTAAAGAAGCGAACACCTGATTCTCTTCTTGATTGGGCTAAATTGTTCACAAGCTGACAATGTCTCTTTCCACAGCAGCCTTTTTTTTAAATAATTTTTCACAGTAGAAAAAGGCACAGGGGTCACGGATAACAGTAACAATAGCTCTCCCTTAAACTCCGTCGTCCAAGACACTGACACTAACAGTGAGCCAACAGCAGGACCCTGAAACCTAAGCAGCTAAACAGAATTCATAAGCCATCATTGAAAACCTGTGCTCTTTCTCCTACTGTGACTTTTTTTACCCAATAATAAAAGGCATGTTTCTTTTTAATTTGAATAGATTGAAATAAATTGAATATAATTTGTAATTGCTTTAAAATTCACTTTCTTTACAATATGGCAAAGAAAAACTGCTTGGTGCAAATATAATACAGTGAGACCAACCTTACACCAAACATCTCTTAAAAAATGTCTTTAATGGTTTTCAATTTGATTTATTATTCATTTTCTATGAGAGAAGAAAAAAAAGATTAGTTGGCCCCTGGTCAGAGAGCTCTGATTAACGTCGCAGTAAATTAATTTGGGAGTGGGAATGGAAGTGGTCTGCTTGACCACTTTAGGTTATTAATTTCATGGTGCAGACATTAGCGTCACTCTCTCAGTAAAGAGACTTCCCATTTTTACTGAAATCAAAAAGTAATTTGTTTCGTGGAAATCTGTCAAATACAGGACAAAAAAAATAAAATAAAATGAAGCAAGTTCTTTTTTCTGGAATCCAAATATTTAATAGGTACATATCAAGTATTATTATGACATGTATAAAATTTCAGATCACAATATGTAGCAATGAGACTCCTCAGACTGGCATACGCTGCAAATGCTTGAGGTCGCCACAATGGCTGAATGATTAAAATAGAAGAGAAGCAACTAAAATGGTAGAAAAAAATGGCGCACAGAGACATAGATAATAGTAAGCATTCTAAGGGAAAATGAAATTGCGACTTTTTAAAACTTTTTTTTCTTCGATAAGAGTGCAATAAAAACAAAAAGAACAACACAGCACTGAAGCCAAGCGTCCACGAGACGTCTAAAAAAGTGTTAGTACTGTAGGTTTACGGAGGGAAGAAGACAGCAGTGAGGAAGAGAGAGAGGAGCCGAGGTCACAGCAGAGCAAAGAAACGAGGGCTATCAGCTCGCCATTCAATGCAGGGAAAGAAAAAAAAATCTTTGAACAAGATTGAGCAACAGTGGAAGTAATGCACATCACAGTTAGCTTTAAAGACCATAGTAGCATTTGAACTTGCATGTTGTTGTTGAGAAGAAAAAAAAACCTGAATGATCGGACAGAACAAGGACATCACCACAAACAAACAATACAGCCCCCCAATGAAAAGGGGGGTGGGAGAAAGTGAATGTGATGTTGTCAGGGAACATGGGGGTACATTTTCCCAACAAAAACAACTCGAGAGTTGAAACCGTTTCAGACATCTTATCCGAAAATGACGTACCTCCAGTGCAGATCAGTGCAGATACTGTGCTGTTCGTGGAATGTTTCTTTTTGTTTGTTTGACTTCCTATCAGACCTGCCAACCTTGAACATTTTAAAGTACCATATCAGCATGTCAAAAAAAATAAAATCTGCTGAGCACAAAACTAAAACTTACTATATTTCTGTGAATTACTGAATGAGTTTTTATCTGAAAAAATAAATTTGAATTAATGTAAGAACTTAATTATATCAACAGTATTAAGAGGTTTCAACAGCTTCTATGGGAGAGATGTATATAGCATGGATTTGTTTACCATGTACCCATGTATTTCTTATGTACTGTGGAAACCAGGGATTACTTCTCTTTTTTTCCACCAGATTTGTAAAGACATTTGTGTCATGACCTGCTCTACTGTTTTGTGTCTTAGGTATGCTTATCAAGTAAATACCTTTCCTTTTTTTGACTCCACATGAATTCAAATGACTACCTAAGCATGTTATGGTTGCTGCTTTGTTGGAGACAGAAATCTGCAGATGCTTAAAACAAAACAAAAACAGGACAGAGCTGCCAATTTCTGCTCTCTGCAAATGCGCTGAGCGTTTCCTCTGGTGAGACATTTGCTAATCATGTTAGCTCAAGACCTGGTGATGGCATTATTCCAGGCGACATCAGATGCTAGCAGGATGCTAGCGTGTAGTCCTGATTAAACCTACAAAAAATAAAAATAAAAGAAGTCTGCTGCCTGGCAGTGATAAAGTGCTTAGAGGATAAAACATTGTGTGCTTATTTTCTGTATTCTGTTAATCGTTGACTTTCCTAATTTTAACTTTGCCATAACAGGCCAACCTGTTTGTATTGAATGTTATCTCATCTATGTGTCTTCAGTAACCGTGTGACACTGCCAGTCCTGACCGTGTTAAACTAGCACCTTCTTTTCAGTAGTAGCGTAAAATACTGCATGTATATGAGGCAGCTCATCTCATTATTTTGGTGTAAAACTGTGGTCATCGTACAAGAAATGCGTACAGGTTGGCAGGAGTCTAATATTCATGATATTGCTGGAGATAAATTTGCACTCAAAACATTGTGCTGTGTGTCAATGTATAGAGCTACTGAACAGCACAGTGGAGGGGCAAACAAAAAGTACGAGCTAATATACTGAGGTGGCTATTAGGGCTCCCTTTGTGCGTTTTGGGGCAGGAGAAGGGAGGTTTAAAAATGTCCATGGTTTTGGATTTCAGGCTGGTGATGTTAATAGAGAAAGTCCAAGTTCAACAGATGAGGTCAGTCCCTACTGAGGTGGTTTGTGTAATGAATGATTGTTTACATAAATGGCTGTATATGAAATATACATTTTGCCCTTGGGTAAGTACAGCATGTGTGCGCAATGTGTGTTGAAAGTGGAGCTCTAGGTACTTGACAATATACGTGGGTGCGCAGGATGGATGCGTGTGTGGGCGCGTGTATGTGTTCTACTTATGAATGGGTTTTTTTTCATCGTTCCTCATCGGCCCTTGCTGTAGCCGGGAAAGAACTGGTCGAGCAGCATCTGGAGCGCAGTGTTTTGGGTCATGGCGTAGTCCTTGCCCAGGTCGTGACGGCAGGCGGGGCACGTGTAAACCTGCGCCCGGAACGACCGCTGGAGACACGTCTGAGGAGAGACAAGAGGGGACAGGAGAAGCATCACACACAAACACAAGGGCATAAATATCGATTCATGTGAATATCACAATACCTATCTTCGCGATACTGTATCGATACATGATTTTCGAAGAAAAAAAAACGATACAAAAAAATATCTATACATACGTTTATTATTTTCAAATATATTTTTAAATATAAGTGTTTCGCTGCCGCTGGTAAGACATTGACATTCATTTGCTTTCATGGCATAATTTGCACACAATTTACAAATTCTATTTTCTATATCTTTTTATTCTCTTTTTATGATACAGAGACAGGTAATTGCACAGACATAGTGTTATGTTGGATATTGCAAGGGCCATGTATTATATTTATAACACTGTTTACAAATTTTATTTCTTAATGTTTATCTTGGCCTTCCTGTATGTACATGCAGGTTTGAGTTTTTCCCTGATTGAGGCACTTGTTAATTCCTCTGTTTAAAATGCACAAGAAGTAGTACTAGGATGATTTACTAATAAATCAAGTTGAATCTATAACTGTGAAATACAAAGGCAGGTCCAACTGTTCTGAATCTGATTCAGATTCTTGCCAATACACAGCCCTATTCACAAATACATCCACTCTGGTACGGACCTTGCAAACGTTGTGTGTGCAAGCGGTGGTGATGGGTTGAAAGGCCAACTCCTGGCAGCACACACACATGAAGATCTCCTCCATCTTGCTGAGGAAATTCTTAAGATGTACACAGAGAGAGATGCGTTAAAGGAAGGAATTAATATGAGGGCGTAAGGAAGGAAATAAAAACAAATGGGAACAGTTAAAACAATAAAAAAATATTCTGATAAGTGCCATTGTAACTTTAGTGTGAACACATCCAGCTCTGCTCTGCTACGAAAACAGTGAATTATTATCCATAAAATTAGTCAATCAAAAGGGAGCTGACCCAGGAAGTTTAGTTTTGGCCTACGACAGCATCAACATCTGCTCTGTAAATCTTTCTGTGTTCTCTTTTGACCAAAAAAAAAATCTGAAACCATTAGGAAATCTAAATCAGATATTTATTGGTTTCATCGCAGCACCCTTCACATCTGCATTGATCCAATGTAATATACATTAGCTACATTTACCATCAGTTGGATAGCTGCAATTGTTACTTTAGTACACAGTGTTTTTACTCTGTCTCCTGTTCTCTTTTGATAGCCTGGTAGCCGCTGTCAATCAAACTTGATATGAACGCGCTCCTCCAGCCCGACTGAGATTAAAAAGATCAGTTATGATATTTCCCCAAAGACCCGTTTGCTTCCCTTTAATAATACTAAACTGCCATCTAAAAGACAAAGTGGGATGAATTTCATTTTTGAAGGATCAGTGACTTTCACTGCTGTGTGTGTGAGAGTTTACTGGGATTCATACCGGCCCCTCTTTAAGGTTCCCCATTGCTTCATCCCAGAGTTTCTTGTTGGCCGTGTCCTCACGGATCAACTGCTGCTGCTGCTCCGACAGCTTGAAGGTCTCCTCCATCTTCACCCGTTTAGAAGGAGGCTCTGCTGCCAGTGACGGCTCTGACAAAAGAAACACAAACAAGGACTTAAACAGGAGCAATAATCTGGACAATAAAAGACAATAATAAATATTTCAACTTTTTGATGTAGCAAACACTTACAACGGTGCATGCTTGGGGGAGATAAAGATGCTGAGATTTGTATCTTAAAAGGTGGAGTCAGTCATTTTGGAAAATGCTTGTTGTCAAAATCCCCTTTTGTCAGTGTGCTGCACGCTCTAAAAAAACTTCCAGTGTTAACTTACAATACACAGCCTAGGCACTGTAAACAAGCATGTTGCTAGCTACGGTGGGCAGTTTAGAGAGCCTAGGCTGTGTATTAACACCGGATTTTATTGTTTCGGCACATACACATTACGGACAGCTAGCGAATCGTGAGGAGATATTCACTGATTTTGACAAAAAAGTGATTTTGACAAGAAGAGTTCTCCAGAATAGCTGACTCCACCTTTAAAAAAGGCACCCACCACTATCTCTGGTTGTCTTCTGCTCTCCATTACTCTGTGGCTCCTCCTCTTCTTCCTCCTCACAGGCCATTGGCTGCTGGTCCTCCTCTTCCTCGTCCATCTCTTCCTTGATATTGTGGTTCTTCCGTGGCCTCCCTATCCGGCCAAAGGGCTTGCCTCTGCCTCTGCCTCTACCTCTACCCCTGCCTCGGCCCCTGCCTCTGCCTCTGCCACTGCCTCTGCCACTGCCACCCCGACCTGGCCTGGCGCAGGCCTCCTTCCTTGTTTTGTTAGCCATGGCCGCCTGGTAGCCTGGCGGGTACTGACAGATACACAGGGAGAGACGTGAGCACTAAGTTTTCTTCTGCATTCAAATCAGAGCCACTTCTAATACTGTTATAACATCAGAAACAGGCCAAACTGGAGACACAACGGTAGGTGTGTTTCACCTGAACAGCAAGACCCAGTTTTTCGATCCTCTCCAGTCCTTCAGGTGTCCACGGCGCTGGTTCCAAATCGTCCCGTCTCAGCAGATACCGCCACACCAGGTAACCACACTTTCCAATCTCTGGCCAGTACTTTACCACCTAAACATTTCACACACAACCACAATGACGTTAAATACATCATCATTTCATTATTGTTATAATTGCTACTACACCACTATTGTAATATTCTTTGTTTGTTATTCTTCTGTGTTCTTTTGTTTTTATTCAACTTATGCTTGTTTGTCTATGCACAGCAAGCTTAGTTCTCAAGTTCGGTTAATTGGAGGTTTGGGTCGTTTCTGTTGTGTTAAGTGTTTAAAAAAAAAAAAAATACACTGTGGGTTACTGTAGAAACAAAAATACAAATACATGTGAAAAAAATGGTTTTAAGACTTATATAAAGGGTCTAAGTTCAAGTTGTTTAAAGCGAACTAAGAAACTACTAGTACTGGCCAATATATATTTTTTTTGTATTTCGAAGCAGCTTCCATCGAAGTCGGCTCTTATTTGTTTTTAAGACTTGGTTCACAACAAAAAATGCATCTGTACCTTGTAAATACCGTCGTAGCGGTTTCCCTCCTCGGGAGCATATTTGCTGATGCGTCGACCCTTGGAGCTGCGGACCACCCTCACTGGCTTCCCTGCCCGCCAGTTCCTGGACTCGGCCCCGTCTTTGTCATTCAGAGGAGCATCACAGTTTGAGGCCAACGCCCTGCAGGAGTCACGTTTTCCAGAGTTACAGACAGAGCTATTTTCATCAAGTCTAATTGGGGATTTAAGAAGATGATCCCTCTAGCTCATTTATTTAAAGTGGATAGTTGTTGTTGTTGTTTTTTTTTTCAAAAGAACTAATTAGAATGGCCTCCATTTAAATTCTCTCCCTGGAACATAAAGGTTTCAGTTAAAATGTCATATCAGTATATTTTATTGTGACTACTTGAGCTGGCCTAAACTGACTGAGACCAAAGCAAACCAGAAGCAGCCATATACTTTCCACGTCTTGCACAGTGGTGGCTCAGTGGGCCTTACTGTTCTCCCTAAAGCGACCAATTACCTTACATACATCTGTTCTACAGGATCAAACGTGTCCAAGTGGAAGATTGTGTTTTCAGTTTCGTACCTGTTCATGTGAGTAAGGGTCTGGTCGAAAGAGTGCTCTCCGATTCGTTTGTTTCCCGAGAGGTCACGACCCCCACTGCCCGTGTAAGTGAATTCGTCTCCCCGGTCCTACAAGCGGGGGTCATGGTAACCGTCATGGTAAGGGGCATACATGACTCAGTGAACTTACATAAATCAGTCATAGAACAACACACTATCCACATAACAGAGATGAAGAAACATATAGTGAATGATGAAAATGATAAAAACAACCCACCACTTCATCCTCAAAGCCCCCAGCCAACACCAGTGAATAGGAGCCATCGTTACTGCGCCCATGGATACCACCGACGTGAGGCCTGTGAACACCTGCCTCACTCACCTGAGATGGGCAGTGACATAAAAGTTATGTACTGCCTTCATTTTATTTTTTTAAGTTTTATACATCACTAATGAATATGTGATGCACTGTAAACAAACAGCTCACCTGAACTCTGAATTTCCAGGTGGTTCCGACAGGAACACCAGGTATGGGTCCGTAGTGGTTTGAAGGAACAATTGTGCACTCCTTGGTACGCCCCACGCAGGCCATACCCTGCAATCACATCAAGACGGACCACAAAGAATCTCATGACATGTCCACGATTGCAAATGTGTTATAGATCACAACACATTTTTCTGTCTGATGTATTGGTTCAAATCAGATATTATGATGATAATGATAATGATATGATGATCTAAGGACAATAATTATTTTCCCACTTAGGAGCTCAACAGGACTTCAGAAGTGAGAAAAGAAAAGAAAAATTATTTTATTTCTGAGGGTTATACATTTGCCAAAATATGAGAGGCGAGTATAAATGCTGAGTGAGTCACTGCACTTAAATAAGCCCAAACACACAAGCAAGGCTGTTTTCAATTAGTCTACAGAGGAAGAAGGAGCATTTGTGGTAAAGAAATTAGTTATTTTTCCATTGGGGCTTCCCGGAAAGTGACCAAGTCATGCCTAATGGCATTGTTCACGTTGCACCATGGAGCATCGCGTCAGGGAGACAGCCAGAAAACGATCCACGCAATATCTCAAAGAGTTGCCACGAGGTGACTCCGAGTGGATTGTTTGAGGAAAACTATTTAACAGTATGCTCGAAACAAATAAAGACTAGCCATTTAATTTTCTGCCTCAGCAAATAACAAAGTCAAAATTTTATTTTTGCCCTTGAGGGAAGAGATACTAATGTGCTGTGACATTGTTTTTCATCAACTTCGCGAACCTGATCTAACATGAAGTAGATGTTAAGAGTGTTGTTGACTGGATCAGTAAGTCGAATCTGATCATTTGAGTTAAGGAAAAACGACCCTGTGGTTGTTGAGGCAGTGTGTGACAAGAGTATCAAAGAAGTACACTAACAAAGAAGTACACTCACAAAGAAGTACACTCACAAAGAGGTGAACTAACAAGGTCTTCACATGAAACAAGCCATTTATCTCTGATCAGGCACAACACAACACATTACTCACACAAAATATTACACGGATAACAGATGCACTTTGGGGAAACAAATATAAGTTTAAAAACTTGTAACAGTGACATCTATCTGCAAATATAATGATTGAACTAAACATGCAATGAATTAAAACCATGTAGGAAATCTAATTTTCTTCTAGTCAGTTTTGTTTGACTATTGATGACACTCAAATAGCCCTTTGGTAACTCTTGTGTTGCCTTGCAAATAGTAGAATGGACTGCTTGCAACAAATGTCAGCGTAAAGCTGATTGGTGGAAAAATGAGAACGCTTCTTCTACCTCTGTCTGGAGCATGTGCACACCACTTAAACCTGTATGTAGCCAATAGAAGAGGGCCTACGCATCTTTGTAGTGTCTTGGCATTTCACTGATGGCAGGAACCACAGGACTTTGCCCTCAGGCTTACTGCTCTTTATTCAGCGTACTTACTCTTGCACAGCAGCTGTCACTCCACCTTGTGTGTGTGTGTGCGCACTTGTGTGTGTGTGTGTAACTTTGGGCGCCCCCTTTGGTCTCACCTTTCCCCAGTCCCTTTGACTCTCAGTCGTTGCAGAAGGCATCTTGGCTTTCTTCTTACTGGCTTTGAGCTTCTCTCCTGCCTTCACAACCTCGCTGGTGTCGTTCTTACAGGTGGGACAGTACCTGTAAAAAACAAGAGGAATCGTTTTTGTGAATATTGGCAGCTGTGAGTGTGATGCAACAAAGCTCTATATGGAAAGAGATGTTTCTGGCATACAAAAGTCACTGCAAAATGAAGAGAAATGATTCTCCCCAAATTAGCCAGAAGGCAAAGACACTTAAAATTGCTTATTGAGTACCACTGCCTAAACTATTCACATCCTCATTTCTATTTTGCAGAGACATTCAGCACAGCTACTTTAAATAAACTCACACCTGCGACTGCACCGTGTCATTATTTTATACCTTAATCACCGCTTCATTAACGCTTTCGATGCACTTCAGCTCAGACTTAACACCATTAATCAACCACTTCTTAAAAATGATTACGGCGAGCAGGATGTCGGGGCCACACTCTCTCAACACTCTCTCTCTCTCTCTCACCAGTCCTCATCATCAGGGATGGTGGCCAGTGGCGGGTTGAGGCAGTAGATGTGGAACGCCATGTTACACTCGTCGCACAGCAGCTGCATGTGAGCGTCCTGCTTCCCACCGCACACGCAGCAGGAGCAGAAGCGACACTCGGCATCGGGGTCGGCCTTGCAGTGCTTACACTCGGGCCCGCTCTTCCCTGGATCCAAACGACATGAAGGAAAACCAGGAGGGGACATTTATACACACAAACACATATGGACAGAAATCAGAAATGAAGATGATCTTTAAGTATAGTCACCCCTAAAATAGACTTTTAAAGGCCACATATTGCAATTTTTCTGGTTACACTTTATTTTGGTAAAAGCCTTTATATCTCTCACAGTGCCATTTCTAAATGTGCTCTCTTCAGTGATTTTGTCTCAAACTTTTGAGTGTATGAGTTTGTGCGTACGCTTAAACTGTCCGTCTGCAGCCGAGATCGCACGAGCTCCTTGTTTCTCCACCTGGTAAATTTCATCCAGAAAATGAACTTTACAGTCCCCGATCATGTCTCCAGGACCCCTAGAGGGAGGGGGGCCAGGGGGGAGAAGAAAGAGACAAAGAGAAAGACAGAGATGAAAGCAAACCCAAAACGAAGTTGAAATTATTGAGCGTGTCACAGAGAGATTGGAGGGAAGTCACACAGAGATAAGTTAATGCTGTAATGCAAAACTTTTCCATATAAATTAATGTCGGTTACGTTCAAGCCATTGCCAAATGTGGCGACACAAAGTTGATTAAGCCTATCAGCTCCACAAAACTCTCTCTATATTTCTTAGTATGGCAGCGCTACAAACTGGTGTTATCTTTTTTAGCTCAAGACCTGGACATATGGCAGAAGGAATAAAATCCATGTGTGATCACCGTAAAAAGCTTCGCTCATGTAGATGCGCCGACAGTGTCGTTGTAAATACTCCGAATTTCTCATGGGGGGAGGGGGACGACCGAAGTTACTCACTATAGCTTTAACATTAAACACTGTCAAAGCCGAAATTCAAGAGAGAGAAAAAAACAGCATTTAACCCCCTATACCCCCTTATGCCCAACGCTAACCCTGCCACCTACGAAAGAAAATCCTTCCTCACCCCAGGAGGATCTTGACTCGTAGCTCTTTATTGGTGCGTGAGGCTTGGTTGATGACCTGAACCTCGGCGTCGAACCAGAAGCCCCTCTCGTCCGGCGTCTCCATGTTGTAGTTGACCATCACTAGCATGCCCACCTGGAGCTGGTCAAACCGCAGCAGGGTCCTGGCACGTGGCCGCACATGCAAGGATCGCATCTCCACCACACCGTTCTCTGGATAGCTGGGGGGAGGAAATATAGCAGGAAAAAATGGGCATTGAGGTGTGTGTAAATCGTTATGGCTGTTGTTCGTCAATCGGATTTTCATGCTGTGGTCTAATTATTATTATTTTTTTTAAATAAGTCCATTTGGAAGGTTTACGGTTACAGACATCTTTTCTCCATAGTAGAGATGTATGAAGTTTTTTACCTACGTCAACATAATACATTTGCATTTCATCAAACCCGACACATTTCTCACCCAGACCACATGTTGTTTGGAATTGAAAGAGTGATACAAATCCTAAGCAGCTATTCAGAACAGTGTGTTTTGGGGGGATATAACCACATGGATGGAAATAGAAACTATTAAACAGCTAAGTGCACCAAGTCACATACTGATCCATTGATAAGCAACATAAGCCTCTCTGTGCAAGTCTGGAGAAGCCCACAAAAAGGCACACAAGAGGGCAAAAAAAAAACTGCGATGATACAAGAGTATTTTTCCACACAAATGCCAGGTGCAGTTTATAAGAATATTGGCACTTGATAAAGAATCAGTTGAAAAAATTCTGTCCAGATCCACAGTGTGCGACCTACAGACCTGTATCAAGTTTATTTTGAGGTGAATTTAGCCCTCTCTGATCTGCCATCTGTCGATGCTGAATACAGAGTGATATGGAAATATGGTTATCATCAAAAAACGATTTGCTGCAACACAGGTCTTCCTTTAGCTAGAAAATTGACTCAAAGCCAAAAATACTAATTAACGTGTTGATTTTAATGTAGACGCGTTTTACTCATTATGTCTTCAGGATAGATTTTTATTTTACTACCTACACTCTCTTCTGCAAAAAAAAAACTTTCAAACGCTGTACATTCTCAATGACCTGCCTCCACATACCATGACATACAAAACAGCCTTCTGAATGGGTTTTAGAGCCAAGGATTAAGACAGATTCCCTCCACTTTATCCAGATAGAAAAGAAAATGTGATACAGCTTACACTTTACAACCATTGGCAAAACACTGTTCTTAGTAGTTTAGTCAAATGTGGACCAGTCTCTGCCAAATTGTCATTTCCGTAGAGGCGTGAATCAGTCCTCAGTATTTTTCAACAGTCTCTTGCCAAAATAAAAATCCCTGGAACTGGAGCCTCTGTTTAAAGCGGAAGCAAGAGAGAACAGAAAATGTTCATCATCCTCCACCACCATAGCAGCGCCATTGTAGTCTATGCACATTGTTTGTGCTAGTTTAACAAAGTCAAGTGTTTAAGAAAACTCCAGTCTGGTTTCATCAGGCTCAACTTATCTACATCCTGAGCGTCGTTTCTGTGAACCGCTGTCAAACCAGGCCAAACAGCAGCAGATTGAGGGAAGGTGACTAAAGACAATTCCCGGCCAAGATAAACAAATATGTAGCAACAGCAGGGTTTACACTGAATAAAACATCCACATATTTCCGATAACATGTGACTATTTCGTTAGTGCATGAACCAAAAATAGCAAGAAACTAGCTAGTCTTTTACAAGGTTGAATGGCAACAGTATGACATTGCACGCTCTGTACAAGTTTAATGTCCCTCCTTTGCCAAAGGAAGATTCTGGACGTGACGTTCTTGTCCAAAAAATCATGACGTAAAGTGAATAAGGATTTACTGCACAGGTTTTTGGTCTGCCAATCATCATTTACTGTAAGGATCAGGCCTGACTTAAAGATGAATTGACAGCCTGTTCGCTTGCCAATCGCTGGAATTACATGTACGGATCAACAAGGTGTTACTGCTGAAGTTCACCTGCACATTCAGGTGTTCTCACACAGTGGGAGGTGAAAGGGGATAGTTGGGAATTGTGTGTGTTTGTGTTTTGGAGGGAAAGCTCAGCCTCAACTGGGCACTTGTTCAGGCAGCCTTCAACAACCAACCATTGATATGCAGACTATAGCATCTGACATTTTAAGATCATATCCAGTTTGATTATGTTCTACTTATGCTTTACCTTTCTTTTTGAGAATACTGCGTTTCATTTGGCAAGCCATTGTAAAGGCGGACTGTGAGAGCTGTAGCATACGGCTAGCATACTGCCACGAAGAGGAGGCTGGGGCACAGTGCAGGGATTTCCTTTTTTAGGCCCAAGGGATTACCAAGTTTTTTGGGAAGAGTGGGCTGGGTGAATACACACACACACACACACACACACACACACACACACACACACACAGGCCTTGGAGCACAATGGGACTCAGCATGAACAGAAGGGGAACACAGAGCAACACAAGGAGAGCAGAAGGACCAGAGTTTAGGACCACACAAGTTCACAGTCTCCGTCATGTTTTACACTGGCTGGCTCTACCTTAGGCGCACCTACAGAGAGACCTTGTTAAAAATGAATAACCATACAAAATAATAATATTTGAAAATGTCTTAAAAAGCCATTGACATAAAACACACAAGCAAAATATATACAATGATGAGATAAACAGGAAAGACTGGTTTGTAATGTGTTAGGTCATTTTGGCCCTGGCAACAGCTACCAAACATTTTGGCAGTGATTCAAGATTAGTACATGCAGCTGCCCTAGCTAGAGGGAGGCTACTCACTGTCGTTGCTTTTACCACTAATAATGGTGTGTGTGGTGGCCATTGATATAATTTCAACTGAAAGGTCTTTAAACCAGTTCTGGACAATTCTATGAAGCTAAATACTTTTAAAGCTAGGCAAGGTAACCACTAAATAAAATGATACAAAGTAAAAAATATGCATTCATATAAACCAATTAAGTCATATTCGTAAAGAAACCTGTTTTGGTAGTTCTGAAGTAACTTGTTGCAAACTCTGAAAGATGTTCTATACACTTTCAATTTCAATTCAAATTCATATCACACCTACTCCTTTCTTACACAATACATAGTTTTTCTCTGAAACACCGCTCAAGTTGCTCCACCTGCCGATATCCCACACTGAGCTCTAAGTCTGAAAGTCTGAAATTTTTTCCGGCATCAATAAATCCCTCCATAGAGTTAACTTGACGTTCCACCTACGCTGGCACTGTGTCTAGACCCCAAGCCTGGCATTAAGAGTGAAATGTAACTTTCCATGGAGCTGTGGGAAGGAGGGAGAAAAGACTTTTATAGACACAGAGAACGTAAACGAGAGAGGGAAATCATGTCAACACTCTTGACAATGCATCGTGAACCTAGACAAAAACGTAGAAGCTTATTTAATCAGTTGTAAAATTGAGACAACACGACTTATGGATAGAGGGGCTCTCTACAGTCTCCTTTGTTATTATGAAACCATCATTAGCCCTTTGTGTGCTCAGCCCAAGTCTACGGCGAAAAGGGAAGAGGGCAACAGAGAAAATTAGAATTTCTCCATATGCTGATAAGCAGCCGAGTTTGAAATACTCTGACACTAAACAAGCTGAATATAATTGCTTCAAAGCAGTGAAGGAGAATAACTTCACTGCAGTCCCTCTTAACCTCGGATTTGTTAGTAATTGAGGCCAAAATGTGAAGGTGCATCTTTAAAAAAGAATATGTATCCAAATGACAAAGTTCAGTCATGTGATATTAAAAGATAAGCTGTGGGTATTTAAGACCCAATTTGCAGATTGTTAACCTGAATCCTATTATCCGTATGTGACTCACTCCATTTCTCCAAAATCCATGTAAGCTAACTCAAAGGCATTACATGATTGTATTACATTCTCGGCGGTCAACAATGCACCTAATAACCCTGTTAACATGTACTGTATATTGTATAGTGGTGCACTAGGTTTAAGTGATTGAGCGAAATGTTTCTGTTGGCAAGGAGTTTGATCATATTTGAAGCCTTGAATGGCAATGAAATATAATATTTATATTAATTTATAGAATTAATCGGCCAAAAATATCATGAATAAATTATTACATTTTAGTGGAATTAGGATTTTTTTTTAAAGCACGTATTCTTCGTCAGTGTAGGCTTTGGCTAGCCTGGCGCTACCAGACCATCGTACTTAATTTCATTTGTACAGAAGGTCTGGAAGTGCTGTAATTGGCAAACGTTCACTCACTTGGAGGCGGGTGTCTGTTGAAGTTTAAAACTATTGGATCTGCGCAGTGCCACTCTGGATTATCCAACCAATCGCATAACGTTTGGTCGTGAGCCGGCTGTTGACGGTGCGTTCAGGGAACTCGGAAATTTCCGACTTCACTACATATTGTAGTCTATGGATCTACCGGTACCTGGCAACGGTAACTTGCTAGAGCCTAACGTTTAGTTATTTGGATGAGAAAGGTTGTAGGCGTCCATACTTTCCCGAGCAGATGCACTGAAACACAGACAGGTCGGAACTCGGAACTAACAAGTCGGAAGTTTCCGAGTTCCGAGCGTAAGGGAACGCAGCAGTCAACTGAAACTGGAGCGTGACTTCGACCCTCATCGTTCTCAGCCACTTCCTCTGTTCGCTGATTGGATACTCAGAAATCTGTTCGGAAAAATCTCACTAATACGCCCCACCACCAGACTGACTACTGAAGGGAAAATGAAATTTTGGCGGAAGTAGGTAGGCGGGCGGAGCCAGGCTAGGCTTTGGCTTCGAAGTGCTTAAATTGACAACATTCTGAGGCACCATTAAAAAATACAAAATGTCTATTTGCATATAACAAACATAACGAACATCAATTACATTTGCCCGTTGTATGTCTATATACGCCGGTGCCCTCTCATCAGAGAATCTTAAACATATGCTGCGCTCGCACAGCTGAGATTTAACAACATAATGAAACCGTATCTGAGTATCTTGTTACGGAACACACACACACACACACACACACACACACACACACACACACACACACACACACACACACACACACACACACACACACACACACACACACACACACACACACACACACACACACACACACACACACACACACACACACACACACACACACACACACACACACACACACACACACACACACACACACACACACACACACACACACACGTCCCCCCCTTTGATTCTCAGCTTCATTACTTTCTGGGGAAATGCTGTCCGGAACGGCTTCTTCGCGCAAAAACATGCTGGTTCATTTAGCAGGTCGCAGGTAGGTGTTTAATGGAGGTGGAGTGTGTGTGTGTGTGTGTGTGCGCATTTGTGTGCGTGGGATGGCAGACCAATCTAACCCACCCTCCATTTTTTCTCAGGCAAACAAAATAATGACACACAAATCTGGAATGGCGCTCAGGACAGAGGGGGACACTACGCATTTAGTAAAAGGCAGGAGAGAATGTTAGACAAAACTGTCACTAAAAACACAAAGCTGGCAATCCAGCTTCTTTTGTAACTTTAGCTGAGGCTTCTCAGCAGCACACAAAAGCTGTTTTTTCGTACTCATGACAGTTGGTGAAGACGCAAATTGCATATTACTGTGAAGTCCTGGGTTTCTCTCCCTTCCCTGCCTCTCAGCTAACACATCAAGCAAATTAGGATCATATGGAGAAAACAACAATCAGAATAAACAACAACAAACTAGCAGATATATAATTAAATCCATTCCATAAATATAAAGGACACAATAAAGTGTGTGCACTGAATTGTCCCTCCAGGAACTCTCCTGTCCAGTTGCAAATGATAAAACAAAAAATAAAAGAAGATAGAACAATAGAGAATACCGGGTATTTGAAAGAGTGCGAGTCAAAAGCGAGCAATGCCTGCCTAAAAAGAAAACACAATTACTGCTCGACAGCCCCTTGATACATTTTCTCTGGCATAAGGCACGCACGCATGCACAGGGAACACACTATGACAGACAGAGCGAGGAGGCTACGTCTCACCGGTGGCATGTTCGCTGCAATTACAGACAAAGCTGAAGGAGGCAAGCAAAGAAGTAATGCTCCTGAGAACCCGTGGGTTACCATGGAAACGTGGGCTTCTGAATGAATTTGCTGGGGGAGAAAAAAAAGAGAGCGCCAGAGAGAGACAGAGAGAGCGAGAGAGAGTCCAAATTGTAGCATCAACTACACAAACCCCCTCTTCTCCATCCGCTGGACTGCCAGGAGAAAGCAGAGGCTGCAATTCCCAACGCACCGAACCCACTGTTACCGATGCTCGCAGGCTCTAGTACCATATAAACAAACACACACACACCATGTATTTATGTATGTTGGACATTTTTTTTTATCTAGAATGCCACACCGCAGCAGCATGAGGAAAAACAGGCATAACTAGCGAAGAAGGACACATTTTTTGCTCTGCAAAGATGCACCCACGTATTGACTCTATTCTATTGGAGCCACGGCACTGCGGATTCCAATCCTAAGCGACATTTTATCATCTAGAATGATTTTCGTTCGCCGGGTCAAAACACTGCCGCACTGTGCATGGTGCAGATGTGTACTCAAAATGCCAAAAAATCCAGACCTCTGCAAACGCAATCAGTTCAGCTACAGCAGGAACATTCCCCCAGCCAGCATAATGCGCCCTTCACTTACTCGTCATATTTAATGTGGTAAATAACGTCCTCTTCTCTCTCCTTGGTCTCTGCTGATGCTGTGGCGGCCGCAGAGTCCGCCTGAGAGGTGGAGGCTCCATTGCTCTCGGAGCTTAAAACAACATTGTTCTTGTTACAGTCTGAGGTTTGGCCCTGGCCGTGGGCCTGGACCTGAGCCTGCTCGGCCTCCAGCTTTCCATTAGTCCTTTTGGGGGGCCGGCCCACCTTGCCCTTGGTGGGCGTTATTATCTGTCCTTTGGGAGTGCGTGTCACATGGTCGATGCAGGCCTCAAACCAGGCGCCGATGCTGACGTCCCTGCAGTCCACCAGCTCGTTAATCTGAGGAGACATGAAGACAAAACATAACACCTGGTCTCTTTCCATCCCATCTGGCTGTTTTTAAAAAAATGTGCCACACATCATATCATTTAAATGAAAGTATCAGATTTTTCTAAGTGTTTTTCCTACCCTGGGTAGTAGCAAATTCTTACAGTAATTTAAGCTGATTAAAACTGAGACTATTCTGAAACCCTCCGTGTGTCGATTCATTTCACATTAAGCACTTCAACATACCAACACCAGGGGATTACCAACTACATTACCATGCAAGTCGCTATAAATTGATTCGTTAGACTAATCATGTGAACTATATTAGCATCAGAGGTACTTGTTAAAATGCAACAGCAGTGCGAATAATATAGTACCTCTTGTGTTAATGGGGTTGAGATATGCCAAAGCATTAAATTATACTCTTATTAATTCTTTGCATGAAAGTTATCCAACATTAAATATCCTAGTAGGAATTATGATGTTAATCTCTCCAATTACTGTGTGCACACATTTTTGACATGTATGCTTGGTATAAGTGTCATCCATGGCCTTGTTCTCCAATTTGTTCCTTTGTGAAAACCACATAAAATATGTCTGCATTAAATGCTGTGTAAAAAATAAAAAAAGGCAAAAAAAGGGGGGATGTGATGACCTTGATATCCAGTGACGTTACACAATTTACAACTCCTCTTCTTCGTCACAGTGTTGATCTACCAGGTTGCTGGGTTGGATTTTTGCCCATTAAAAAAATTATAAATAAATAAAAAAGGAGTCAGCCAAGTCCCACAAACGTATTATAATTCTCAGACAAGTGGGTCAGCCAGCCAGCAAAGCTCAGCAGATTGTTAAGAGTGCTGTGGACACACCAACATATGCAATTTGACTATTCTCGTTTTAGTTTACAAAATCATCTGCAAATGGCTGTTTCTTATGTGTGGTTTGGCATGTGGCTGGTAAGCACATGCCTGTGTGTGGATGTCATTAGTCCTAATAAATGAAAGGCATTTCAGGGTGTCAGACCTACAGGCAGAGCACTTAACTGGTGAGAATGGAAGATTACATTAAGGATCAACACATTCACTAGTCTCTCACACAAGGACATGTTCATCAATACAAGCTGCAGAATACTGTACTAGTAGCAGTCTGAGGTGCTACAGCAGAAGACAGTGGGGAAAGGAATGAATGACTGCTGAATAGTAAAAAAAAAAAAAATGGGAAAGGAAATTAAAATCATAGTAATATTTCTCGCTTTGTTCAAAATATTTCTGTTAAAAACTGCTGTATAGTATTGAAAACACATCAAGGAAGCCATAGTCACTTGCTCTGCAAAAACATGCACACTCCGAATTTCATCCAAACCAAATTATGCCAACATTCAATACCAAAATTAAATGGATTGCATATGGGGGGAGGAGGTTTCAACAGCATTGGAGCGCAAGATACATTTGGTTGATAACTTGATTTGACATTAAAACAAATAAGAGCGGCCCTGCTCAAGAATCTCGGGCAGTGACTTTAGCGTGTGGGGGGATGATCTGTAATTCAGCTTATAATAGTCAGAGCATCCAGTTCCATGTAAAAATCTTGTAAAATAGTTCCTCAGTCAATATTCACACTCCCCATCCTCACCTTGTAGACACCGATTCCTGGGTCGGCTAGTGTGTTGTTTCTGCTGGACGTTGGGGGCTGGGTGTCTCTCTTCGGACTGGGAGACTTGAAGCCATTTTTGGTGCTGGAGGGGTTACCGGTAGCCACGGCGGCGTCCGGCTTCGTTTCGTTAACACTGCTGGCACCGCTGCCGTCATTGTCTTTATTGGTGGAGGTTTCCATAGCAGCGAGCGAGGCGGGAGCCGGCGATTTGCGGCTCTCTGACCTGGAGTCAGTGGGAGGGGCTGAACTGCAGGCCACAGCAGAGGAGTCCTTCAGGGCTGCGGGGCTGTCTGGAGGGTCCGTCTGTGAGCGGATCAGCAGCTGCACGATGTCGTTGAGCCCCACGTTGTAATCAAACAGCGTCTGGCCATCTTCCATCTAATAAGAGTAAAAAAAAAGAAGAAGAAGAAAAACACGGCCTGTATGATGAGTGGGCACAGGAATACAGATGCAAGAAGCCATACTTTTAAATAGTGCTGAAGCACACACATAGTTTTATTTATTAATCCACTGATCTCTCATCTAGTCCACAAAATGTCTTGAAATGGCTTGTCTTTGTCGTAGTCATTAACCTCATGACATTGCTTTAAAAATGCAAGTAGATATATCTAAAAAGCTCCAACAAGTCCTTTAAATTGTTTTAAAATTCTCATCATCTAAACCCAAAGACAGTGTTTTTGTACAATTACACAAAAGGTCAATAATGACAATTCTTTATTAAATTCTGCCCCAAAATGTATTTTCAAATAGACATCCATTTTAAATTTGAAATGAACACCCCTGCGCCACGGAATGCCCTCAGACAATACACTTGGTTGTCAAGGACAAACAAGCAGGACGCAACACAACACTGACTGTGATACATACAGGGGACGTTAAAGATGCAGATGCAGCACTTGAATCAACATGTCTTCAACACGCTAGTGTTTTTTAAGGATGTTGCTCAGGTGTCCACAGCAGTGTGTTCATAACATAGAGTAATTTTGATACATATAAAAAGGAGGGGGATTTTTTTTTTTTTTTGGAACAATTAGCACTCATCACTGGCAAGGTGTTAATCGGCACTACTGACTGGCCATGTTTGTATTTGTTTACATATCCGGTCAAATACTAAACAGATGCTGAACCGCGACCACACTCACACCATATCTCACACAGTTTTTTCCCCCCCGAGAAATAGAAGAAATGAATGCATGCATTAAAGTGATAGGAGATGAAGCTGGGGGAAAAAAAGAAGAAATGACCGGGTTGCCATGACAACCAAAAGAGAGCACACCCCCACCAACACCCCACCTAAGCACCCACCACCCCCCCTCCCACCCCCCACCCCCCATGAACCTGAATGTGTACACAATCTCTGTCGACACCAACCAACCGCCACCACAACCATCATCAGCTGCAGCACCTTTTTCAGGCACATAGGCGTCAGAAAATTGTATTCTCTGTTAAAAAAAATAATGAAAAACAATCTCTTGAAAAAAAAACTATTAGGGGCCCATTAGAAACCGATCTGTACTCCTCTACCGCAACCGATCTTCTGTTAAGTATATGGAACAGCTACTGCCTTAGGAATGGAGCTCATGGCACAGACACGCAAACTCATTTTTACAGACATCAGCTATTCATTTCAGCCCCACAACCCCATTGTGCTGGAGAGGCGAGCATGGCCGCCACTCTCACTCGCGCTCCCCTTCCCCTTCTTCGTTATTTGACAGCGAGGAGGAGAGCGGTCGCAGGCATAGCGGGAGAGAGCGCAATTTCCACATCCCTCCCTTCTTTTTAATAGTCTCATGAAATTTAGATCAGAGGAGCAGTGGTGCAAACACACCCACAGTGGGTTGCAATACTCACCTGTCTGTCTGTTTGCCTGTCTGTCTGTGGAGGTCTATCTTGGCATTTCTTTGTCTGTCTCCCTGCCTAAAACTCTGTCTTCGATCTGTTTCCAGTAATTGTCTATCCTCTTCTGCCTTGTTCATACTGTGTTAAGAACAGGCAGAAAAAAACATCCAACACAGACAATGATATGGCGGGTATAGCCTCACTGTTTGGAAGTACTGGGTGGATGGACTGAGAACTAGTACGCAGACAGACCTGAGAATCCGAACCACATAAAGTGGAATTTCACGCACCGTGCCAAACCTCATAAATGATATCTGGGCTGTAGCTGCTTTCCACAGTGTCTCCATTGTGTGATAAGCAGTCTCTCACTGCGAGGTGTAACCTCCCTGACATCAGCAACAACCAGCCGCAATAATCCCTAACACAAAGAACCACAAACCAAGATGCTTTGTGTATTCACGGAGATCAACATCTCTTTGACGGAAATATCGGCGATTCAAATAGCATTATCGAGGATTTGACATTTTCTCCTACATCATAAATAATGCAGAATAATAAAATAAAAAACACGTTGCTTCGAGTATCTGGGAGATTCAGAGCATGCGTCTCAAAAACAAAAGCTTTCGAATAACTAAAAGACTTTTGACTTAAATGTTTCTGTAAAGGCTTGAACCAATCAGATTCAGAAATTTGTGGCAAACTGATGGCAAGGGTGGGTTTGCTTGCATGTGCATCCCGTAGTCCAGTAGAATAAAATGAACACCTGTTCTTGCACGAGGCCATTTTCTCTGTTGCGTTTCGACAGGCAGTCTTTCAAAGACTAATTGCCCACTGTAGGAGTCACCAGAAAGAATAATGTCAAACAAAAGACAATAGAAAAACCCGTAGCTGCTGAGATCCTGTAAAAACATTTCTGAACTTGACCAAGATAAATGCTGTCAGGTTTAGCCACGCATATTCATATTCTAAATCAGTATATCAGTGAGTTTTGGAGCATATCTGTTAATCTCACACGCACACATACAGCCAAAAATGTCTGTTATAGGGTTCCATTATTGTGCTGTCTCCAACATGCTGTCAAACAGTATGTGATCACTCTGCAATTAAAGTTCCTAAGCAACACCGACTTGGTATCTATGTGTGTGCATAACCATGACATAATACAGTAAGCCATTAAGTGAAGGTGGAACCGAATTGAAGAGTAAGAAATAAATCACAGAACCCCACATGGCAGAGAGGAGGCTTCATAGCAGAGCAGAAATTAGCCTATTTTGCTCAGACAGGACATCCAAAAGCCCTTACTCACTCCTACGCTTGTTTTCTCCTTCGCCTTCCTCTCCGCCTCCACAGGCCGCCTTAGCAAAGAGGCGATGCAAAAATAGGTCATATTTCCAAAAACAATGACATGGGGCGTGTCTGTGTGCCTCCAATCGACCAAGCATTCATCTTCCTCATTCTTCCCACAGTCATTCAATCTTTTACCAAAAAACGTCCACTGTTAATTAGCACAAATTACCTGAAAAAGGCGAAAGGGGTTTGTTTGAACTGGGGTTGTTTTTTTTTCACTTCTGGATGTCAGTTCCTAAAAGCTGGTCATAAAAGATGTTTTTTATTTACCTGTGCAGAGATCAGTTTTGTGAATTTATGATCTTGCCCAAATATCTTAAATTATGAAATGGTTTAAAAAATACTCACACTCCTTTCACTACATCAGGCAATGTTTTTCAAAATACATCCAAAATCGATTATTGGGGTCTACCACCTCCACTAAATTTCTATGGAAGAAGTCTATACATTCTCAAGCATTTCCTGCTGCAGCACAGAGTGAGTTGTTTGATGCTTTGTCATTAGAAGGAAAGAAAGTAGGACAAAATATAGTCAGTAATAAATAACCATTTTACTGCAAGCATGAGTTTGCAGGCTAAATGTAAATGTGATCAGAGTTCAGTAGCATTATGATTTTCAGTTATACGTAGACAACGACTTTGAACTACATTCATAGATATTATTGAGTTTGGCTTATAGATTTCTTTCCAAATCACAATTGCAAATAGTTTGTTGGAAACATCACTGGTGTTAATAGCCCTCTATCTTGATCAGAAATAAAAACTTATTGTAGAATGTCTATTGTCTATTAAGAAACCTTACACCTAACAAACTTGAGACAATTTGCAGCATAATTATTTTGGTAATCCAAGCTAAAGAAAAAAGACTTTAGGGGAAACCCCACTATTCATAACTCAGGTATAGGAGTTGACAGTTAACGGGTAGGACCTATATGACCACTAACAAGGCTAGAGCCACTAGGTTAAGAAGAGGCAACACTATGAAAACCTGGGAGTGCTAGAAACCTGCAGCTGAAGTCCAGGTTTAGGGCCTCTCTTTGTGTTTGCTCTTTGTCCAGCATATCCGTCGAAGAAGGGTGCGACAGTGTAGCCTACAAGCGGGGCCGCAGCCTTCTCTGCTTGCCCTGAAATTGCCTATGAAATTCAACAGCTTACAGCAATACCCGGAGAAAAAGACATCAATCGAGGAGCCACAGCATTATGTATGTATTATCAAATTGGAACGATATCTAGGTCGAAGCAACTGTCTGTGTGAAAGAGGGCAAGCCAATAAAGCTTTCCTACAGGCCGACAAAAGGCAACAGCTCGCAGTGGACGACGGCCCAAATATGCAAACATGAAACATGTTGCTGGCTCGGTAGAAAAGAAAACACAAGTGATTGAACAACAGCCTTGTATTTGACACACCCACATTTAATTCAAGCTGAGCTTCAAACCCCGTAATAATATGGCAAAAGAGTTAATTTTATATAAGTGAATGAGAAGTCTTACACAAAAGTGAGCGTGGACGTTTAGCAGAAAGGCTGCATCTACAGTGAAAGGTGTGTGTGTGTACGTGTGAGGGTGAGTTTATGTCTGCTCGTGAATGTGAGTGATGTGATATGTTGTTCAAAGTGAAATGGAGACACAATGAGGAGTGCAGAGGCAAATTGAAAAACACGTTTAAAAAAAAAAGAAGAAAAAAAAAGGGAAAAGTTGTGCGGCTGCTGGCTAGCGAGTCCCTTCCAACTGAAGGGCAAGCATGACTTTGAACTGGTGAGGCAGCGTGCGCAGTGAGCTGGAGGGAAAAACAAGACGCCATTTTGAAAAGGGAATTAGACTGGAGTTATTCTGCTACAAGTCTAAATCCTAACAGAGCGCAGGCCCCACTCAGAGCGTCTAAAGGCAATAGCTAGCGTACGTCGCATGTCACTGGCTCATTCTTTGCATCACTCAACACCATATGGAAATCCCCTAATCAACCCTCCCCACTTGTTTTCCAGTAAGAGTAAGGGAGCATGGGATTTGCTACACAGACAATAGCCTTTTTGCAACAACAGCTCCGACACTCCATGTCAACTCTGGGAAAACAGCAAATGAATTGTTAATAATGAGAAACGTAAATCAACTACATTGTAACGACTGCTGTTGAAGAATAACAGCCTTGCCCTTTTTTTGGTACTGTGGTGTTTTGATTATATTTGTTTCCTAGGAAAAATATGAAGAATGCACTCAAAGGAACTGGTGCAAAAGGCAGCGTAACACAATATCTCCAAATCTCTTGTTGTCATAATAATGGTTTGCCATTATTAGGTTCCAAGTAAACCATTGTTTTTGACAAGAAACACATGTGCTGTTGCCTACAGAGATAAATACAATAGCACTCTAGGCATTAAAATATCTCCTTGACCAAACTGTTCTTTCCCTTGGTCCTGCAGTATGTGCAGTACACAAGCAGAGAGAGAAGAAAAGTCAAGCATTTACAGCCTGTACGACTCATAATTGAATGACTTCATTATCGTTCAATTACACAGCAGGAAGTAGGTTGGACAACTTGAAAATGCAGAAAAGGGATTTCTGGGCCCATTATACTGCCTGACACATATGAATGAAGTAAAGTGTGACTAAATGTAATCAATGTGAGATCAGCACATCGTGCGGGTTGTTTGCTTCCCGGGGGCTTCTATATCCCTGGCTGAGACATACTGTGTTAATATCTGCTTATTTAATGGACCGCTGGAATACTAAATAAATCATGGCAGCAGTGACCTGCCTGCAGTAAACATCTTCCATGTTCAACTGTAACAGTTGTAGTAACAAGTGTGTGTGTGTGTGTGTGTGTGTGTGTGGTAGAATAGATCATAAAATATGCTTGTGTGTGTATGTTCAAAGAGTAAACCTACAGGTTTTTAGGCTGCATGTGGCCGCCATGACACACACAAACACACTGCCCCAACAGCTCCATTTAATAAGAATATATTTGCTTCTAACATGATGTGGGACAGAGAAAGGGAAACTAACGGGATAAAGGTTTAACGTAATACATGAATCATTGCATTTCTAAGGCAAAATGGTTTAACTATCGGTATCGGTGTATGAGTGTGTGTGTGAATGGGTGAATGTGGTAAGATATGTAAAGCGCCTTGGGGCTGAGAAAATCGGCTAGAAGGCGCTATAAGTCAAGTCCATTTACCATTTACCATTTAACAGTGTGTGGAATTGCCATCCAGGACGACCACCAGGCTAGTGAGTAAATATTCCAGCCTGGTTGTAACCTTAAAACCAAAAGACATCTGTTGACATTTATAGTCTAAACGTGGGCTTGCACAATTATTGTGTTTTTTTGCACTCATTTCCTACCAAAGAACGTGACACAGTCATAAACCAGAGCCCTGAGCCTGGTTTGTTTTTGTTGTGTTATAAATTATCTCAGTCATAAAGTAGGATTTAGAATGACCAACAATCATAATCTACTGTATCAGTCAATCTACTGTATCAGTCATACAGAAATGAAATCCATGAAAATTCTGATGCAAAGGCAGCATTATTCCATATTGGTGTTAAGCGATAAGCCAGAATTGTACAGTACAGTTATCACAGATTAGTAATTAAATGTAATATCACATTTAACATTCAAAATGACAGCACTATTTAACACCACATGATACAATATTAAATTCATGTTGATCCCATTTTTCTTATTATGCTAGAACAAATTCTCAAAAATATCAGCACCAGTACTGCTGGCAGCAATTGTGATCATAATTGGATCACAACGTATCCATATGAGAAAATGTATATAATACAATTATATTGAGAAACAGAATGCATGGGAGACCTGTAGGTCCTATAGATCTATAGAGACATATATAAAGTCTTACTGCATTACGGATGTTAATCATACAGGTATAGGGTAAGGTAAAGATATCAAAAAGATATTAACTTTATCTACCTCTTTTTTTGGTGGAGTTCAATTTGAAATTAAATTATTAATAAAAAGATTTATATTGTTTTATAAATTGAACGGGTCATATTAATGTGCAAGTTAGATTTGTCAATTTGTTAATAGTCAATGCCTTATGAAACCAAATTATATTGTACACAAGTGAGGCTTAATGTTTGAAAACTGGGTTAAAAGGAAAAAATGTAAAACATGCCTATGCACTGCATGCAGAATATGTCACTCAATGATCTGAATCTGTTACACAGAGTGTGCACTACTGAACTGTTAGTCCATGAGTTGACAGGTGGGCATCTGTACTCGGTGTACAGTATACATATCATGTTGACGCCAGTGTGTAAACAAAGCTACACTTGCTTTCAGATGTCAGGGCACGTGGAACCGCGAGTCCCCTCCACACCTCAAATGATCAATAATAACATCATCATAACACCCCACGTGCACGAGCCTAAATACTTATTAATGGGCTCAGTACAGTTTTGAGCAGCTGGTGCCACATTTAATGTTATACCAATTTACTGGCAGTTCTGTGAAACTAGTTTTAGTGATGCGAGCTGTGTTTGTACTGCAATAGCCTACTATAGTGTAGGCTACATGTGGTAACAGAGGACGAAGTTCTCTTTTCTCGCGCGCTACAATGTAAACAAACGTCGAATGTCTACGGCGGGAAGGCATTTGTTGCATGCACCTCTCCTCAGCGCAGCCCAAACAATGTGCTATATGCCACCATAATGCATGCAACATCGCCGTTGTTTTCCCCCAGGGGGGCTGGCACACCGCGTACCCCGGGCTCTTGCGCAATGACTATTGGCGAATTCCTATCAAAACAGGAAGCTCGCATGGGTCCAAAGCGGCTACAACGCCAATGGACCAGCCACTCTCCACCAGCATCAAACCCTGCCAAAGCATCAAAAAACGACATTTGCATGTCGAGGAGGCACAAAAAAACTGTTTACCTGCTTCCCTCGGTAGAAAAGGCGCTGCTGATGTGGGCTTACATTGAAGATAGCCTGTATTTTCAACCGTAAAGACTCAATTTTGGTCAGTCTAGAAAGATCCTCAACGGTTCGTGTCTCCTTCCCGTCAATAGTGCGAACCTGGATCCACATCGTCGCACCCGCCCTGTTACGCCTCAAATTAATATCAGAATAAGGGTTATACGAATGCAAAATTTGTTTTCCAGGTGGGGTCAAAGGAGATGGAAGTGAAAAATATTTAGGGCTCCATTGCGTTTTCCTCTGCAGAGGTAACGTCGGACTGGCTCGCGCAGGAGGTGTCTCACATGAGGTCGCGGCGCCAAGCAGCAAATCTCGCGAAACAACGTTTGAGCGAGCACAGTTTGCCGTTAAAGGTACAGCTACCCCTGTGAAAAAAAGAAAAATGCCCAGCCAATTCCGAAGGCCTTTACAGTTAGCTACAGTAGTAGGCCCCTAGTCTATGTAATTAACATTCTTCGAAAGAGCAGTCCTTTTTTTATCTGTCTATGATGCAATATTCGTCAATGTGGGTAGGCCCCCGCCCCTAAAATAATATATATAGGCTATCTAAAATAACAAACTGAACCCTCAGTACTACAGCTGAATGCAAAGCTGGATTCGTGGTAGTGCCATATAGGCCTATGGTAGGCCTATATTTCGAGACAGCCTGCTTTTAGTAGGCTTCTTACAAATGTAATATATTTAGCCTATTTAAAAGGCCTACTTATTACTATGCTACTTTTTTTCTGCTGCTCCACTACATTGATGGGGAAAAACTATATTGTGCCTTTGACACATTTTTCTGACAGTTACTTTGCACATTTACTACCCGTTTACAAAATATAAGCTAAAGCTAATACAGCCAATATGTAAAGTAGCCAGTTTCTTACCCTCTCTGCATTTTGTACAATCTTCCTATAATGGCAAACATTATCCCTTGTTAACTGTGTGAAACTAGGCTACATTATCTAAACTCTGAGACATGGACTCAAGATCAGCCAAAGCAGGGCTCTTCTTAAGTCTTTAGGTGAACTCTTTTCATCTGAGATTCATTTTTAATAGTTCATGTTCTCAAACAAAATTAAAGGTATCACATTACAAAGCAATCACTGAAATAATCCCTGGGTCCATTGGGCTTTGCCTGGACCCAGGGAGTGTAGGGGCCTGTCCAGTTTTATCAGCTGGTAATATCAGTTTGGTTAAATGTAGTAGTGTATCATAGGAATAGGATTATGGGGCGGCACAGCAGTAGCTCTGACTGTATAGGGACTTTGCTTGAGTGTGGACTAGTACCGGAGAGGTGCAGTGGTGTGTGCGTGTGTGTGTGTGTGTGTGTGTGTGTAAACAAGGTTCATGCCTCTGTGGCATAGGCCTAATTGTTTAATTAGAGGCCTACCTAAGTTTAAGATAATTAAACATCTGCTTGCTTTCCTGGACCTGCATGCCACGTTGGGTGCTTACTATATTCAGGGACACCATTTTTACAGATCCTCTGGTCATTAAAAATAAATAAAATACTTTTTCAGCAGTAGTGCAGCTATGTAGATCCAAACACAAAGTTATGGAGCTCTCTTCGCCTGATAGGCCTAAGGGTCTGTAGAAATCCTGTTTTTGAATTGACACACAAACCCTTGCCATAACAAGAATAACCAAGTGGTGAAGCTTTTGGGGGTGGCAACCAGGAAGAGGTTCAAAACTACCTGAGAGGCTAAGCAAAGATCGGATGAAAATCCCTGCACTTCATTCGCACATAGATCATCATGATGTAAAAGGATTGTAGCCTAAAAAGAGGTCGTACGTAGGCTACGTGACGAGCGACATCTAGCGGTGAATGTGAGCCATGTGCGCTGTCAAAGTTTACACTAGACATGTAACAAATCTTGATGGGTCCTGTAACTAAACGAAAGACACTTCAGCGCTCAGGTCGTAGATGATAGTTTACAGTCGGAAGCTGTTGATTCGTTGTTGTGAACAGCCTTGTCGATAACGCAACTTTGGATTCTTCTCGAACGACATCTGTCTCCAGATGGTCCTCTTTCAGTGACAATGGGAGACACAATCACAATAAGGTTAATAACGCGGCGTAAAGTTCATGTTGTGTGTCAGCATTTACCTTCGAAAACCATAATAACAAATCTGGTGTGACACGCGACCTGCTGGCTGCGTCAGGCTGCGCACATTAGCATCAGGCGCACGCAGGGTGGAAGTGAAGTGAACGGTGGTCTTCAAGCAAGCCAGCCGGAGTAGTCAGAAACTAGCCTTTTGAAAACCCTGCGGGGGTAAGAAGAAACATGACACACGGCGCACATTTTTCTCTAAAGCGAACCTAGCATTAGTTTATGTGCCACAAAGTACCTGTCAACTTGCAAAACTCGCTGGTTAGCTGGATGGCTAGTGATAATGAACTGTTATGCATTGTCGGACATTCAGCTAGTGTTACCCCGGCTAATGCTCTTTAGCCACCTCGCTGTCACTGACATGACTCCGTGCGCCGACGACGTGGGATGTCTGCATAACTTTTTACCCGCTGGACATTTACTCGCTACAATAAACCACAATGGAAAGCGAACGCAGCAATTGCAGGCCCCAGATCCGAGACAATAGCGAGCTAACCCAGCTAGCAGGCTGTCGATGGTGCTAAGCTTGCTGAAAGCGGTCTTGCCTGGTGCGTGTGGTCTGGAGCCACACTGAAAACGTCGAGGTATGTTGTTTAGCCGACCGAGCTCTGCCTCTCTGGTCAGTTCGTTTCAGTCTCATTTTTGCACGTGATCGGGAGAAGAGACGCGATACGGGAAGCCCCTTATATCTGTCTATGAGCAAGCAGAGCAAACTTGGTTTACTTGTTGTTTTAACTACCGTTAGCTGCCTTGCTAGTAGCTAACTTCAAGCTAGTTAGCCATTGGTAAAAGGAAAAGTTTGCAAAATGCAGGCAAAGTAAGTTAAAATTAAAATGCTGGTAATTTGGAGACACTCACATGAGGTTAAAAGTGATTCGTGTGGCTGTTATAATGTAAACACATGCAATGACCGGAATGATAAATGTAACCTTGTGATGTTAGGTATTCATCCTTATATCCCTGCTGTAATCTCCTTTGGACCTTGTAATAGAAATGCTTTGAAAACACCGTTTTGTTTTCTCTCCAACATTGGTCAACCATATTTGACACCTGTCACCCACTTCAGGTGCCTGCACCATGGATCAAGAGGATATGAAAGACCAAATCACAGCAGCTTGTTTCCAACCGTTGTTCCACAACAAAGACCTGGCTGTGACTGACCAACACTCTGCACCTCCGCAGTCCCTCCCACTCATCATCTCTTCACAGTCAAAGTTAGTGAGCAGCAGCACTGAAGTCCCTGATTGGGTCATGTCTGAGGACGGGCTCAGTAATGGCACCTGCGAAGCTGAGACTGTCTTAGCATTACACTCTCCTGGCGACAGTGGAGATGTCAGTACTGTTGGTGGCCGCTTTGCATTGAGCAATGATGGCATGTCAGAGATTTCGAACACCGACCTCTCTCTGCCAGAGGTTTGCATTTCCACCAACAGCAATAGCTTTGAGGATGATATGAACTATGAAGTCCAGCAAGCTTATAGGATATTTACTGGCTTTCTCTTGGACAAGCACAAAGGGATAACAAGCCCGTTCCTCCATCCCATCGCCCACCAGGAGGCCCAGCATGGCATTGGAGGGGTCCGGGGCTGGGGTCAGGCACAGCTCAGGCAGTCGATGTGCTTTCGGAGGATGGAGGAGAAGTTTATCAACCAAGAGTATGAGACCATTACAGACTTTGTTGCAGACTTCAGGCTGATGTTGGAGAGCTGTTATCGCTACCACGGGGTCGACCACTGGATCTCCAAACAGGCTCAAAAGCTGGAAATCATGCTGGAGCAGAAGCTTACACTGCTGTCCAGGTAAACTTAATACAATTACACTGCTGAACAAATTGCTTAGCTGGCAAATGTCCCAAACCATAATAAAGCTGCAATCAAAGCGTTTTTTACTAAGTCATATGTCATGCATCATCGATTAATGGTGCCGGGCAACAAATGTTTTTCATGAAATATGGTTGCCACTCAGTATTTCTACAAAGTATGAATGTAAAGTGACTACTGTATAACCATTCTTATTTTATTATAATAGTTCATATCAAAATTATTATTATAATAAATGAAAGAATGGGTGTCTATTCAGCAGTATAAGGTTTTATAAACATCCTGTTATTCAAGTAAATTTACTTAGTTAATTTTTATGCATTTTGAATGGTTTTGCTGTTGGATTACTTCAGTAGTGTAGATGTAATGTCTGCTTACTTGCTTTTTGTCTCTGTTTGTCAAACCAGGAAGCTGCGAGAGAAGACGACCTTGGCAGTGACTTCTAAAGGACGTTTTGGTGCAGAAGAGGAACGGAGTTCAGGAGGCACCTCCACGAGGAGAAGACTGGCTTCTCGTAGCCTGGCTACCCTCACTGTCGGTGGGCATGAGTCTCTCATGGTCCAGACCCTTCGGCTAGAAGAGCAACAGAGAGTTAAGGATGAGAAAAGGTGAGTGAATTAAAAAAAAAATCTGTTGATTTGATTTGGGAAATATGTTAAAACCTTCTGCAAAAGTAAACTTGCCAACAATCTATATATGTTTGCTGACCTTTCAGGCAACGCGAGCTTGAGAAGAAAGAGGCAGAGGAAATGTCAGCCAAAGAGGTGGAAGAGTGGGAGCAGACTTTGCTGTCACAAGCATCCCCCTACACTGTGGACACACTTTGGGAACTCCCTGCTATAGGACATTTCCTTTGCCTGGCTCAGACTGCACTTAACCTCCCGGAGGTTGTATTTTTTGAGCTGGAGCGTTGTTTGCTCATGCCCCGCTGCAGCCCCCTCTTGTGCAAAATCATGTCTTCCCTACTGTCTCCACCCCAGCGTAGGGCCACTCTGAACCGCCGTCCGGCCCTACCTTACCGCCGCTGGGAGTCAGAGCTCAGGCAGCGGGTCATGGGATGGTACCGGGTCATTGGCGCCTCCAATGATCAGCCAGGTCGGGCTGAGCAGTTGGGACTCTGCAACCAATTTTTTAGAGTTCTCGGGGAGGTGAGTCCTTTGGAGGAGAAACCCTTTCACTTGCTGCCCTTCTACCAGCGAATGTGGCTACTGAAGGGGCTGTGTGATCATGTGTATGACACACAGAAAGATGTGCAGAATGCTCTACTGTCCCAGCCCATCCATGAATGTAGGGAGTCCATTTTGGGCTATGACAGCAAGGAGAATGCCTATATACATTTCCCACATTTCTGTGGGGCAGACTTAAGGGTCTACTGTCAGAGCCCTAGTTCACCCCCAGCTTATCCTTTCCCTTCGATATTGGTCAAAAGGGTCGAAAAGGAGCCAGGGACAGAGGGTGAAGAGTCAGATGGGATGAAGGATGAGGGGGTTAAAAGTGACAGGGATTGTTATAGAGGTGAGTCGGAGGAATTTGGAACCGGCGGAGCAGCGACACTTGGGGTTTTCAAAGGGGAAAATAGGGATGAAGAGGAAGATAAAAAAAGATTTACATCATGGTCGCTGAGAAAGGAGGAGGGGTCTGAGTCAGGGTCCACCGATGGAGACGCCTATGAAGACTCTAAATTTGACTTAAAAATACACTGTAACTCTCTATCTCTTCCGCACACTAGTCCGATTGGGCGAAGGGGTGTGAAAATGAATTTGAATGAGGGGATTGGAGAATTGGAGCACCAATCCAAGCGACTCCCATTAAAACAGGAGCAGGGCTTCTCATTGAGTTCAATTCGCACCATTAAAGTAGGGACACAGGAGCCCTGTCTGAGTGTGGGGGAACACAGCTACACAGGGAGGTCGCCTGCTCGCTTAGTGACTCTGGCCTCTCCAACCAAATCAGTGGGATGCGAAATGGATGGCCGAAGTCCCAGCCAGGGACAACAAATATCTTCCTGTTTGCACTGTTGTAAAATCAAAACTAGTAATGTTAAATATGAGGAGCACGAGTGCTTCTGTGGCACATCAGGGGTAGCAACACCACTGTCTTCTGAGAGTGCTCAAAACTCATGTGAAGAGAGGGTGAATGACAAAATCTGGAGTAAAAAAAAAAAGCGGAAGAAAAAACGAGGGAGGGACCAGCTGCCGAGGGTGAAAGGAGAGCACAAGCAGCTGCAGCACGTGGACAGGATGAGGTTTTCCCCAGCTGAGGCTGCCAAGTCTGCAGTGCGGAGAGTTGCCACAACGATCAAAAGAAAAGACAAGAAGAAAAAACATAAAACAGGTGAGAAACACAAACATCTTACTGTTGATGTTAGTCTAATGGTATCTTTGGGTATTGCATCAAGTTAATGACTTGGTGTATATTCATAGTCACAATGCTTTATCTGATGTTTTGGGATATTTTATCGATTTTAAAAAGAAAAATAACTATTTGGTATATGTTATCTTGTTGAAAGGAACCAAGCTTGAATCTTCTAAGAAAATTAAAGATGAACCTCCAGTTGAGCCATCATTTAAGGTAGTCACACTCTTGCTATCATATATGCCCTCATGTCTTTGCAGTGCATATTTAATGCTGTATCAAATTATTAAAGTAAAAAATAACATAACCATCATTTATTTAAGTGTCACCATTGTTCAGCCCCTCTTTTATCTTGTTTCTATTTCTTTATAAAGATTTTCTTAATTGATCTGTGATTTATCCTTTGTAGTTGGTATGCACCAGTCTCGAGGAACTGCGAGAGCTTATCAGTAAGACAGAAGATGAGCTTGATGACCTGGAAAGCACCAAGAAGAGATTGGTAGGTGACAATCATAGTTATGTCAAGAGGATGTACTGTCGTATTTTAGAGCCTTCTGTATATGGTGGTGGAGAATATAATGTACGCACACATTTTCCCCACATTTTAATAAATTTGCGACTTGAATATAGTTTTCTTTGAATGTTTTAACTTACAGGGTCGGTGGTATAATAGGAGAGAATCGGTAAAAGACCTCCACAGCACTCTAATCAGATTACTGAATGAACTTTCACCCTGGGAACCCAAACTTGTTAAAGCCTACCAAAGGAACAGGTACTTCTCATTTGACATCTAATAGATAATTGGATCAAGTCTTAGGAAAAAAATCTTTGGTCGAAGCTTCGTCCTGATAGTAATTCTTAATCTTGTACCATTGACCAGCACAAATCATAGTCACAACAATTTCTATAAATATCTCTTTGCATCATATTATCATTTCTGGACTAGAGACAAAACTATGCTTTTTTATTTCTGTTTTTGTTTCTCAGGCTTCGTTTGAAGAAGGAATTTGATGATTTTAAGAAGCACCCAGACTACAATAACTTTGTGCGTGAGGAGTGTATTTCATCATCTTCATCATCAGATGATGACGAAGAGAGTGCTTTCGGGAAGGAGTTGTGTTCACTCTCAGATCATTATAGAAGAACAGAAGAGGAAGACCTGGAACATATGGTTCCCAGGGGTCTTTGGTGTGGAGGTAAAGTTATTAAACTATAATATTTTAATTTTGACTGTTATGATAAAGATTTAAATAGTGTTTTTCTGGTTCTCAAGACTGCATTTCAGTCCAATGACACAATTCTGTTAATTTCACTGTCCCAGAGGAAATATAGCTAATGTACCTGTAGAACCTGTATAGATGGCTAATTGATCAGTGCATCCCTAATAGGCATCTCTATTATGTTCTCAGCAAGCACCAGGGAGTTTGTGCCTGAGTCTTCTGGAGAAAGAACGGTAACCTACATAACTCCCAGCCACCTAAAATGCCCTCCAACCAGCACAGAGAAAGGCATCAGTCTGCTGCCAAGATTTCAGAGTGACGGCAGTAATATTACTTATAACCCTGGCTCCGGGCCACTGTTTAGTTCTGAACTGATCTCATCAAATCAATCAAGGGATTCAAACTCAGCATGGGAAACAAGGGTCCCAGCTGAGACTTCACTTTCACCCCAAACACCAATCCTCAACCCTACCACCGGACTACCTAAGGGCTACACGCCCATCCCAACCCTGCTGGCTAAGAGTGTGGGG
Organism: Ammodytes marinus; assembly: GCF_949987685.1. Lineage (NCBI taxonomy): Eukaryota > Metazoa > Chordata > Actinopteri > Uranoscopiformes > Ammodytidae > Ammodytes > Ammodytes marinus. The sequence goes on from NC_137222.1 coordinate 11,528,042, forward strand.
AACAAAGTGACCTTAATGAAACGGCCTGCCGATTGCCCAGGGGTCAACAACATGAATAGACAGAGGAAAGGGTCCTTGGTCTCCCAGCCTACCTCTGCATTGATTACCACAAAACCTTCTAAAGCACAAAGTTCTCCATCCAGTTCTCAGCTAAACTCACTACAACCGATGGAAGAAAAAAGGAAGACAGGGTTGGCCTCGGTGACAGCAGCTCTTCCTAAATCACCACAGGCCAAAACAACTCAGACTGTACCAAAAGGTCCTGTCGAAGTGGTGTACAAGGTTCCTGAGAGGATGGGACACCTTGTGAGGCAAGATGGCAGCAGTCCAGTCAAGATCTCTGTTCATCCAGTCGTGGACCAGCACACTGGTGAAAAAATCATGCAGCAAGTGGTTATTCTGCCTCCTAACCTTCTCATTAAAAATACTGAAGGAACTGTGTCTTCTTTAAATCAACAACAGTCTAAGGGCAATCAGGTCCCAGTTTCCAAAGTATCCAGCCCCTTATGTATGTCCACCAACATATCTGGGTTCACCATTCCCGAAAACAGAATACCTGTTCAGCAAGTAGCTCCCCTTAAAGATACCAGGGCAGTGAGGACCCCTTCTCTTCCTGTTTTCCCTTATGTGCAACAGGGTTCCCCAAATGTAACAGCAGTCAAGGGGGCACAAGTCAGCAGTACCCAAGTTAGCAGAAACCCCTCTCCCATCACAACTCCTTCTAGTGCAGTTTCCTCTGAACCTATTACATCTACAGTCCCTAAACAGGAGCTTAAGACTGTGTGTATCCGTGACTCACAGTCGATCCTGGTTACAACTAGAGGAGGTAACACGGGCATCGTCAAAGTCCAGACATCCTCAGACCAGCTTGGTTCTTTGTCGACCAGTCCAGTCATCACAATCTCACCTCAATTTAAAGCTTTCCTTGTGTCCAAGACATCACAGACTCCTTGTCCACCAGCTTCCTCTCAGACTTCCCCTTGTACAATACCAGCAGTGACAAGTATTTCTGTGGCGCAACCTCAAAGGCAGGATCCTTCATTATTTATTTCTCCTTCCACCATCACAACTCCCATGCTCACCACCGTCACTGGTAGCATTCCTGTTAAAGGCCCAGGAAGCCAGACAGTAAGTTCAAACACCTCAGCTGGTTCTACATTTGCAACAAAGATTGACCAGCTAGGGCAGACAGCTGCAGCTGGTTCTCGTTTTCAAACTTCTTTATTAAAACACACTGTTGTGAGTGGTTCTGGTGTTCCCCAAGTTCTCAGACAAGCAGAATTAATTAGCAAGACTGGTATGAAACGGGCCATTGTAGATGATGGATCCCAAGTTACTAAATTCATCCTGGTTACTCCTTCTTCCTCCACCTCCACTGTAGCCTTATCAAAAGGTACACCCTCTTCCACAAAATCCCTCCCTGCCTCAAGAGTCATGTTTATCAGCCAACCCACAGCAACATCATCCACAACCTCCATGGAAAGTGTCTCAATGCATGCAATAGCAAGTGTGGCTAGTGGACAGCCGCTGACCAACTCACTATCAAGTCAGACTCTAAAGATGGGATTATGCCCCGGCCAACCACTTGGTGGTGTCAACTCGGAAGCATTGTCTAATGTCAAGAACATCACTCTGCCCTCAGGTATGTTTGATGTGATGTTTTTCTTGAAATCTCATTCTCATTATATATCTTGTGTATCTTGTGTTTGATTGAGTGCATTTAAAAACACTGTCTGGGACATTATTCATTTGTCATAATGAATGAAAGTCATAATGGAATGTGAAGCAATTTTCATTCTTGTATTAAAGTGAGCATACTAAATGTAGCTCTTATCAATGAGCTATTGAAGAATATATTGTTCTTGTGTTTCCAGGGGTTCAAATCCAGTTGTCCGGGAAGACGACAACCATTGGACAAACCATTGGTGCCCTGTCACGTTCTCCTACCAAGAGTACACCAGTGTTTGTCTCAGGCACAGGACGTTCAACAGTCACCACCACTGGACTGGCCCCAGTCACAAGTTCCAATAGCATCAACATGTGTTCTGCCCAGATTGCCTCTCTGACCACCAGCTCTCAGCTCCAGGGTATCCCATCCTTCCCATTGATCTCCCAACCAGGCTCTTCCACATCCTTTGCTGCCACAATGCCTACAGGAAACATGATCAAGAAGGACCTTGGTATGCATCCAAGTATATTGTCAAGCAACTTTCCTGCTCAGGTAACCACTTCTGTGCAGAGTAGCCGAGCCCCAATCTCCACATCCACTCCTGTCCAAAGTGGCATTGGTGAGGAAACAACTCCCTTCTCATCTTCCTCTCAACTTGCTCTCAAGAAACAAAAACTGATCTCTTCGGCGGCAACCACCAATACCCCATTCACCACCTCTGCTACCGGCACAATCCAGCAGAGGATAGTCATCAACACATCAACACCCCTTGCTGCTGGCACACAGATCCTCCTTAACAATACACGTTTTGTAGTCCCTCCCCAGGGTTTGGGTCCAGGAAGCCACGTCCTTATCTTCTCTAGCCCTCCACTACAACAAGTGCCTACTGTCAGTGCTAACAGCACTGGAGCATCAGAACCTACCCAAGGGCCAAGCCATGTCACTTTAGCTCCTCAAGCACCAGTTTTACCCGAAACCCAGGCCAGGCTGCCTGGTGTGCCAGCTGTAAGTTCTTCTTTTGTAGCATACACACCTGCTGTTGGTCCATCATTGCTAGCAACCACTCCCAATGTCACACCAGTCAGATTAACCGGAACACCTGGCTTTGCCTCCACATTGTTACCCAGTAAAACAAATGTAGTGTCTGCTCTGCCTAGGTTACCCATGGCACAGGCAGTGAACTTTGCATCACCTTCAGTAGGTACACCCACTCTGCTCTCACAGCCAAGGTTAGTTAGTGCACCAGCCCTAGTTTCTCCAGTAGTAACCAGTGCCCCTGTTCAAAGCTCAGCACTAACAACAATCAGGTCAGCTACTAGAACACCTATGCGAGCTGAATGTTCCAACATGTCACCTATAGTAGCAACCCACCTGTCCAGATTGTCAGCTCCTCTATCATCTTTGCCTGATTTACCCAGTCCATCAACTGTTGCCTTATCCAGCCCTTTCATACCAGTTTCCACACCCCTCTCAGCTGCAACTCCTGTGGTAGCAGGCACACCAGCTTTGAATTTTTCTCTTCCTGCCCAGCAGGTGGTTTCAGTGACATCCACAGGCCCAGGTATACAGCCCCAGCAGACTGCAGTTGGAATTGCTGCATCCACTGCTCTATCAAAGGCTTTTGTGCATGCGAGACTCGGCAGCACATCAATCAAAAATACTGTTCCTGAAGTCATGCAACCAGTGCTTGCTGGCACACGGACACAAGTATTGCCAACAGTTGCTGTCCCACCGATTGTAAGTTCAGTTTCCAGGATACAGACACTGCCAATTGCTACTGTTCCACCAATCGGTAGCAATGTCAACAACTTTCAAACACCACCTGTGGTGACTACACCTTCATCCAGCACTGTCATAAACAACACCATCCACCCACCTCTCAATCTGACCAATCAAGCACTTGAAAAGCACTCTCTGCAGAACTCATCCTTAGGTATGCATACCAAGGTAGCATCCAAGATACTCATTAGTCCTGTTGCTGCTGTTTTGAACACAGTTCAGTGCCGGGTCAATCCAGCAGAGCTGACTGCCTGCCCCAAACCACTGGATGCACTGGTGGTTTCCCCCAACAGTTCCACTGAAGCACTACACACACATGATTCCTCTTTACAGCCTTCACAGACAGACAGAAAGTGCACCAATTAACAAAGACTCTGCCAGTTACGTGAGGACTCAAGTAGTGAGATGCCACTTTTGAGCTGCTTAGTTTTTCTGATAATCCTGGGGTTTAAGGACTGCTTTCCTGTTGTAGTTTTAATTGTAGCCTACATTTAGTAACTGTAGGAGGGTATAACCTCTGGTCAGATCATATTATAGGTAAACAGTACGCTCATGGGATGTACTGGATATGTAAGCTGTGATGTTTTTCTTAAGTGAAAACGTAAGATTTCTCTCTGATGAATGTTATGGACACTTTCCTGTCCCTTTTTTCTTTTTTTTTTACTTCATGGCCAGTAATGACAACTGTTATAACTAATCAGTAGAAGGGTAGATAAAATAAATTTCAACTTAACCTTTTCAATGCCATTGAATACTGTTTCAAGAAGTAATTATTGGTACAACTTATTCTACTTTATCTGTCAGTTTGAATAATACAACTGTTTGTATCCAGATTCTGTCACTTTGTCCTTTTTTTTTAACTAGAAACCGTTTGAAAGTTACAATTTTCGAAATACAAATAAACTCATAGATGAATTTGTACTACGCTTAAGCCTATAACATGTTTTTGAAGTCACATTTATTTATTTTTACCATATAGATTTTTTTCAAAGAGATTTACTAGGTTTATTTTCATTGAACAAATGTGGACGTTTCTGCATGAAAATAAACAATGCGACTGTCCCCGACAAGTGTGTTTGAGCTGCTGCTGGATACACAGGTTCTTGTGAAATGTTTTTATTGTTTATTGAAACAACTTACAGTATATACATTGTGTTCATTCATTTTAATAGGTTTACAAAGTGAGGGATACAGTAGTTAAACCTATTGGTATATTTAACTACGAAGCATAGTGACAGTGACAGTCATCTGACAGTCTTCGACAGATGTCCTTTAAGGGGAATATGGTGGAGGCAGCGGCCCGGAGGAAATCTTTTCATAGGCTGGAGGAGCATTAGGAACCTGAAGAAGAGTGGAACAGATGCATCCAAATCAAACATCTGAAACTTTGGAGAAAAATCTGACACTCTGACTTATTGAGACAGAATCCGTAATTTGTTCATACAGTGTTGAATAGTCAACCCAACATTGCCTTTTGGGTGACTATATCATGTCAAAAGAAAAACAGTGGGTGGTTGAGCATGGTTTAATGCTATTTTCTCTTTTAGAACTTCGGTAACTTCTGCAGTAGAAAAGGATTGGAATTGATAGGGTTTTTTTTTGCTTTTGTAACTTCATCTCATATGATAGGGTACTGATTTGATCCTCCTCCCATCACTTTTACCACACACGGACACACAGACCTCCCTTGGGAATTCAACATTCGCAATACCTACCCTTGGTCTGGTGACACAATAATCTCCACTTCAGGCACCCATTGCATCATCATCACATGTTTTAGTATGTGTTCTGCGCCCTGAGGCTTCGTTCTAAGAAGTACCCTTTGTCATGGACTTTAGGTTGCAATTATGCACTAGTTAACGGTTGATTGGAAATGTATTTAAATAAGTTTACTTCCTTTGTGTCTAGCTGTTGAAAGTGTAATCAATATTATTCATGACATTAAAAATTCTTGACTTGAGAGGGAGAAAAATGTGAAACTCAAAAAAGTTAGACATGGGGTATCTGCCAGTCCCTTACCGCGGGTCGGAAGCTGCCAAAGTCAGTTAGACCCATCTTGTTTTCTGTTGAAGGTCCTGCCTCTGCGTATTGGCCTCCTGTGTAACCTGGTGACCCTGATCTCGGGGTCTGCAGAGGACAGAAAGATGTGTAAAGAGTTATGGAGAAAATGGCAAGTTGAGGACAGAGTGATCATTGGAGAAGAAGAGGGAAAAGGAACAAAGCTAGAGGGAGCTTGTTAATCAATTGACAGAATTTTCTTGAAAGAAAATATGACGCTCTCACCCTGATTATTTTGTAGCCACTTCTCTTCTTGAAGTACCAACAGCCGATGATGAAGAGAGCTGCCAGGATAACCACCAGCAGAACTATGCCCACTGCCCTGTGGTGCACAACACAATTCATATATGGAGACATAGAGATTTCACTTTGTTATCAATTGTATTTGAATCACTACAACATAAGGAACACCTATGGGGAAAACATTGTACAACTAAGGCATTTATCCCTGTTTTTTTTTAATAGAGTGAACACATACTCCTCAGCTCTGACGTATCCTCGCCGGCCGCTGGAAAAATAAATGTTGAAGTCTCCACGAGGCATCCCGTCTGTACGATTACACAGCATCAAGCTGAAAGTCAACAGAAAATCACTTTAGGAAGTACAATGTTGTAACAAAGTAACTATTTAAAACTGGTTAAAAATCACTCTTATTTTCATTGTGTAAATATTAGTAAGAATGGCTTATCTATGGTTTAATCATTTTTGTTTTGTTTTGTTTTGTTTTGTTTTGTTTATTGTATCTTATTTTGTTCATTGTATCTCATTAAGATAAAGAAAATGAAAGCTATAAAATATATCATAATTATCTATTTTGTAACATTACATTTTTTATCATTTTTGGTAACATGTTGATTTTGAACCATCCAGTTCATGCGTCAAAACTGCGCGTCAAATGCCAAAATTGTCACTGAAATGTTAAGTGTTTATAAATAGTTAGTAGTAATGTCGAAATCGAAAAAAATCCTATCTATTGTATAAGTGGGTCTGCTCTGCTTCTTGATAGCGATGTCAATTACGATAGGCTATATAATTGTCTGATAGGTGACCTAAAGTAGCCATCAATTGATACTCCGTCTACTGCAGCCTATAATCTATCCGGTCTGATCAGGGTAAAAGGCTTGGAACTCATCTTTTTATAAAAAAGTAGGCGAACTCTTTGCAAAATACGAAATATTCTACAGATAAATGCATAAGACAAAAAAGATACAATCTTACCGAATTGAATAATTAGATCGCAGAGAACAGTTCCTCTGGTTGTGATGCTTGCTCAGGAAGACTTGGTCCAAGGAGCACTGTGCTTTTTCACTCCTCAAAGGTATTTGCCTCAGTGTGCAGGAGAGCAGCGAGGGGCTGAACAATCCTCATGACCGTCACGGGTTAGAGGCTCATGGTTAAACCCATTGAAGCAGACTAATTACCGTGAAACCCTGCGGTCCTGAACGCAACATTAATATCAACACGTGAAAGAAAAGGCGTCAGCTGCTGGCTTTCCAGCTTTTCGTATGACTGTTTGTGTGTGTGTGTGTACTTTGTTATATTCACAAATAGGCTATCTGATTTCATAGGCCTCATAATAAACATAACAAGCTGCAAGTACCATGGAAATGGTCTATAGCCTAATGGTTTTATCATAAAACATAGGCCTAGCCTACAGTCAGACAATAGGCCTGTTATAAAATATACAATTGGGTCATACATAGATAGTATAAGAGGTCATATATCTAAATATAGGCAAATAATCAAATGCTGCTGAGTTAAAGAACCTAAAACCAATATTTGAGTTGTGCTGTTCAAAAACACTGACAGAAAAAAAAAATACTAATGCTAATGCGATTTAAATAATAAAAGCATTTTTTGGTAATTAAGCAAAAATGCTTTAAAACAAGAGTAAAATACAACACTTATAGATCACTTTGTCTTTCTGAAATAATTAGATGTACAGTACATGCTCTACTCTCAGTGGAAAAAACAATAGAAACATGTCAGCTTTATAACATTTTGCTTTAAGGCAAATTATTAATTCACATTAAAAGGATGATAGGCTTAATGAGATTTCTATTATTGTGTATAATATATTGAACAACAAATTAATGATTCAAGATTATATTTTGTCAAATCGCTGTCAACGTAGGACCACTTAGCCTACAACAAAGAGCAAAACATAAAGATAAAATAAAAATGTTACCTGTGTGATGGAAACTGATATTTAAGTTTCCTGATACCTGTGATATTGAGGTCTAATAACATTGACTTGACTTGACATGTCTGTTTTAATTCAGGGTATTCATGGGCATTTTCTGTTTTTCACCTGCACTCTATAAAGCTTATTAGAAAATCCGGAAATCTGCCAAAGAGTAGGCTAAGTGTCACTAGTAAAAATAAAAATACATCGCATATTACAGTATGTTGTTATGATTAATTTAAATCTCCAAAAAGTCAACCTTTTCAGAGGAATAGAGGCTCAGGCTGGTCTCTATTCACCTCATTCAATCTCCAAAGTTTCAAGTTGCCAGCCTGCGAAGTTTAAAGTAAACTGGCTGCAGAGAGAGTCATGAAGGCATCCTTATCAGCATCTGAAAAGTAAAGTATTTTCTTGAGGTAATTCTGCCCTTTGTGTTTAAAAATCCCCCCAATTGATCTTTATTTATGTTTTCATCATTCCAGTGGTTGCCTATATGTCCTCAGAATGGAAATGGAAAGGTCTAAAATATGAAGGGTATCCTAACAAGCAGGCACCCAGACAATAGCCTCAGATTAAAAAAAAAAAAAAAAAAAAGTAAACAGTGAAGAGACAGGGGAAAGTTTGCTTCTACAAAAACAACAAAACATTTATCCACAAGAGGGAGACCAAACCCTGTGTGTAAAATCTCATCAGTCTTGATATGTCTCAAGTCATATTTGCCTATTCGATAGAGTGAATGTTTTCAATAGCCTAATCCAATAGTCTGCGTGTCTCTACATTCCTTAGGCTAATAGTTTGGAGTAGGCGTGTAAAAAAAAAGATGCAGATGAGGTCATGCTGGGTACGTTTTAGGCTATGTGGGAAGCAGTCAGCTGATTGGCTGATTGTTGAACATGTTTGTTGTGATCGTGACAAGCCTGCATACCTACCTACCTACCTACGCCACTTCCCTGGCTGAACTGACAAATGGGCCTACGGATTTGTTAAAAGAAAAAGTGAATGAAATCTAGTCCGAGAAATTGTCTATAGGCTACCATAACTTCTTTGTTGGATTGAGAAGTGACTAAATTCCCTCTGTTTGTGCAGAACAATGTGGGTAAGATGCGACGACTTAGTTCTGTTAAAGCTTTAGAGCTCCAGATGTAGGCTAAACAACACACAGCAATAGGCTATGCTGCTAAACCCGAAGAATACTCTTTTAATTATCACTGGATTTAATTATTTCCACGTGTTATTCTTATATTTGAAATGTCTGTTGCTGGCAAACCACAATAAAAATAACATTCAAGGATCACCAGAGCGAGACGTTTTCGCGCCGCGGACACTTGGCGACATGAATAGGGACTCATGTCTGTCACACACTCGTGTTATAAACATTAGTTAGCTCGGCTCCCCACCGGTTGAGGGAGTTATTGCTTATTCCGGTTCTTCCGGTCGGCATTTTGAAAGAGAGATAGACAGGGACAGGGTTAGGGGGTAGAGTAGATACCGTGGATTCCCCCTGTATCTCTGATTTTTTTTTACCAAACCGGTAGCAGCAAAAACAAAACCTTCAGCTTTTGTTAAATTAGAAAAAAACGTCGTCTGATGAGGCCGATTTGAAGAGGGGATGCTCTTTTCCCCCTCGCATCAAATATGTTCGCCGTAAGGAATAAGAAAATCCCCCAGTCCTCCCGACGGGAATCACTGCCGCTGTTGTGTTAGCTATCAGTCGGCGGAGCTGTTTGAACAGTGGGACCGAGAGGGAGCTAGAGACTCTTTTTCCCCCAGCTCCAGCTGCCATCCTACTCCTGCTCTTCTTGCTCCTGCTCCTCCCCCTCCCCATTCCTCCTCCCTCCTCCTCCACCAGAACCACTTCTCTTTCTCATCACATCCAGAGGTAAATAAGCCAGATTCAACCATAACAATCTTTTTTCCCCTCAGACAAATTGTACGCCCCTCCCGAGTGTTTCCCGCGGTGTCAGACGCAAGTGGGTCAGCCGTTGTGAGCCGTTAACGGGATCAGCCCAGGGGGATCATTCTGATTTGTGATGGGGTCTTTTGCTTTGTACCCCTGCCTCCCTGGCGTCGGGTCGGGGTTACGCTTCCTTAGGCAAGTCCGAGGTCCACTTTTGTGAGTCAGAGATGCGTCGACGAAGGCCATAGCAAGTGTGAGGTGAAAATCTAAAACCCACACGTCTGATAAGAAAAGAGCGATACAGAGTAGGCGACCCGCGGCTAAACTGGGGCTTGATGCACTCCTGGTGATGCTAGCTTAGGCAACTTACAGATACCTTGCCAGCTAGCTTACGCTAGCTACATCTCCAGTTGTTGCTAGCCGGCTAACCCCGAGTTGATTTCAGACACTCTCGCGTACGTTGTTAATGCTGCTAGTCATGTTAGCAAGTGTCTTGTAACCGTAACGCCAATATATTAATAAGAGAGTAATAATACAGTCGTGTGTGTCGCTAAGAAGAGCTAATGTCGCTGTTATTTGTTTGGACAGTCCCGGAAACCTCAACTGACACAGTAACAAAAGAAATACTTTGAGATATAAGAAACGTTATAGGGGGTTTCTGAATTGCTTTCGGGTTTTGTTTTGTTACTCAGGTTTCAGCTGCGAACAATAATATATAGAAACGAAACAAAAAAACAACTCAGACAAGCTCACGTTTGAGGTGAGGAATGCTTATTGACAGAATATTTCTAACTTTTTTTTTCATTTACGTTGATTCAGTCGTTGATAGATATGTGCCCGTGAGTCTACTTATTGCATCCTCGCGAGAGCTAAAATGATTGTTGATTGTATGTTTCTGTAGCAATGGCACGTTCTTCTGGTAGCAGGTTGAAACACCATGTTAATTTACAGAGTGGGGAGAAAAATTACCAGGAAAAGAGATGGTTTTGGACACAAGAAGTTATTATAAATCAATAACGTCTAAAGACGTGCCCAGGCTGGCTACAAGGCCTATATTAACTGTGTATGTCAGAGGAGCATACATGCTGGCAGTGTAATATTGCACACTTTAAAGCTGACACATTTTTTAATCCCCATCCCAGAAGAGGAAGCACACTGTGGCTATTACAAAAAACACTTTGCTATCTCCTTATACTCACTATTCTATTAGGAATAGTGCTGCAGGTAATGGCATCCAACCTTGTTGACAGTGAACATTTCTGTGAGAGTGTCTGTTGCCACATTTTTTTGTTTTGTTTTGTTTTTGTCTCTGCAGCATTATGGAGATGTGAGGAATAGGAAAAGATTGGTGATATTGAGCAGCCTGTGCATTGACACGACCTCTTGACCTCATCTTCAGCATGAATGGTGATATGCCTCATGTTCCCATCACTACTCTTGCTGGAATTGCTAGCCTGACAGACTGTAAGTTCAACATCATCTCTCTAATGCTGTCCACACAGCCTACTAACACCCATTGCCAAGATGTTGCAAGGCTAAGGAATACTTGATTGCCAAACAGGCCTTACATTTACTGCCTGTGTAGTTACACCAGAAGCTAAATACTGGAAAAATTACGGTGCTTCTCATTATTGGGGATTCCAGGGCATACAGAAGTGAAGTGGGTAATACTTCTGAATTTGGGGAGCTGTAGGATCAGATACAGACCACAAACCAGCATTAATAAGATTAAAGATAAATGAATAACTGTTAAAACAGTGGAACAGAATACATCTCACAAATATATGTAAGAATGTACCTTTCTTCACTGTGATCTTACCATAATTAAACGTAAGGCCTTTTGTTTAAGTGAGAGGAAGCATGTTGTATACATCATTACATTATATTGTTTTTGCTTTAATGTATAAGTTAGGCATGTATTCTGAGGCTTTCAGAATGTTTATCCTTATAAGAAGTGTTATACACATCAAACCAATTACTTTATTGTGCCAGAAAATATAAACATAACATATCAAGTTTGAGTACTAACATACTAACTGAACAAATCATTGATATTTGGCACCACAGTAAGTTGCATGTTTTTAAATGTTTAATTCCAACATACACACATTTTTGCTTATACTAAGCTTTTTCCCAAACAGCCATCCTGCTTCCTTTTCATATTTCACCCGACCTACATTTTCTTTCTTTCGTCCTTTTAGTGTTGAACCAGCTGCCCTTGCCTTCTCCTCTCCCTGCCACCACTGCTAAGAGTCTGCTCTACAATGGAAGGATCTCCGAAGAGGTCAGTAGCGTGCTGGTGTGTCGGGACGAGAATCTGGTGACTCAGCTGGCACAGAGCCTTAACCAGGTGTCCACCGAACACATGTGAGTACCACTCACCCATCTTCCACATCACACTGAGCTTTTAGAAGAGAGTTTAAGTTTAAGGGAGGTAAAAAATGTCCATAGATAGCTATCTCAAAAGGTTTGTAAAGGTATGCTAACTCTAAATTTGTTTGTGATGTAAGGAAGAAAATCATTGTTTTTAAGTCGTCAGCAGTGTTAATGGAAAGCTTTATCAAGTGTTGTTTGACTATTACTTTTACGAAGAAGTGAAGTCAGGCGTTGCTGCTTCAATTTCCCTGATCACACTTCACTCATTGCTTTACATACTGTATAAGAAATTATTCTCCACTTTTTCCAGCTTCACCAAAAATGTTAATTGAGACGGGAAGGAATTAGAATGCATTAGTCAAAACTGCATTTATGCCATCTATTATCTATTATTATATGACTGTGGACTATACATTTGTTCACTTTCCAGAGAGCTGAAGGACAACTTGGGTAATGATGAACCCGAGGGTGACATGCCAGTTCTTCTACAAACCTTGCTGTCCAGAAACCCCAAAATCTTTGGGGACAAAGGTATGCCAACCTAGTTCAAGGTTTGGGCTGGTAAGGAGGAGATGTTTAGCCATCACTGTTGACTCTGCAGTTGACCTCAGTGCTTACTCTCTCTCTTACTGGCTATACTGTTGGCTTCCACTGTAACTTATTATTCACATGAGTGAATTTTTAAATTGTAATTTTTAAAAAGCTGTGAGCACCAAAATGGAATTCCATTCACCTCCATCGTGTTTGGGTAGCGGAACAAATATCCATGGCATATTAGGGTTAAGTGAGATAGTATGTGTATTTTTTAGTTATTTCGATGAAAAATCATTTATTATGTGTGTTCACTGGACACACACACACACACACACACACACACACACACACACACACACACACACACACACACACGTGAAATATACTTATTTTGTATCTCTTAAAATCTCCATGGGTGGGAATAAAGCTTTGTTTACAGCTCCAGTTAATATGATAAACACAACTTGATAGTTAACTTTTGATTAGGATTTTAAAATTATACTTTCTTAGAATAATTTGGAATGTGAATTTTGATGCGTCTCAGTTTCGGAAGCGATGTCCTAGAAAAATCAAACTCTGTTCGAAAAAATAAAAGACACAGTTTCGCAAAGCGAAACTACGGCGTTGATGTGGAAGCTTGTATTGACTCCGTATACGTTCGGTAATTATTAATAACGCGCAAATTAATCGCACAAATAAAACACGCCCGGTGTGCAAAGGCCTTAAGACGAACAAACAAATGAAATGTATTGCTTTTATCATTTGTGCTGTTTTAGGTAGCTGTAGGAACAAAGTGCTTCCTTAGTGCTGGTGTGGTTGGTGGTATATCATCCACCCCATTTACAGTTTATAGTAGGTGAATCATGGAGACAGGGCAGGGTTTCCCCTAGAAAAGTTGTTAGGCTTTTTCAGCAACAGTTTTGCAGGATTTGGTGAAATCCTGCGTTTGCGATCATGGTTAAATGGTATTATGATTGTACTTGCTTGGTTTTCAAAGAATTTTTTTTAAAATCTAGACTTATTTCTCAATTTTAACACACAATATTTAATATTCCGCAGCTAGGGTAGGGGTTTGATCCAAACAATAACCAAAAGCGGAGTTTGATGATGTCATGGATCATAGGAACAGCTTAGATAAGAGAAAAGGGCAAGGCATTATTATATAAAATGTTTTCTCCCCTTGAAAATAAATGCATTCCTCTTAAGGCCAGGACACACCGACCCGATAATCGGCCATCGGACATGGTCGGAGAGTCTGGAGGGGGCGGGGACACGAATCTGTTTGGTGTGTTCGGTGACGTCGGCCGTCGTAGATGTCGTCAGGCTTCTTTTCAGCCGATTGAACATGTTCAATCGGCGTCGGGCAGTCTTTCAGTCGGAGCAATTTGATTGGTGGAGGGCTAGCGAATCAGTGAAGCCCAGAAGTGAGGCGGGTAGCACAAACACCTGACAGTATCGCATCGCTAACCATTGTTTTAATGTGTTTGATTGGCTGTGTTCGGAAAGCCATACTAGCGTCCTACATACTCACCATCTATACTACATACTGTCTACTCAAAGATCGATTGTGTATGCGAGGTGCGTCGAAACGTTTTCAGTTGAAGTATACTCAAGCAATAAAGAATTTCTTCTTCTTATAAGATTCAGGCCGTTTAGACGCTGTTTAGCGTATAACCGCCCTCCACAGGTTAGATATTGAACTAGATTTTTACAGTCCTGTGTTCATCATCTGTGTTTTAGACCTCTTGTTTTATAATCTAAGTAGGCCTATCTTTAAGAACACACAATCACGTTTCGTGGCGACTCAGTAATGAAACTGACAGTAGATATAATCGTTTCACTAATAAATGAAAACAGACGGTCAAAACAGCCTCCAAATCATAGATAGTATATAAAATGAGCTACAATTCTAAATACAATAAACAGTAACATGGCACACTTATTTTTAGGTAAACTCTAATTGATTATTTATTCATTTTTTCACACGTTTATGTTTTGAGGCGGAGGATCCCTCCGACGCTCTCTGTCATTCAGTTCTGATCTGATTTTATATACTATCTATGGTTCTGTCTATCTATGGTTCTATCTATCTCCACTATCAGACTGGCATCACTCATTTCACTTAGTAACTCTAATGTTGTTAGGTATATCTTCATCTCTTATCTATGAATGACTGCACGTAGGCCTACAGTTCTCAGATCGCGGACCCCAAACAATGTCCTTGCCTAGCAACTTGCTCGAAAATATTTCATTTTCCTGTGCGGGTAGAATTGACCCAGTGCATTGTGGGGCGGTTAAGTAGGAAAAGTATCCAATCGATCCATACCCAAAATCTTCCCAGAAGTTAGTACTCATCCGGGAATTTCTCACATACCCAAACTCGCATACCCAACCATCACATACTCAAATTGAAGTCAAAATGAGTATGAGTAGGACCTTAGTATGGCTTTCCGAACACAGCCTTTGTTTCGTTCAGTGAGTACTCACATGCATCAACCCTTCTTGACTGCTCGACACCATGCTCGACACTCTCTGCTAAAAATGGTGCTCTTTATGGTCCATAGATAAAAATACGTATTTGTATCTATGTTTATGGTCTAGAGAGCTGTCCCATCATTTCCGGCTTCCGTATTTTTTTGGGCCACAATACAGATTAGCACCGCCTGCTGTTATGGAGACATTACGTCCCGCGCAAGCGCAGAGCGTACGGAAAGTCAGTAGTGGGCTCGGTGTGTTCCTGGCCCTTTTTTGGCCGCGACGGGCAGACTGGAGCTGCTTGAATCGGCAGACTCCATTTTCGGAAGACGGTCGGTAGTCGGACCGGTGTGTCCTGGCCTTTACAGAGCATCAGCTTGTGACTGATGCGCTGCGAGGCATTTAAGCGCTACCTACCTTTTCCTGTCTGTTTCAAAATAAAAGTAAACTTGCGTTACGCCACTTAAATGCTTTTAATGTGAAGCTGTAGGAAATGTTCAGTTTGCATTATCAGTATCCTACTAGCTCTCTGAACATATGCATTGCATGTCCGTGGGCGTCCGGGGAAAAATAAGTAATCAATGCGTGGCATGGCGGGGGGTCAATTTAGGCATGGCGGGACACCATGGCTGTAATGCACTGGGGGAAACCCTACAGAGAAATAGAAACATCACATAATGTATAATGCAATCCAGTACGCTTAATATGGCCTCATGGCCAATGACCATATGACACATTTGATTGAGCTGGAGGCTATTGATACATTGAGCTGGAGACTGTTGATACACTGGTGATGTTATTCTATTTCACTTTCAAAATATTTTGTTTAACCTGAGCTACATTATTTCAAGAAGTGTAGATGTTATCTAATACGAATATACAACTTAGTTTCCATTACCTAGGTACAGAGGAGAGTTTTGGTACTGCAGAATTAGCTCCTTGTTTGTTTGATCTAAATTGTTGATTCTCCCCTTAACTCCTAGGTGTATTGCAGCAGCCACTGATGCAACAGTATAAGGTGTCTCAGAATCAGGTGCATGGAAGTCCAGGATCAAACTATCAGCAAACCACTGTCCCTCAAAGCCCCTCTGGGTAAGGCACCGCCAGCATATTGTCATATGATGAAGAAGCAGAAGAATCTTTGCTTCTACAAAGACTATATCTTTCTCCTCCAGGTGCTTTAACTCCCCACAGTCTGGATCAAGCACTCGGTTCGTACCCCAGCAGGAAAGCCCTATACCTAGTCCCTATACCCCTCTGAGTCCAGACTACATGCAGTACAATCCACCCAGCTATTCCCAACACCAACAGAGTCAACAAGGTGAGTACAAATTTAAGTCGGGGAAAAATGTGTTATTGGCTGCCTGCCAAACCTCTGCCAGGAACTGCAAATAGTAAACATTTGGTATTGAGGAATGACACAGGAGAGTTTTTGAATCTTCATTTGTTGTAGATTTCTTCCCTTACCGAGCATCATATAAACTCTTAAGTACCTTCAAATTCCCCCTACTAATTTTTTGAGGAAAACAAATATTATCTTTTAAAATGACACAACCTGCATGTTGGTTTCAGATAAACTTAGCAGGCTGTGAGCAATTTGCTTAAGTAATGCGTTAACACCACTAACTTTTATACACACTGAGGTGGCTGGGACTAAATTAATAAGCTGACACTCATAATGTACCATGGTAAAACTGCAGTTGTCTGTAAAGGTGGAAAATCATTCAGGTAGAGGTGAAGCATCGCAAATAATGTACCTGGATGTTTTCTTTTGCTCCCTGTTTTAGTTGCCAGCGGCGTGAGAAATATCCATGACAACAAGGGTACTGGACAGCTATCAAGTAATTCATCTAATCATAATGCAAGACCAGGCTCAGATGGAGACTACATGAACATGGCTCACAGACTGGGAAATGAGGTAATACAGATAACTGAGATATTCTGAAGTGGACCTCAGCAGACACCGACTGTTAAAGTGATAACAAATGTCCTCTGTTCCAACAGCTGAATGACCCCTCCATGAGGGCTGCCTCCTTTCCAGCTAAATCACCACAGTCTGTGTGTTCCCCTGCTGGGAGTCAAGAGCCTGCAAAAAGTACGCTTCCTTAGCAACAAGTCAATTCTTCTTCTTTTTGTGGCTCATAAAATAATGCACCTTTTGGACAATTCATTATTTGCCAAGAGATAACCTCTGATGATCACTTTTCTCGCATATGTTTTAGCAGGGTCCAGGCCTCCCCTTATCATGCAGTCACCTCCTCCACATGACGGGCCACCAGGTGCTGCTCCGGACCTGCTCTTCAGCAAAAAGAAGCAGAATGAAAGGGATAGAGAGGAAAACGAGCAGATGGACAAAAATGCCTTGTATGGCATTGTTAGTTCTCCATCAAAAGACTCTGCCAGGCTGACTCTAAAACTTACCAGAGTGAAGAGTTCAGACACCGATCAGTCTGGAGATTTCATACCCAGGGCACATCCTGACTCAGACCACGAAACTGATTTGATGAATAATAATAATAATAATCAGTTATCAAAGATTTCCCAGGACGTGTCTCACAAGTTAGGCCCAGAGGGTCAGGCAAACTGTCTGCAGCAGGTTCCTGTTCGGCCAAATACCAAGGAGACCGGAGTCATCAGTGGGGTTGTGTTTGATGATTCTGAGATAGACACACTTGTAGAGATTGAGAGAATAGAACGTGAGACGGCCAGTGAGAGGGAACGGTGGTCCAAGGAAGTCCAGGATAAAGGTATTCTGTGTATTCTGCCTTTTCCCAGTGCCTTCTTGCGTTTTCTACAGGACCTACAATAAGTTTGTGTGTGTGTATAAGGTTAAGATCTAAGAATTTCTCTTTATTGCAGATAAGCCACTGAAGAAACGGAAGCAAGACTCGTATCCTCAGGAATCCGTAGCTGATTCTGGTGACGGACCTACTGTACAAGTGGGCAACACTGACAGGAAGTTGACACCCAAGAAGACGAACGCTGCGAGTAACGGTGCCAGTCGGCCTGCTTTAATGGTCAGTATTGATCTGCAGCAAGCTGGCAGAGTGATAAGGCAGCCTGTCGTGGTCCTGGAGGCTCAGCAGTTGTGTGAGGAACGCTTACAGCACATAGTCAAGTCAAAGACTGATGGAAAAGTAGATAAAGTTGTTGAAAACAGACCTGGGATCATCAAACAGCACGCCGACAAGCCTAGGAAGTCAGGCTCAGATGGGCAACCTGAAACCCCGAAAAAGAAGAAGGAAGGTGGTCGGGAATCCAAACATAGACACGACGGCAAAACCGACAGCAGCAGCAGCAAGGGACACTCGGAGGACAGACGTCCGGAAACGCCACGGCTGAAACACGACAAAAAGTCAGACGCGCACCACAAAGAGGAAAAGAACCACAACAGTCACCGAACCCATGTCAGCCAACCTAAGACTCCGAAAACCACAAGCAAGGCAGAGCGTAACTCCAGACATGGAGAAGACAAGGACAAGGATAGAGATAGAGACAGAGACAAAGAAAGAAACAGAGAAAAAGAAAGGGACAAGGACAAAGAAATAGACAATGACAAAGAACGACACAAAGACAAGGAACAAGAAAAAGAAATAAGCCAAGAGAAAGAAAGAGACAAGGACAAGGACAAGGAGAAAGAAAGAGAGAAAGAAAAGGAAAGAGACAAAGACAAGGGGAAAGAAAGACGCAGGGACAAAGATAGAGATAGAGAAAGGGAAAAGAAAACCAAGACATTGCCAACTGAAAACTGCAATAGACACTCTCCTGAGCGCGCCACCAAACCTGATGGCCCTAGAGTGAAGCAAGATGGAAGCAGAAAGTCCACTGACCTCAATGGTCGACAAAGGACAGACAGCTCCAGCCTTCAAAAAGCCCAAAATAAGGAAGAGAGGAACAGTGGGGATGGCAAAGCGAGCGGCCAAGCTGGGAACAAACAGCAGTCACACGAGACAAAACCTAGCGAGTTCCCCTCATACCTGCTGGGTGGCAAGTCAGGAAGCTTCAAGAACTTTGTGATTCCAAAGTTGAAAAAGGACGGAAGAGAAAAAGAGCCAACTTCCCAACCCGAACTTCCGAACAAAGTGAAAGGGGTCTTTAGCGAACCCCTCGTCAGGCTGGAGAGAGTGTCATTGGTAGACAATTTAAAAAATTTAAACAAAGGCTTGAAACCTGTAGTTGTGCTGAAGAAACTCAGTATTGATGAGGTAAAACATATCATCAAGGCAAGCAGGAATGCACACAGTCCCAGATCCAGACCTTCCTTTGACAAATCAGGCAGAGGTACAATTTACTTTGTTAATTAAATATGTATGCAAATCTGTGACGTTGATCAGTGTTTTGGATTATTTATATACTTACTTTTTTTATTACCACTGTCATTCATCTAGCAAAGAGCTGTAGATTAATGAGCTACTGATGATCTTTTCTGTCTGTAGAAATGTAGATTATTCTGTGCTGAAAACTAATTCCCCTCTTGTGCTTACAGAGATGTCAAACAAGCGAAAGCACAGTACGGTCAGCAAGAAATCCAAGTATGCTGAGTTGGACTCAAGTGAAGACGATGACGATGACAATGAGTGTCAGTATGAAACCTGAACAATTCACATTCAAATAATTGGTGCTTGAAGTTCTCGAACGTTTTGATTTACCCTTGTTTCTGTTATTGTTGCAGCTTCAAGAAAAAGGTACAAGAAAGCTCACGACAAGTCATGGAAGCATGAAGAGAAAAGAGGTCTTCATAAAGCCCAACGGGGGTCCGGTAGCCGTCACCGTGAATTGAGCCCTGATGATTCAGACGATGTCTCTGGACCACCAAGCCTGAGTGATGGTGAGACTCTTTTTGCAGTGGACATAAGCAAAAGAATTAGGGATGGGCATTTTAAGAAATTCAATTGATCGATCATTGGGAAAATTAACGAGCAATTATCAAGTAATTGTTATCTTTTTTTAAATATTAAAAAATGCCAACAGAACATCCAAAATACAGCGTTTTTACCATAGACTGTATACAAGAGGTTTTTACTCAATCACATCTTTATTCCAATATCTTCTAGGCAAACAACAATCTATTAAGACAAGGCAACTTTTTAAAATAAAATAATAATAAAATGCGGCGCTGGTTAAAGCCCGAGGCTATGAGCCAACAAGGAGCCAATGCTACGATACCTTAAAAGTTTAAACACATATGCGCCTCCTAAGATGCTGCCAAAGACTGCATAAGGACACGGCATGTTTCTCTGAGTGATAAAGGACCTAACGTTACTTCATCTAATCATCATCTAAAATGTGCAAATTAGTTCCCTGATGAAGGCGAAGTAGGAAAGCATAGACGCTAAAGTTAGCCGCTAATGCTAGCGGCGCTAACGTCACACAGGGTCGGATGTAGGCTTCAATGTACAAGTGGTACATAATTCGTCCGACGCCAAACTTCTCCTTAACTTCTTCCTATTTATGTTTTGACATTACGGCAGCTCGCTCTGCCTGAGCCTGTTCTGTTGTCTCCTACTACTAGTTAAGTATCTCCCCCTGCTGGTAGGATGTTTGCTGCCCATACAGTCTTTGGTGCTGCCATATAGTGAAACTCATTGCTGTGCTGCCGGACTCACACTGCGCAACACAACGGCTATATGATCGATAACAATTTCACGTGATCGACAATATTCTTAACGAGCAATAATCGATTAATCATGCCCATCCCTAAAAAGAATACAGTCATTATGTTGTACACTGTTTTTATTTTATCATTTGTCTCTCACTGTGATTTTAAATGATTTAAACTCAATTTTAACCTTAGATATGGACAAATTAAATGTGAACTTTGTCAGACAATAAAAATGTTGATAGTTGACCAATCAGGGTAATTGTACTGTTACACTCAAGCCTTTCTATAAAATGTCCAGTGCTTGAGGGTTAGTTGCTGCTGTCAAAGATTTGATTAATGTTAAGGGTGCTACGAGGAACTTTTAAATATTTATTAAACTAATTTTTCCTCTGATGATCATAAATGACATGAAACAGCAAACAAGACAATGATTGCAAAGAATCCTATTTCATATAGTTTTTCTTAATGCCTTTGTCATGGGTCCCTCACCCTGGAACTATAGCTGGCATAGTAAAAACACTACCGCCTTTGTCCAAAGGGGGTGCAAGAATGAACAAAAACTGAAAGTTCCTCAGAGCACCTTTTTAAAGTAAATTGTTGTTTTGTTTTTGATTTTTGCTCAGTTGCCAGAAAATTGAAGAAAAAGGAGAAACAGAAAAACAGGAAGGCGCACAATTCCAGGCTTACAGCAGAGGGTAATGTTTTACAACTTTGACTTGTGTTATTATATTAGCGAACTTTACCACATTAACACATTTTATCAATCAATATGTTTACTTTTTTTTTAACAGAAGGTATGGACTCATCCACATTTAAGAGATTCACTGCCAGTATGGACAACATCATTGAGAGCCTTGAGGACGTGGACCTCACTGAAGGTACACTATAAGCGCTGCACAGTTTTCCATTTTTTCCATTGTTAAGTTTTGAAATGCCAACATAATAACTCTGTGCTTGCAAACAGATGATGACGAGATACCTCAAGAGCTCTTGCTTGGAAAGCAGCAGTTGAGTGAGCTCGGCAGTGATTCGGCTAAGATTAAAGCTATGGGCATCTTCAACAAGGTATGAGGAGTATGTTAGTGCACTGTCACATTGTAACACTCAGGTTCACAGTTGATGCCATTGTAAAGACCTTCAATTCACAGCCGCATGGATTTGAAAGTAACCAATGAAATATTTGATCCACAGCTTTCGACTAGCAAACTGGTCAAATTTTTGAATATCCTTGAGAAGAATATTCAGGACAGCGTCAAACTTTCCACATTGATGAATCATGTAAGTTGTCAGCCGGATATTATTTAATTTTGCTTTCAAAGTGATAATGTTGTTAAGTGAGTTTTATCCTTTGAGTGAGTTCTATGTATTTATCTATTTTTCTAATTGTTTTCTGACATGAAGGGTAATGACTCCATGGATGAGGAGCGTCTGTGGCGTGACCTGATCATGGAGAGGGTGACTAAGTCTGCAGATGCCTGTCTGACTGCACTTAACATCATGACATCCCCACACATGCCCAAGGCCGTGTATATAGAGGACGTGATTGAGAGGACGTTACAGTACACCAAGTACCATCTGCAAAACTCTTTGTACCCTCAGTATGACCCGGTCTACAGAGTAGATCCTTATGGAGGTCAGAACAGTTTTTTTTTCTTGTTTTATTCCAAAATTTTCTACATGTATTGAGTTTAGTAACGAGTCAAAACAGCAGAAGTTGCAATACATTCAGGGATTCACTAAAAAGATGCCATGACTTAACCTAATACATACTGAAGAAATAGTTTATCAGCTTAAGTTAACTTTTAAAAAGGTTGGCTATAAAATATTGCTTGTCCTATTGTTACGAAATCCTGTCGTTAAATCCAGAAATGTATGATCAGTGTGCACATTCAGAACCGTGTTGTTAAGGAAATTATTTAAAGGACTTACCAATCTTATTTTCCCCTTTATCGTCCACACCTAAGGTGGCATGAATACTTCAAAGTCCAAGAGAGCAAAGACCTCAACCCATAAGCAGAAGGTGGTGATCATGCTCTACAATAAAGTGTGTGATATTGTCAGCAACATCTCAGAGCTCCTGGAGATCCAGCTGCTAACTGACACCACTATTCTCCAGGTGAGACTTCATTTTTCACATTCATGACCCCATTTAACCGTGGATCTCTGAACTCTTACATTCTGATTTCTTTTGTGCTCACCTTTAGGTGTCCACCATGGGCATTACACCATTTTTTGTGGAGAATGTCAGTGAACTGCAGTTATGTGCCATCACGCTGGTGACAGCAGTAAGTAACTCATTTCAATTCTAATATAATTTTAGCATTTAATTGAGCTTTTCCTTCAGTTTTTGCTCCTGCTCAATGTCTGCTGTTATATTTTGATTTCGTTTTTTGCATTTGACTCTTTCTTAGGTGTTCTCTCGGTACGAGAAGCACAGGCAGCTCATTCTTGAAGAGATCTTCACCTCCCTGGCTAGACTGCCTACTGGTAAACGGAGCCTCAGGAACTTTAGGTAACCACAAATGAAGTGGATGTTTGTTTGATAAAAAGACATGATGTGAGAAACTGAAGTGCTCAGTCAAAGGAAGGATGCTCATCATGTCTCTCACTCCACCAGGCTAAACAGCTGTGATTCGGTTGGAGAACCTTTGTATATCCAGATGGTCACAGCATTGGTGTTTCAGCTCATCCAGTGTGTGGTACACCTTCCCTCGGAGCGGGACCCAGATGATGAACATAAAAAGAAGGTAACTTTGAAAGGACTTAACTGACATCTAAACCATATTTATCAGGAAAGAAGAATAAGTTTTGATTCAGAAATTGTGATACATATCGGGTATTTTTTTGCAGGTCGATGAAGATGTTGTTATCACAAACTCTTATGAAACAGCCATGAGGACTGCTCAGAACTTCCTATCCGTGTTTCTCAAGAAGTAAGTCATTGCTCCCAACACGAAACAACATGTGTATTCTTCACCCACTCCTGTTTAACCTCAACTCATAATCTATAGTTCTGTTCTAAGCCGCGTTTCTTTCCACCACAAGAACCAGGGTCTTAATCATATTTCCTGGAACTATGATTTCCCCAGAAAAATACCCTGCTCGGGGAGTAGTACTTTCACAAAGGTTCAGGAACCTACTTTTTAATCTGTAATAAAATGCTGTATTCTCTATATTCAAGGTGTGGCAGTAAGCAGGGAGAGGAGGACTACAGGCCTCTGTTTGAGAACTTTGTTCATGACCTGCTGTCTACAGTCAACAAGCCTGAGTGGCCTGCAGCCGAACTGCTGCTCAGTTTACTTGGCCGGCTGTTGGTGAGTAGTAACATCATTCCCTTCAAAGGTGTCGGAAATCATCTCTCTGGTAAAAATCATCTGTTTCCATTTTATTTTTGTATAGGGACAATGTAGTTTTATATAGTTCCATTACAAAGAATGTAACTGATGTCCTGCACAGAGAGTTTATAGCTTTCGCTAATCAACAACCCTTTTGTGTCCCTATTTGGGCAACTTAATCAACATACAAAGCCTTCATTGATCAACATATTAAAACCATAGTACAATACAGAATACAATAGAATACAGCAACCCACATACTGTACTATATCATCACATTACAAAACACAATAACCTGTAAGCAACGAAAGTAAGCTAAACATTTGATTTCAACAGGTAATTTGTTCTAGACTTGACAGCCCTACAATGTGGTATTTTACAATTACCATTTGAAAATTAATTTAGAAAACAGTTGACAAAAATCAGTAAATCAGGTTGTTTTTATTGTCTAGTAGTGATGCCAACGAACAGGCTTTTTATCCATTATTTTCAGAGCCTGATTTTATAAAGATGAGATATGTATAGTTGTTTAGCCCATACTGTCATGAGTTGAAGTTTGTTTTTGGTGTGACCTTCCTACTACTTATGTGCTCCAGGTGCACCAGTTCAGTAACAAGCAGACGGAAATGGCGCTCAGGGTGGCATCGCTGGACTACCTCGGCACTGTCGCTTCTCGCCTGCGTAAAGATGCTGTTACTAGCAAGATGGACCAAAAGGCCATTGACCGCATCCTCAGAGAGGTAGACTACATAATCACAGAATTATTATAACGTGTGTAAATAATCAGTGACTTTGAACTGCTTAAAAGAAGCTCTTGGATTATTGATCTCTTTACAGACTCCAGGCAGTGATGAGGTCCAGCAACTCCAGAAAGCCTTGCTAGACTACCTAAATGAGAACATTGAGACGGATCCATCTCTATTGGTCAGTGTTTGCTTTAATGCATTTGTGCAGAAATTGTGGTCAGGTTAATTATTCCCCATGGTCTGGATGGTCAGTGTTTGCATGCAGTAATATGCTCCCCTTGTACTAATATTACTCAAAGCTTTTAAGTGATTTGACTCACGGATATTGGATATTGCGGGTTTTTGGGTACAGCATAAAAGAGTCGTGGGTTAAACAGGGTTCCTTAGTGTCAGTGTGGTATTATATGCTGTAATATGCCTTAAAATAGTACAGCATTTCTCATCAAATATCTTTGCATTTGTTTCATATAGTTTGCCAGGAAGTTTTATATTGCCCAGTGGTTCAGGGACACTACGACTGAGGCAGAGAAAGCCATGAAGTCTCAAAATGATAGCGATGAGGACGTGAAGGGTCGACATCATTCCGACGAAGCTGACGCGACTGGGGAAATTATGCAGAAGGCCGAGACGCGAAAGAAATTTCTCCGCAAGGTCATGAAGGCATCGCCATCGCACTTCGCTTCTCTGAGGTAAGTTGTACTTCACTCTGGATCACTGCACTAATTTGCTACGCCGCTTGACTGGTTCACCTATCCTGGAATTAAATGGTCTCCTGGATTCTTGTTTCAGGTTAAACTCTGACACAGTAGACTATGAGGACTCCTGTCTGATTGTTAGATATCTGGCCTCTATGAGGCCGTTCTCACAGAGCTTTGATATTTATTTATCACAGGTAAGAGAATTCATTAATAATAAATGTTAGTGAGGCATTATTTTGTGTTGGCTGTCACTCACCTTTTTCTGTTGTTTAGATTCTGAGAGTTCTGGGGGAGAGTGCCATTGCAGTCAGAACTAAAGCCATGAAGTGTCTGTCTGAAGTAGTAGCTGTGGATCCAAGTATTCTGGCACGGGTAAATATTGGCTGCTACATAGCTCTTAAATCACTGGATTGATAGCAGTAACGCTAAATGGTTTTTGTCCGAAGATAAATTCGAAGAGTAGATTCTGTTTATAGTTTTAAGGTAGCAATGTGACAAAAGCAGACAATTATGCCAGTTTACGGCACTCAAACTGGCAGCCATAAGATTAAGTTATGTTTTTCTCTGCTTAACTAATCTCCCAAATGTGTTTTCCAGTTGGATATGCAGCGTGGGGTTCATTGTCGCCTCATGGACAACTCCACCAGTGTGCGAGAGGCAGCTGTGGAGCTCCTCGGCCGTTTTGTGCTAAGTCGACCGCAGCTCATTGAGCAGTACTATGATATGCTCATTGAAAGAATTTTGGTAATTTCTTTAACTTTCCTCATCACCTTCTTTATAATAGCTTTTCTGTATTATAAGTGTAGTATAAGTGTAACTTTGTTCCCGGTGGTAAAGTTTAACTCTATTTAGTCCCAGCAAGTCTTAGCACTCTTAGGGGTTTGAGGAAAAGGATCACGCAATGTCCTTCATAAAACAGGCTCATGTGGAACTCCACCCTTAATTTAAGCAAACACAGACCAAAAAGTTCATTTAAGGTTCAAAAGTTCAGCTGAGGATAAATTATCATTATTATTATTTTTTGCACACTGCCACCTAGAGATCAAATGAAGAACTGCAACCATTTGGCAGTTGCAAATGTATTGCAAAATTGCTCATGACAGTGCAGCAATCTCAAAGTAAAAAAAATATATATAAAGAAATCAAAATATGTAAACTTTTTTTTTTATCACCTTCCCTTATTCTTACTTACTTTTTTCTATCATGCATGTATTTTTTTGATAACAAAAAAAAAATGCGCTTAATAGTAAGTCTTTATAAAGTTGTCCTTGTTCCCACTTTGTCTTTATCAGGACACTGGCATAAGTGTAAGGAAGAGGGTCATTAAGATATTGAGGGATATCTGCCTGGAGCAGCCTGACTTCCACAGAATCACAGAGATGTGCGTCAAGATGATCCGAAGGGTCAACGACGAAGAGGGGATCAAGGTTTGTGTTAGCTGCATAGTAAATGTTGCTCACAGGGCAGTTTTTAGTTTTCATTATACAGTTTATATTGACTGTTAATATTAAACATCTTCTCTCCTGCAGAAACTGGTGAATGAGACATTCCAGAAACTGTGGTTCACCCCCACACCCGGTCACGACAAAGATGCCATGACCCGGAAAATCCTGAACATCACAGATGTGGTGCGTGCTATTTAGGCTTGTGACAAAAATAACTCGGCTGAAATACATTTTGAAATTGTACATTTTGATCTGGCTCATGTCATTGTTTTGATTTCATCCTAGGTATTGGCATGTAAAGACACAGGCTATGACTGGTTTGAGCAGCTCCTCCAAAATGTGAGTTGTTTACCTTGTGTGGCTGATATCTCAACAGCAGCTTTTGTATCTTTACGATAGCTGCTGTGTGCACATTTTCTCTGGCATCTTATCTATTTTCTCTATGGCAAATGTTTAGCTACTGAAGTCAGAAGAGCAAGCCTCGTACAAACCTGCCAAGAAGGCCTGTGTTCAGCTGGTGGACAATCTAGTGGAACACATACTGAAATATGAGGAGTCTCTCGCAGGTAATACAAACATATACTGTATATTAGTGTAATGTTTGCTTACCAAATTCTTGTAGCATTGCTATTGTGTTAAACATAGCAGTGCTGTGACTGTATGTATTCTGTGTCTATGTTCCAGATTGTGAGGACAAAGGGGTCAACTCAGGTCGTCTGGTCTCATGCATCACTACTCTGTATCTGTTTAGCAAGATCAGAGCACAGTTAATGGTCAAACATGCCATGACTATGCAGCCCTACTTGACCACTAAGTGCAATGTAAGTACAATGCCATTTTGTGCAGTATAAATCTATTATTGTATACCTGTTGCTTGAAAGTATGATACATCACCTGTTGAGAATGGTCTGTACAGGACAGAAATAAAAAACACCAATTTGAAGTTGTGTTATAGAACCACCTAGTGGCAGACACATGTAAACACAGTTGTTCAACACTGCCCATACCAATACCCATACTTGTGGTATTTGCGAGGAGTCAAGTTGAAATGGTTTCTGTCTAATAAAATCTAAAGGATGGGAAATTTGTCTAAATGGAATATCTATGTCAATAGTGTCAGATGATGAGTACTATTATTCTTGTGAGTTCCGTCACAAGAAACGTACATTTGCGTGATAACCACCTGTTGAAGTTCTCTCATAACTTTATAGTATTATATTCACTCTGAATCAACATGTCATAAACTTATTGGCAGTCCAAAAGACATTACTGCAGAAATCTTGACCTGTTTGGTGCAGTGGTGGTGAATTGTAAAAAAACACTTCTCTCTGAAATGAATACCGCTTCAAGTGTGCAACAAGTGTGTGAGTGTACTGTGTCATATGTTGGTATATTTTGATAAAAAGTGTTGTTCCCGTGTTGACATTTCAGACTCAGAACGACTTCATGGTGATATGTAATGTAGCAAAGATCCTGGAGCTGGCCGTCCCTCTCATGGAGCATCCGAGTGAGACGTTCCTCACCACCA
Organism: Ammodytes marinus; assembly: GCF_949987685.1. Taxonomy (NCBI): domain Eukaryota; kingdom Metazoa; phylum Chordata; class Actinopteri; order Uranoscopiformes; family Ammodytidae; genus Ammodytes; species Ammodytes marinus. Next base: position 11,556,369 of record NC_137222.1, read on the forward strand.
TAGAAGAAGACCTGATGAAGCTCATCATCAAATACGGCATGACGGTCAGTGTCATTTACAGCTTGTATCTCTCACAGATGAAAACAAAAACACACAAAACAACTGAACATGGCTGTGAAAAAAACCTACTGCTCTGAGCGTAAACATTTTTAGATTTGAGCATGCTGTCATTTGATGTGTCTGCTCCTCAGGTTGTGCAACACTGTGTCAGCTGTCTCGGTGCTGTTGTGAACAGGGTCACACACAACTACAAGTTTGTTTGGGGCTGTTTCAATCGTTACTACGGTAAGGCTAATGGGCTGTATCAGACATAATTTCTCATACCCAAAATTGTTACATACCTAGAAATAACAATGTCTGGAAAAAAAATTCAAACTGAAAAAAAAATTAAATAACATGAACATTGTTGTTACGTTATTAACCCTTAAATTAAAAGGTTATATATTAAGCTTGGAGCACACACCGAATAGGGCTTTATCTAAAGTATCAGTATTGTTGGTTTTCTCTTAAAATGTGCATTATTTTATAGGAGCTCTAGCAAAACTGAAGACACAGCACCAAGAGGACCCCAATAGCTCCTCTCTAGCTACTAACAAACCAACTCTCCTGCGCTCACTGTTTACTGTGGGCGCTCTCTGTCGACACTTTGATTTTGACCAAGAGGACTACAAGGGTGCAAGCAAGGTAAACACCAGAAATCTGCTTAAGTTATCTGCAAAACTACTGTAGAACGTTTTCTGATGGCTTGGCCACCGCCTCCTGTTTCTCTTAGATTGTCATCAAGGACAAAGTGTTGGAGCTTCTGTTGTACTTCACCACTCATGAAGATGAGGAGGTCCAGATCAAGGCCATCATAGGTCTAGGTAAGTTGCAACTCATTTCAGACTATCCTACCATGCTATCCCTGTATAGTATGTAATCTACTGGTTGCTACTTCTGCTCTTTTTATTTGCCTGTATTTGACGCCCGTATCCATATGATTTCCATTGTCTCAAGGCTTCCAGTTCATCATGCACCCAGAGCTCATGTTTGTGCAGGACGTGAAGGTTCTGTATAACAATACCCTGTCAGAGGAAAGCAGTCAGATCAATCGTAAGATCCAGGTGCTAAAAAACCTGCAGACATACCTGTCAGAGGAGGACTCGCGAATGCAGGTGGCTGATCAGCAATGTAAGTTTAAAGAATTGATCTTGTATTCTGTTACTCAGAAATCCTAAGATTACCACTGTATGTTAAGTAGTCTTGATCTACATTGAGCTTGTCAATATGTTGAACAAGACTGATCAAGCTGATGTTTATTTGTTTGTTTGTTATATTCAGGGAATAAAAAATCCGATGAGGAGGATCTGAAAGAAATGGGGGACATCTCTTCAGGCATGAGCAGCTCCATTATGCAGATTTACCTGAAGCAAGTGCTGGAGGCCTTCTTCCACTCACAGTCCACTGTTCGGCACTTTGCCCTGAGTGTCATTACACTGACTCTCAGCCAGGGCCTCATCCACCCTGTACAGGTACGTTCATAGTTTCACTACACCAAAATTCAATTTAAAAAATATATATACGTATATACAGTATTCCTTACAAGCAAGATCTTTTTGTATTGTTTTTAATTTCATAGTGACAACATCTGTCTTGCGGGAATGCATTATGAGCTGTTAACAGATGGGGAACAATTCTTTTCTTTTCAGTGTGTGCCCTACTTGGTCGCAATGGGAACAGACCCTGAGCCAACCATGAAGAACAAGGCCGATCAACAGCTGGTTGAGATTGACAAGAAATATTCCGGCTTCATCCATGTGAGTGGTTTGTTAAGATAAATGCAATTATAAATATGGCCATGTAGATTAAAATGTCCACTTTGTTATTATTTCTTACAAAATAAACAAAAAAGCATTTATTAAAAGTTGAACTACAGTACATAATTAGATGTCTAATTATGTACTGTAGTTCAACTTTTATTAAGTATAGGGAAAATAAAGGCTTCACAAAAATCAAACACTAAACATTATCATTTTATCTTTTCACTTGCTGAATTGTCCTGTTTATCTGTCTGAATTCACAGATGAAGGCTGTAGCAGGTTTGAAGATGTCTTATCAGGTGCAACTGGCCATAATTGGATCCAAAGGCGCGGTGGTCCGAGGTCACGATGACACAGACTCTGCTCTCTGCTCTCATCTCTACTCTATGGTCCGGGCCAACCGGCAACACAGACGGGCTTTCCTCCTTTCTCTGCTCAACTTGTTTGACGACAGCTCCGTATGTTCACCCGGGCATCTCCAACAACTGCCCCACTTATCCAATAACTAGCTTCACTTTATTTAAATAGTGATTGTTTTTACACTTTGTCCCCCTGCAGAAAACAGAGGTGAACATGCTGCTGTTCATAGCAGACAACTTTGCCTGCTTCCCCTACCAGAGCCAGGAGGAGCCTCTCTTCATCATGCACCACATAGACATTACTCTGTCTGTGTCTGGGAGTAACCTGCTCCAGTCTTTCAAGGAGGTGAGAAGCTTTGTTTTTTAAACATGGGTTGAAAATCCAAGCTTGTGTTATATATATACATAATGGGTTGTCAAACGATAATAATAAAAAAATCTAGACGATTAGCAGGATTTTCATAGTTAATTGCGATCAATCACATTTTCTATCTCAAGTTTAATATTCTATTATTTTGCATTTCACAACACTTTAAGTCCATATTAACAATGTAAAGCAATTCTTATCAGTTTATCTTGATTGGGAATCAAATGATTGCAAAGAAGAGTTACTTTATGAACTTGACTTTAAGAGTGCAATGAGCCTGAGGTAAAACAATGTTTACTTCAAAAATAAAGCTTGACTTACTTAAAAAAATTAAATAAAAATGCTACAACAGTGTCGTTTTGAGGTAGGTGACAGCTTCTGGCACCTGAGCCTTTTCGGAGTTTTTAAAAAGTACCACGAGACATCCAGAAGCGTTTTATTGTTGTCTTTGGTCTCCATGACCACGACGGTAGGAAGCAGTAAGGTATGGGGGCTTCAAATGCCAAGCGAAAAGTTTTCTTGCATTATGCTCCGACTCTAATCCAAACTAATCTCTGTTAACGCTTTACCGCCAACTACTCTGTATTTGTTTTGTTTTTTCTCTGTGCAGTCTTTACGGAAAGAACCTCTGCAGAAGGAAAAGAAGATGAAGACAAAGAAGAAGAAAAAGAAGAAAAAGAAGAAGTCTCATAGGAGGAAACACAGCTCTGATGATGAGGATGGTGATGAGGAAGAGGAGCAGAGCAGCAGCCAATCCAGCAGCAGCAGCAGCAGCAGTGAGGATGAAGAGGAGGTAGTGGACAGGCGGAAGAAACCCAGCGGTTCGGATATCGACTCTGACATGGACGAGGACGCAGTGTTGGACCGTCTCCCTGAAAACCCCAACCCTCTGCTGGACTTTGCCAGTGCCTCACAGGGCATTCTGCTGCTGCTGGTGCTTAAACAGCATCTGAAGAATCTTTATGGCTTCTCAGACAGGTAGGCCACATTCAGCCAGAAAAATCCTTAACTCTTTGCCTATGTAGTGCAACATCAGTCACAATCTCGTATGACCTGTTCTGTTTTTGATTTACAGCAAAATCCAGAAATACTCACCGTCGGAGGCCGCCAAAATATACGACAAGGCCGTGAACAGGAAATCTAAGGTGCACTTCAACCCACGTCAGACACTGGATTACCTGAAGAGGGGTCTAACCAACATGGATCTCAGCCACGACACCAAGAGGAATATTGTGAAACAGTATTTGGATGTAAGAATTTTTGTTTGTCATTTTAGAGATAAAGCAGATAAATACTGCTCAATTGGCTAACAAAAGAATCATATAGAAACAATTTTACTGAAGTTCTGACTGCTGTTATCTCTCTCTTAGTTCAAGGTACTGATGATGCACTTGGATCGCGAAGAAGAGGACGCGGAGGGCGAAGCGAGTGCCAATGCCAGAAACAAAGCCATTACCTCACTGCTGAAGGGCCCCAAACCCTTGAACCACAACCACAATAATCACACCGCTCCACTGGAGTCAGATGATGAGACGAGTGAAGAGGAGGATGCCCCTGCGGTAAAAAAATTCAAACTCCTTAGAGGAAACGTAATTCCTAGGATTCTGGATTTACCTTCCTATTATCAAAACTGTTTCTGCATTGAAACGTGTTGCACTGGTCATAAGTGAAGTCATGTGGATGCCACATTTAAGGTACACAATAGAAGTCACTTGAACATGATATGACCATCTAAAGCCTCTCAACTCCAAGGGTATACAAAAATATTTTTTGCGAAGATATTACCCACTACCCACTTTTAAGGATTAGCCTCATTGATGCAGAAAGCAGATACACTACTGGCATTTATATTGCTGGAAAAATATTCCAACACATTTTTGTGTGATGCTTCCTGTGTAAAAAAATAAAGGAAAAACTCTGCTTCTTCTATCCACAGCGGAAACCAAAAAAAGGCGGGGATTCAGCAGAGGATTCAGGTCACATGAACGAGAAAGTGAAGGCCATGGACGTGGTCGCCATCTGCCGTCCCAAATACAAAGACAGACCACAGATCGCCAGGGTCATCCAGAAGACCAAAAGTGGCTACAGTATACACTGGATGACGGGATCGTACTCTGGGCCCTGGGCTGTGGCCAAGAAACGGGACGGTCGCAAAAAGGTGCCTTGGGTTGACACTATCAAGGAGTCAGACATTATTTACAAGAAAATATCTTTGACGAGTGGACACAAGCTGACGAACAAAGTTGCACAGACATTACGGGTGCTATATGCTGCCAAGGATGGGAATAAGAGTTAATCAACTGTAAACTGTCAGAAACCCCTCACAGCCCAAATCTATGCGGATCCAATATGTTAGAGAGAGGAGGAGAACGAAAGTCTCTTTAGATTTAAGCACCTGATGGAGGAAAACACTGGTCTGTTTTAAATGCAGGCATGTTTAAGTTAAAAAAACAAGAGAAAAGAAGGAAATGTTTGGGAAAACATTGTGTGGGAGTTCCTTCGCTGTTGTGCAGCAACTTCGTTGTTTGATTTTTACTCCCACTGTATCATAGTTTAACTAAACACATGTTTATATCTGAACATAATTCTGTAAAAAATAATCTGAATGTTGGAAATTAGTGTATTGATGATGTTCTTAATAAAGTGTTTTTGGAGTTTTAACTAGCACCAGATGGATTTATTCACTTGACCTGAACTCCAACAACTTTTAACTTTCTTTTGTTCTTGTTTTAAACATTTTGTTGTTTACCCACACTGTGTAATGGAGTATCTTTGATATAATTTATTTATGTTAAAAGCAGTGCAGTATCTGTGCCTATATGCAGGGGAAGTTATATTGTTTTTAATATAGATTTTGATGTTATAGAACACAGAGCAAGAAAAAAGTGATCCCCTGCTCTTCTGGTGGAACGAATACTGCAATAAATATTTCTTACGTCTTTGCTACTCGTTTGTGCTTTATTTCCCCACCTCAGAACATGTATTGTATTATATTCAAAGCCATCAGGCTCACTTTACTGCCTGTTATGGCACTCCCTCACTTTAGTGACAACCGGTGTAAGGCAAATGTTTTCAGGTTTCTTTCCTTGTGATTGGACTGCAAACAGGTCCATATGTACATCTTGAGTAAATGTTATTAGATAGTCTAAACAAACTAATTAAGTCTTTTCTCACTGCAGCATTGCGAACACACATGTTCTGTATTTTGAAAATGTTTGATCTAAATACACAGGTGCAAGCATACTTCATGTACCAACCACTCCTGTATAGAATCAAGTTGATCAGGAATAATTTAAACAAGATACCTCTTTTGTGCTTGAGTGACCCTGTGTCTTTTCTGTATCTCGTCTTCATGAAGGCTAACATCTGGCTATTTATTTTTAAACTTGAGAAGTTACAGCTGGTGGTGAACTGATTTGTTCTTATACCATATGCTAGATAGACACTGTTAATATGTTTGTATCTTTGTAAGAATTACACTGCAATTCCATGTGTATCAAAGCTTTTCTATTCATTACATTTGATATATTTTCTGTCTGTATCTGCATTTATGTGTGGTAAAAATGTCAAATAAGCGGCGTACCTTTTTGCTTTGGCCGGCGGGTGGCAGCACCGCGTTTCGCTTCGCTCAGTCTGCGGAAATTACGGAGACGAAGAAGATGATGTTCCACCGGAAGAAAAACCTATCACCTCTCCGCCGCTGTGCATGAGGTTGGCGGGCTGCTAACTTGTTGTATTTGTTCAAATTGTGCCGCTGAACTGGTGGACTAAAAGTACTCTGCCAAATAAATCATTATCACGCGGAATCTTTCCAGTCGGGTAAAGCAAAGAGCTCACTTTAAAAACACTTTATTTCACACTTAGCTAGCATTTAGCTTGCGTGCTAAATAATAATGTGTAAATGCTAGCATACAGCTAACTAACCTAACCGGCGTTCTCCCACCAACTTGCTAATATTTTCCATCACTTCATCACATTAATATTTAAACTTGTTGTGAGGTTCGCATCATATATCCACATTACTCACGTGTGACATAAAGTCTGTCTTCGCTCACGTTCCTGTCGTTTACCTCTTGCCTGAAAAGGGTTTTTTAATTTGTAGATAAATTAGCGGCGGTACTCCAGTCATGCCGTCTAGCGCTGGACCCAGCAGCCCCGCCGCTGCGCTCGCAGAAGCGCTGGATAACTCTTCCCGGCTGATAGACAAACACCTGCAGGAGGACCGCTGCTTTCCTGACCTTTCAGAGCTGCTCAGCGTCCCCTCTCACAGTAAGTTCTGCGGAAAGAAATAGCAACAATAGCTCTCAATCTCGGGTGTTTCTCTCGTAGTGCTACCTCCCATGGCCAACTAGGAATGGCTGGATAAACAAGGAGCTTGAACGTTGTTGATAAAAGCATTACATTACAATTTGATCAAAACTGTGATACAAGCAAAGCTTTAGTCACTATTGGTGCTTTTACTGGCTGTTGACACACAGAACAACACAAGGAATATTTGAACATTGATCTTGTGTAATTGAATATTATGAGAAAGTAGGTAGAGACATTCAAAGACAGCTGTAATGTATCCAAACAAAGAGTTTGTGAAAAATAAAGAAACATTTACAGTAAATTGCAAGTTGCATCATCATATTTTGATACATGTTTTGCTTTAGTTTATTGCATGACACCTGTGTATCCTCAAACAATTGTGAAAGGAGGAAGACAAACTAAACAGATTGAAAGAAATTAGACATTAGTTGTTTACATTTGTGTCATGCCAAGTGTTTTTATGGCTGTCAGAACCGGTTCTCATCTTGAACACACCAGTTTCCTAGAACTAAGCTGAAAACGGATAGGGGAAGGTGGGGTGATTTGTGCATTTTGGAAGTTGCGAAACCCCTTGTTTCTAGAAAACCGTGGAAGAAATTGGAAATGTGACCACATATTTAAGAAGAGCCATCCATTTGACTCATCCTGTAAAGAAGGGAGACACAAGGAATAAGATATAAGCACATTTAAGCTCAAAAAACTGTGTTTTGCCTTTCAAAGTAAAATTTCCATGATCAAGGTTTTTTGATTATTGTGTCTGAACAATTATAGACACGTTTGAAAACATTTGACACATGTTTTAGTGCTTTGGTATGCTACACTTTGAGTCTATATAGTTAGCACAATGTCAACCCTAAATTGCTGCATCATGCCTATTATCCAAAATTCTGGGGATGGGGTGATTTGTGCGCAAGGGCCTGGGTGAGTTATAAGTAAGTAAGTAAGTAAAATGTATTTATAAAAGCACATTTATGACAGTTTGCACTGTCCAAAGTGCTGTACATAGTGCATTCAGTAGGTAAACAATGAAGGTAAAATAACAATAACCAAAATAAAAGACGTAAAGCCCATACATCCACATAAACACAGATAGTAGTGCAGAGGTAAGTAAGTAGTGCAGAGGTTAATGGGGAGGAAACACCAGGGTGTACATATGGGTTTTGAGCCTTGATTTAAAGGCAGAAATGTAGGGGGAATCACATTTGTCAGGTGGCAGTTGGTTCCACAAGCACGGAGCAACTAGTGCAAAGTACATTTCTGAGAGTTGTGCCAGTGGCATGGCTGTATACGCTGGTCACCAAAAGAAAGTGATTGTCTACAGTAGCTCAGAAGAGAGTGACATCTCAATTCCACTTAACGACACCACTGATGAGAGTTCAGATGGCCAGAAAGATGATGATGGTGACTTTGTCATTGTGACACAATGACGCACAAATCACCCCACTACGTGGGGTGATTTGTGCGACAAGACAACTTTTTTTCCGAAAGCTATATTTCTTAAACAGTTTATTCCAGATCCAAAGTTTTTATTGCCAGGGATGCACAACATCCTGAAATATATGTACATATTTGAGTTGGAGACATAACTGTCAAGGCCTCACTTTAAAATCACTTTGAGTAAAAAGTTGCACAAATCACCCCACCTTCCCCTACTAATTTATGTTGACATGGAGCGAATACAGCCCAAATATCTTCCATGTTGTGTAAATGGCAATAAGTACATAGATAATGAAAATGACTAACCAGCATTCTGTCATAAAGATAACCTATTCTATATCACATATTTCAAATGACCAAATATACCCTGCCAAAATGTGTCACTGACTGTCCCTCTGGCTATTTATGCTGTTTCCTTGATGGTGGAATATGATTCTATGCAAGAAGAGAGATGTGTTACGGTTGGGATACATCGTTTGGGTGGAGTGGATTGTGCTTCCATCAGACATATTGATGTGGTTGATTGTGTGTTGACAGATATGCCATCCCTGTCTGGAGTGTCGGACATGGACTACCCACTGCAGGGACCGGGTTTACTCACTGTGCCAAATCTCCCGGAGCTCAGTGCAGTCCGCAGAGTCCCGCTGCCACCTGAGCTGGTGGAGCAGTTCAGCCGTATCCTTTTTGGTCATTCAGAAAAAAAAATCAAATGAAAAGCTTTCAAATGGACCCCAAGGTTTCCATCGGATATACAGCAATACAACTGCAGACTGCTTTTGTTTTATTTTGACTTTCAACTTAACAACTTTACAGATATGCAGTGTAACTGCATGATGGGAGTTTTTCCTGAGATTTGTCGAGCATGGCTTACTATTGATAATGACATCTTCATGTGGAACTATGAAGACGGGTGAGTACATTTAGCTTAAGCAGGACTGATTGACAATGTCCATGATATGTGAAGACACTGTTATTCATTTTCTTTTAATCTACATATTTTGCAGTGGAGACGTGGCCTATTTTGATGGTCTTATTGAAACCATTCTGGCAGTGGGCCTTGTAAAACCAAAACAAGGTACGCGTTGACACTGAAACTTGGCATTTATTTTTTATAAAATAATTTCTCACTTGAGTAATATTTATGAGTTATGTTTTTTCTTCTCAGGGATTTTACAGCCACACATTCACTACCTCTTGGTATTGGCCACTTCTGTGGACGTGGTGATCCTCGGAGTGAGTTTCCCCAAGAGCCAGGCCGGTGAGTCCTTCCTGCAAGTCTTATCACAGTGGCCGTGCATTGTTATTCCCTGTAGCATGTGTATATGGAGATGCCAGAGAGATATATTCCCAATACACTTCTATTTTCATCCTAATTTTGGGGTACAGTAAAAGATCTCTAACTGCTTCGAAGCTCCAATGGGCATGCAAATATTCATAGCTGCTTTACCAAAATACTGTAACTGTTCACTTTAGAAATATACTATATAATTGTAAGCTACTTTTTTTTATAGACATCAGGGATATCCCACATTACAGGTCTATTAAAATAAGCATGTACCTTTTTTGTCCGTTTATCTGGTTGACCTTTGTGTCTCTTGCTGTTGCTGTAGGGTTGAATGACAGCATGTCCGGTGGGATGCAGCTGCTGCCCGACCCCCTCTTCTCCATCCCCACGGACAACACCTACATCCTGTCCATCACCTCCACAGACCTGGGACGCATCTTCATGGCGGGAAAGGACGGCTGTCTCTATGAGATTGCTTACCAGGCCGAGGCCGGGTGGCTGAGCCAGCGCTGCAGAAAAATCAACCACTCCAAAAGTTCTCTGTCTTTCCTCGTCCCCTCTGTGCTCCAGTTCTCCTTCTCTGAAGACGGTGAGGAGAAGAACACATTTGCTGATCGAAAGATGTCCACAATCTGACTAATCCTCACTCTCTATTCCTAACTTGTCCTTGTCCCTGTGCTCCACAGACCCCATTGTGCAGATTGCTATCGACAACTCCCGCAACACCTTGTTCACACGCTCAGAGAAAGGTGTCCTGCAGGTATGCCGTTAGGTGTATTCGGTGTCGATTTCTCTAATGTATGTTATTAGCGGAAAAACTAAGAAATCTGTGGAGATTGTCACTGTGCTGAAATCAACCCTTTGTCTGTTTTGAAGGTGTACGACCTGGGTGCTGATGGCCAGGGTATGAGTCGTGTGGCAACCATGTCTCAGAGCTCCATTGTTGCAGCCGCTGGAAACATAGCCAGGTATGTCCGGAGGTTTGTTGAACCTCTAACATGTCTCATCTGTCACCAGTTCTCCTCAAAGAGATTTATTTATATTTTTTTAACTTTTGCAGGACAATCGATCGTTCCGTCTTCAAGCCCATTGTCCAGATCTCTGTCATTGACAGATCTGAGTCCTCAGACTGTCATCTCCTAGCCGTCACTCATGCAGGTAAAGATAGCAGGACAATAGTGAAGATGAGCAGAACTAGAACTAGAAGGTATAATATGACACGTTTATACTGTGTGCCTGTACTTACTATTCTTCTTTAGGTGTGCGACTCTACTTCAGCACCACACACTTTGTCGCTCCACACCAGAAGCATGTGGTGTTTCGACCTAGCCTGCTAGCTTTGGTCCATGTCCGTCTGCCACCAGGGTTTTCTGCATCTTCTACCCTCCAAAAACCTTCAAAGGTCCATAAGGCACTCCACAGCAAAGGTAAAACTATTTTCACTGAAAAATCAAATGGGAATCTAACTTAACATTGATGTTTTTTTTTCCTTTACTTGTAAGTGTACTTGTTCAGCTCATTTGCCCATCAGTGGCAAGAATCCAGGTTCAACTGTAATAAGATGTTGTCTTTGTTTAAATCTGAAGGGGTTCTGTTGATGGCTGCTTCTGAGACAGAGGACAGTGACATTCTTTGGTGCATTAACCATGACTCCTTTCCCTTCAAGAAACCCTTGATGGAGACTCAGGTTGGCAATTTAAAAAAAACATACAATAAGTAAATTCAAATTTTCCGTGTCGTTTTGGGTGCCTGTCTTTCATTGGCTGCTCCTCAGTAGTGCAGCTTGTGTATATAGGATACGACTGGTTGATAATAATTGATTGGATTTATATAGCGCCTTATTTCGATGTTGTTGACTCAAAGCGCTTTACAGGGTTCAAGGTTCAATTCGTTCACACACAGTCATACTGGTGGTGGTAAACTACGATAGTAGCCACAGCTGCCCTGGGGCAGACTGACGGAAGCGAGGCTGCCATTCCGCGCCATCGGCCCCTCCGACCACCACCTCAAACACACAGCAATCATACACATTCACACAAGGCAGGGTGGGTGAAGTGTCTTGCCCAAGGACACAACAACCATGACACAGGTGGCCGGGCGGGAATCGAACCTCCAACCCTTTGATCATTGGCCAACCCGCTTAACCACCTGAGCCACAGTCGCCCTGATGCAAACCCTAAAATATGTCTCTTTCTTGTGTGTTCTATTGCAGATGATGTCTAATGTAGATGGCCATTCGTGGGCTCTTTGTGCCCTTAGTGAGGAGAGGCCAGCCAAGATGTCTACTCCTCTAAACAGGGAACTGATCCCCATCACTGATTCCCCTGTGGTGGTGCAGCAGCACAATATCCCTCCGCAGAAGTTTGTTCTTCTCTCTGCAAAGGTTAAATCTGCTGTCCTGTTGCATACATAGAGTTTTGTGTTGACATAACTGTGTGACAAAATGGTATCTACATTTGTATATACTAAGCATGGACTGCTTGTTGTCTTGTAGGGGAGTCACATCTTCCAAAAGCTGCGCCCAGTAGACCAGCTCCGTCACCTGCTGGTGAGCTGCGCTGGAGGGGAAAGTGAAGAGGTGGAACGCTTCTTCAAGTTGCATAGGGTACAAAGCCTTATATTCATATTTTATAATCCCCTTATCGTGTCCTTTAAACCTGTGCATCACACACGCACACACTCAGTTTTAAACTACACACTGTAAGCCGACAGCCTTCCTGACACACAAACACCTTCGCACAGGATTTAGGTTCGAAGGCATGTTTATCACACACACACACACACAGTCACATATACACACATGGTATATTTGAGCTGTTAATCTGTTCTATACAGGAGGAGCAGGCTTGTGCCACAGCACTCCTCCTGGCTTGTTCCAGTGCTGCTTGTGACAGAGAAGTTTCACAGTGGGCAACCAGAGCCTTTTTCAGGTAATAGGATAACATTTCATAGCACAGAAATACGGTACACTTACTTACACTGTAAACACACTAAGAACTTCCCTCTGTTGTTGCTGTGATCAGATATGGAGGAGAAGCACAGATGAGATTCCCTGCATCCATGACATCTCCCAGTAATGTTGGACCAGTGATGAGCTCTCCAGCACCAGGTAAATGATCAAGTCAATACTGCTTCATTCAAACACATTTCCATGCCTGCAAGTATTTGGCTAATTGGGTAAACCACATGTACGAACACAATGCTATGTTAAAACATTTCAAACATCACATTTGATTATAATATCATTAAAAATACATGTCATTTTTCTTACCCTCCCCACAGGCGTCATGCCACCAGCTTTTGCAACACCTTTCGCACCGATGCAATATGGTTCTGCCCCCATCACACCCATGACAGCTGGCCCGGAGGTGATTTTCTCAGGGAAACACAACGGCATCTCTGTCTACTTTGCTCGCATTCTTGGGTACGTAATTCTTGTTTATCATGTGTCACGCTGAAACATTTTTAATCTGTCCACTGGGTGAGAGCCTAAATATGCCTCTCTTTAGTCAGAGGTGTGGATGCTAATGTGTGATGATGTAATCTATATTGAACCAAATGTCTTCCTCTCCTGTTCCCTGCTAATCTCACGGTTACAGAAATATTTGGGACGGCAGCCTCGCTTTTGAGAAAACCATGAGCAAAGGAAATCAGACTGTCAATATTGTAAGTATCATTATGATGACACCACACATTCACTTAACAGTGTAATACTGATTAAACGTTTTTAGAAGGATTCCAGTCATGGTTAGTGAACAATGACTGTAATGTGTTGTTGCAGTTGGAAAGCAGCGTTGGTTTGTTCGACCTGGAGTCCGTACTTCTAGAGCTCTCCGGTTTGCGGGAATTTCTTGATAAGAACTCTCAGATCAGTCCATCCTCTCTTAGTGCTGCAAGGTAAGCTCTACTTGTCAGTCTTCTACTGTAATAAAAAAAAAAAAAAATTTTTTACTTGGGTTTCACAAACCTGCAAAAACAGGATCCAGATATGAAAAAGTCTTTGTCGCCATCCCTCCGGAACAACATCTGTTCTGCTCCCCTCAGTTTCAGCTCCCCTGCCAACCTGCAGCAAAGGCTGCTGGGATTTATGCGTCCAGATGGAGCCAACTCTCAGCAGGTCCAGCAGGAGCTCCAGAGGAAATATCACAGTGAGTTATGAGGGCAGCTTTCCACATTGTCATGATAATCTATAACCCAAATATCAATGATAATATGAATCTTATACAAAATGATTAGAGGAAATGTGAAGCTTTGATGTTCGCAATGAGAGGATTTGTCACTGATGTCTTTCTTCTTTCATATTCCTGTAACTCTGGTCTCTGTTTCCATCTCTGTGTCCAGCTAAGGCTCAGCTCTATGAGAAAGTGTCCCTGCAGGGTATCCAGCAGTTAGTCCATCGCTCCTACCAGACTCTCTCCCTCTGGAAGCTGCTCTGTGATCATCAGTTCAGCCTCATTATGTCCGAGCTGCCAAAGGTACATGTGTGCACAAACGACTACTGCAGACGCTCATACATCACTGCAGTATGTGCACCCACGCGCCTTCCTGAATGTAAAACCTTTTTGGTCTTCAGCCAAAAAGCTGGTGTACAATGTGAGCTGTCCAATACTGCTGAGAACGGCCATTGCTCACTCTGCCACTTTTTACAGGAGTTTCAAGATCAGATGAAAGGAGCAAGCTTTAAAGATGTGGTGATCCGGGGCAAGGAGCTGTGTGGAGCGCTCATCACTGCCCTCATTAACGTCTACATCAAAGATAACGCGTCTGTGGATGCCATCAGCAACCACCTGCGGGACATCTGTCCCCTGCTGTACAGCAGCGATGACAACGTTTGCTCCAAGGTATATACATCTGGTGTCTTGGGGTAAAATATTCTTTTTTTAAATGTGCTAGATAGAGTTTAGTGTGTCAGCCTCTATTAATATGGAGGCTGGGAGTAACATAAATTAACTGATAGAAATGGAAGTGAGGATGATGCATGTGAATTATTTAAAAAGAAGTGAGAAAAGAGTGAGAAATGATCATGGGATCATATTAATTAGAGCCGATTTGTACAGTTCTAATGTGATAAACAGCCATGTTTAACCATGAGACAGATTTAAAGAACATGTCACTGCACAAATACGGATGTCTTGATTCAGCAAAAAGAATAAATGGAAAGTGTTGTGTCATATCGCCAATTATATATATGGTGGTATTCAGGGCCATCCTGAATAAGATTACATTAATCAAATACCTCAAACCTCTTAAGGAAAAATGCTAATGACATTTCAGCAATAAACTTGGCCTGTACAATAATGTACACTGATTATACTTAGTTTCGTACTTACAAAATAGGAAACAACCTTCTTTTCTATGGTCTGTTGTGAAATCTATTGTGCTTCTCGATGTGTAATTTAATGTGAGAAATGACTGATGTATTGCAAGTCTTCATGCATTTCGGGTGCTCCAGGCACCGGTACTGTAACGGAGCGAAAAGAATCACATTAATATCGAAGCAACGGATGGCTTGACTGGGTTTTCCCATTTGACGGCGCACTCGACCGCAGTCTGCTCACCACACCACCTCTGCACTTTCCTCAATGGAAAACTTGTGTTGCTCAAACTGAGTCCATAACACAGCAAGACATTCCATTTATTCTGTTTTCTGCAATAATCCACCAACATTACTGCAAAGACATGTTGTTTCCATCCGACACCAAATCAAATGGCTCCTGACTTGTGGGTCTTCAATTCACATACATTTTCATCACATTTTTATCAATTAAGTTTAGTTACTTCCACTCCTAATAATAAATTGCAACCATTTCCCAAATGGTCTGGAGTTTTTGCCGTATTGATGTATTGGTGCTTTCACATATCTTGCAATCTTCGGGATGATTTTGGGGGCATCAAGGTCATTAAAAGCTATTGATTTACCCACATTGATTCATGTGTCTTGATACTGAATTTGTCTCCCACTTAGGCTAATGAGTTGCTGCAGAGCTCTAAGCAGATCCAGACTAAAGTAGATAAAGAAAGAACACTGAGGGAATCTCTAAGGCTCTATCAGCAGATCAGCCAACACACGGACCTGCCGCTGGTGTGCTCCCAGTACAGACAAGGTAGGGCCCCCTCCACTTTCTTTTATTTGTGAAGTCGATATGTGTACTGATGTTAATTAGTATTTATATATATTTTGTATTATTATATATATATTAATTTTTAATTTTATTTAAATTTTTAAATATGAGTACATTATACAGCTCAACATGTAAACACCTATTTCTGTTTTAAAAAAGAGGAGAAATCCATATATGGAAAAACACTGAACAAAAAGGAATAATTATGTTATAATAACTAAAAAGAATTATAGACAAATAACTAGATAAATGGAGGTAGAATGAATAGAGAAAAAAAGATAATAGCATAAGATTTATATTTTATAATTATGAATTAGAAGATAATCAGAATATTCCTTACTGTTTTTTTATTTTGGAGACTAATTCTATTGTACTGTCTCAGTCCGTTTCTACGAGGGAGTGCTTGAGTTGTGCCTCACGGCAGCCGACAAGAAGGATCCACAGAGACTGGGGCCCCACTTCTACAAAAACGGAGAGCCTGAGGACGACAGAGTGGGACAGCAGGCCTTCCAGGAAAGGTAACACGACCAAGAAGTAGTACACATAATCAGTTAAATTTCTTAACAGATTGTCACAATTTTAAAAAATGTTTACCCCTCTTCTCCAGACTTTCGTGCTACAAGTGCATCACAGACACCATGCAGGAGCTGGTGAACCAGAGCAAAGCAGCGCCTCAGTCTCCCAGCGTCCCCAAGCAGCCCGGGCCTCCAGTCATGACCTCTGACCCTAACATGCTCAGCAACGAAGAAGCTACGGCTCATGTGAGTAAGAACAGGGAGCGGATAGTAGTTAGTAGTTGGCTACTGTTCTTAGGTTTGCCACAGCATTGCACCTGATTTCATTTATTAATGGAAAACATGTATTTGTCTTGTGTAGTTTGAGCAGATACTTGGTCTGGCCCAGAGATCTCAGGACGAGCTGTTTCACATCGCTTTGTACAACTGGCTGATTCAGGCCGACCTGACTGACAAGCTGCTAGAGGTAGTGTGTCATTTCACTTTTGTGTTTTTCGATTTTACTTGAAACTTGTATCACAATGTAGTTCATGTTTGTGCATCTAGATCATTTTAAATTAAGGTAATTGTTAAAATGGGTACATCGGTTCAGGCTGATTTTCATCTAGCCAGTAGTTGGTGTATTTAAAAAAAAAAATTCAGACTATCAACTTGTAATGTGAAAAAGTGGGAGAACATTGACCTTACTGTATATCCAACTAAAAGCATGTGTGTGTGTTGGCATCTTTAATGTGATTACATGCCATCCGTCTGATAGCTGTCCCTTTTGTATTGGTCCTGTGTTGTCCAGGTTAATTCTCCATACCTGGAGGAACATCTGATGCACATGATCAAGCAGGACCAGAGCAAGGTGCACAATATGGACCTGTTGTGGCGCTACTACGAGAAGAACCGCAACTTTGGCAAGGCAGCTCATGTACTGGCCCGTCTTGCTGACATGCACAGGTTTGGACACACAACCAATATTCGATATTAATGCTTTCATTCTGGTAGATTATCATCACCTTACATATCTCAAGTAAATATATTTATTAGCAACCTCCACCACTGATCAGCAAACCCTGATTACCACACAGAACAACTGAAAGTCGTTGTTCTTTCTCTAATCGACAGCACCGAGATCTCTTTGAAGCAGCGTTTGGAGTATATCGCCCGGGCCATCCTGTCTGCCAAGAGTTCCTCCTGCATCTCTGCTCAGGCATCTGACGGAGAGTTCCTTCACGAGCTGGAAGAAAAGATGGAGGTACATACTTGCAGATTTTTCAAAATAAAAGAACTCCACCTGAGGAAATGACTGTTTTGACCACTCCGCTTTTTTGTTTGGTTCCCCCTCTCTAGCTGGTGCGTATCCAAGTACAGATTCAGGATACCCTGATCAGACAGTACTCCCATCATCCCTCAGTGAAAAATGTCATCTCTCAGTTGGACTCGGAGCTCATGGACATAACCAAGGTAACACACGCCGAACAGTGATGGATCAGGAGTTAGGTATTATGAAGAATTTTCTGAATAACACTTAACAATGTTCTCCGGTGTAGCTGTACGGGGAGTTTGCCGACCATTTCAAATTGTCCGAGTGCAAGCTGGCCATCATTCACTGTGCAGGACACTCTGACCCGATTCTGGTGCACTCACTTTGGCAGGAGATCATGGAGAAAGGCAAGTGAAATGTCAACACCTCGCAATTTAGCCCAGGACAAATCTTTCCTTTTCAAACAAGCCCTTACCCTGCCATATAGATGCCAATGCTGAGTGTTCTCTCTTGTCTAGAACTGGGAGACAGCGTGGCCATGAGTCCAGTAGACAGGATGAGGTCCCTCAGTTTGAAACTGGTTTCGCTGGGAAGGATCTACGCTGGAACACCAAGATATTTCCCTCTGGGTGAGCATTCATTCTTTTCTGTAATTATGTTCACTTTTCCTCTCGTTAGAATTTTCCTGCTTGCCAATGCTGTTTTCTTATATGTTCACAGTAAAATAATTAGTCTTCCCCTTTGCATCATTTATGTCACCATATCTCTGAGGTGTAGGTCTGCTGGGTAACACCGGTGCTCTGTGATTGCTTAATCACCCTCCCATTAAAACAAGCCTGTTCCAACTCGTCTTTTCTGTGGAGACAATGATTCAATTTATTATGTCCTTAGTACCTGCTTGCACGCAGCAAATCAATTATTAATCTTCAGTAATTAACAAATTGAGTAATGCAATGCTGACAAGTTCAATGTCTCCTGTGGTTGTAGAGTTCCTAGTAAAGTTCCTGGAGCAGGAGGTGTGTCGACTGAACTGGGACGTGGGTTTCGTCACCCACACCATGCAGGAGATCGGGGTACAGTTGCCGCGACTTCTGGAGGTCTATGACCAACTCTTCAAAACTCGGGTACATAGCAATGTTTCAATCCATCACTTTTTCAGCTTTGCAAAAATGCAGTAGTTGCAGCTTTTGTAGATGGAGGCTTAAATGGTCTCTTATTCATCAACCTGCCCTGTTGGCTCCTTGGTGTAGGATCCCTGTTGGCAGCGGCTGAAGAAACCCCTCCATCTGGTGGAGTGCATCCATGTGCTGCTGTCAGGATATGTGGATGATCCCAGCAGAGTACCAACCTATGACAGGTATTCACCGTCTGAGGAGCTGTTCAGCTGCTGGCCTGTAGTGGGAGCTGTAGTGTTGGTCTTGGGTTTACTGGGACATTAGCACAAGCATTTCATTGCTAGTGGGCATGAGCAAGACAAGAATCTCCCCCTCTTTATTGTAAGCTGCTTACTGTAATTGTAAATTGTGGTGTAGGATTAAATCTTCCACTCTCGATACAGGAAGTACCAAGCTTAAAAAAAATACAGCTGGTTTGGTGATGGCAACATTTTTCATAACTATCTCCAATGACTGCAGCAACATTTTTACTA
The DNA here is from genome assembly GCF_949987685.1 of Ammodytes marinus. Lineage (NCBI taxonomy): Eukaryota > Metazoa > Chordata > Actinopteri > Uranoscopiformes > Ammodytidae > Ammodytes > Ammodytes marinus. The sequence continues at coordinate 11,575,464 of NC_137222.1, forward strand.
TTGAAATAATAATAATCTGATCTTGATCACACTGCACTTGGTTGTATTTTCACAACAACAAGCATTTTTGCTGTTTCTAGGCAAAGCGTCAAATCTGTCAGTCACTATGTTCTACCAGCAGCGGCTACATTCAGGCAGACACACAAGTAGACGGATGGATAAAAAACCTTACACCCCAAATGCTCACACACGTTTGTCCAAGCTTGATGCTTCTCAAGCTTGAGGTTTGCTTGATATTTATAAGAGTCTGTCTTAAAACAATACTCAAATGGCAATATGTTCACTGTAGCTACTTCTTTGTTGCTTTTATTGCAATTTCAATGTAACAGAGTTTGGACAAATTCCACAGTCCTTATTGTGTGTAAATATACTTTCCAGAGTTTATTGAAATACCTCAAAGTGGACACCTTCCTGGTTTACGTCTTTTTTGTATATGTTCCTGTTAGTGTAACACGGCCTCCACCACAGCTAAGCAGGACACAATTCTGGGAAAACAAAGGGGGAATTTAGCACTAAAAAGACAGGAATTTGGAACATCCTTACTCGATTTTACTAACTTTGTCTGCTGAAAACTCATTAACTTCAGCAAGATGCGTAGTGGTTTACTGTCAAACTCTAAAAAAAAACATATTTTTTGTCTCATTTTCAGGCGCCGGTTCACTAACGTGTGTCTTGACAACATCTGTGGATACCTTGTCGAGCTGCAGTCTCTGAGTCCAAACTCAGCCCTTCAGCAAACCATCGGCAACTTTAAGTCGCTGCAGGCCAAGCTGGAGAAACTCCACTGATGTTACAGATGAGGTTCCTCACAAGACAAGGGACAGGTGACCTTTGGAACTTGCACTGTTGGCCTTAATTCCACAGCTGTTTAAAGGCGTACTAACGTGATCAGCGAGCACAACATGATGGCGATTGTATTCCGCTTTTTCTCTTCAGTCCAATATGTTTAGTTGACAGTAAAGATGAGACCGAAGAGACAAGTTTTATAACTTATTTAATACATTTTGTTATAAGTCTAAACATTATGCTGATACACAACTTTGGAAAGCAAGACACTGTTTGTTAATTGCATTGTTTGCAAAAATCTAAAAATGTCAAGATATTGCAGGTACCTGTGTTTATAAGAAACGGAGATGAAATCTGAGGTCAGTTTTCAGATATTGAAAATGCACTTATTGATTTGGGATATTTTCATATGAATCCCCTTGGAAATATTCCTGACCAAAGCCTTTTCATCACAGGGAAATCTATTTTGATCGTTCTACGTTTGCCTCCAAACAAATACTTCTGTTTTGGATGTTGTAATTATGTACATAACGTGGCCATAATGTTGTCCCCTCTGCCAAAAGTCAGGCACACACCTTGACTTTCTTTTTTCTTGTGTATTATTTACAGTGAGCATTCTGTCTACTAGGCTGATAAATTTAAAAGTGATGTCTTGTATGAGTGCTTTTGTGATTGTTTGGAATGTAGAGCAATTTTTTTAACATGGTGCGGTCCACAGCGCTAAACTGAAAACTCTGACCTGCGTTGAGAACAGAATCATAAACATTTTTATTAAGAAATACAACTTTGTCATTGGTTTTATTTATGAGGATGATTTGAAATCAAAAAACAGTTGTTACTCATGAATGATTTTTTTTTTCAGTTGGTGTTAAATGTGACAATTATTTACCAGCGGATTAAATTGATGTGGGTTGATAATGTGACACTGCTGAGGGAGTCCAATAATGGACTGTCGTCACAGTTTGTGTTTACATAATTATCTTTAATTGTAAATGGCACTCAGGGTTTCTTACAGTCATCACCCACAGGGCAGTAATCGCTAACAGTCTTTTTCTCCAATTAGCTGTGAACTCAAGTACACAATTATGTTTTAATTTTAAGCTTTGTGATAAATAAAATGATTTTTGTACTTGAAGCTGGGTTGATTTTATCTTAATAACAGAGTGAGTCAATACACTTACGCAAGTGTCAATAAATGATGACGTACAGTACGTAATGTTGACCAGATGAGACTCCAACTAATAATACAACCAACCTATGTGTAGTTGTAATTTTACTTGAATTCATACACCACACATTACGCTCCTATGTATTCTGTTTTAATGATAATTTCTTTAAAATGAATTAAGCCAGCAGTCACTTAAAATGTTTGTTTTGACATTTAAGCATCTTTGTGCACTAAGTTTCGCTTTTAGAATCTGCTAGATGTTATCTAGCATACCAACTTTTATTAAGCATTTGTTTCCTTTTGAAATATAACCTTTAATTTAGATATTTTTTCTTAATAACTTGTTTTTATAATTTAGAAAAAAGATTGAAATGATAAACAAAAGAAAAAAATATTACAATTACATATTTGTATAATGTAGTCCCTGCCAATGCAATAACATCAAGCATAACAATTCTCTCTAAGCACCTACACAACTTTAGAAAAATGAAACGGGTGTAAAAATGCTGCCTGCAACTAGAAGTGTTTTTTGTAATATTTTAATATGCTGATTATTTTTTCAATTAATTATCTGGTCTATAAAATTGCAAGAGAGTGAAAAATGCCCATCATAATATCCTAAAGCCCAAAGATGATGTCTGACCAAAACCAATCAATTGCGTTTCCTTTTTTGCTTGAGAAACAACTTAAATGATTGTTTATCAAAGTAGTCCAAAGAAAAACCTTGAATTGTAACATATGAAGAGATTATCTCAATAGAGGAGCCACGTGTACATCCCATACATCCCCATCTCTTCTTAAGTTTCTTGTGTGATCAATGCATGCTGTTTTTTTAAACATTTTTAAAAAAAAGGGAAAAATAGAGACAAATGAGTTTACAAAACTCAGAAGCCAGACGCCTTTGAGTTTGCTTGATGATCAGAGAAATGGAACAGAGAGGATGGGAGACACATTTTCCTAAACCAGCTATCGAGGCTATAGGAGTCAAAACGGGAAGTAAAGTAGCCTACACACATTTCTATCTCTTGCATGAGCAATAAAGCTTTTTCACTCCGTGCAGGAATATGTAGGGGATAATGCATGTGTAGGAGGCTGCGATATAGCTGGCCACCTCCACCACCATTGACGAGGTGTGGATGTTGTTGGTGATGCGCAGGAGCAGATGAGTCAGCCAGCAGACCAGGAACACGCTGGCCACGGCCACTACACTTTTGGCCGCCCTGACCTGAGAGCTAGAGCTCAGGCCGGCCTTAGCCGGCATCTGGCTGAGCCGTGAAAGATGCGCTGGAGCTCCAAGTTCACTGTCTGTGTTTGGTACGTTATTGAGAGGGGAGTTGGAGCTGTGTCCTGACAGCCCTCCATTTGGACAGGAAGAAGAAGCATGCACGCCTGTATGAATGTGGGTTGGGGATGCAGGATCTTTGGAACCTGTTGAGGGGCCTGGTCTAGAAACAGTGCTGACTGCAGAATCACCATTTCTGGTTTCATCCTTGACCATCTCCTTGGCGGCGTCAGAGTTGTGACTCCGTATGCGCCTCTGGTTTTTGAGCAGAGTGACGACAATCTGGACACTGGCAAAAACGATCCCAGATAAGGGAAGAGCGTTGGCCAGGGTTAAATAAAAGATCTCGTAGGTTTGCCTGGCCAGTGCATTGGGGAAGACTTCTAAACAGTCTTCCTCACCCTTGCTTGCCCCCTCCACCTTGACAAAAAAAAAGTGCGGGATGCTGAAGACCACGGCCACCGTCCAGCTGCCGGCCAGCAGACAGCCCACCAGACACAGGCTGTCCAGCTGAACCGGGGCACCACCCCGTTTCAGGGAGCCCACCAGCTTCTGGTGCCAGTAGACGCTGATGAAGAAGGTGGTGTAGATGCTGCTGGTCTGGGAGAGGTCGGCGCAAAAGTGAAACACGGCGCAGAAGGTCTCCCCCAGGAACCAACGTCCATAGAAATCGGCTATGGTGTCGGGCAGGTCCACCAGACAGTTGGTGATGAGGTTGGACACGGCAAGGTTGATGAAAAGGATCTCGTTGGTGCGGATACCAGATTTGTGCCTGGGCAGCGAGCGCACAGCCAGCCAGTTGTTTCCCAGAATGCCCACTAGAAACATGAGCCCCCTGATGATGGATTCGATCAGCTCTTCCGCATCCATCATCTCACAAGTTCGGGTGACTCAATATTCACTATATGAAAGAGAGTCGACTGGTCTCAGTTTTTCTAAACAGGCTTGTAAGTGTGAGATGCTTTGGTCTTTGGACATTTATAGTGGGAGGGTAAGAAGCCCAGCCCAATCACACACACCGTAGAGTTCAAACCACATCTGACCATTTTTCTTTTCCATCAAGGAGCCTTCATCATGTAATCCCACTGAGATGGAGGTCCCCCAAAGGAGCGTAGGATCTTCGAAGGAGAATGCCACCCATTTTATCATTTCACTATTGTTATTCCTGTGCTATAGTGCAGCTCACTTCATGTTATCTTGCCAAATCTGGCAAAACAGAGTAGAGCACTCATTGTTCCACTGACCTATTTCCAGTTTTGTTTTAATTCTCACATGCAAATTGGATCCTTGCATCATTTTTTACACCCCAATGGCAAGACGCGTTTTGTAAATTTCTCCAATTAATTTAATCTTTAGAAATACACAAGCAATGACTAAACTGCACACTGTCTGTATTCTCTGAATCAGAACATGATGGCATTGATCCTTTAAGTTCAAGAATGTCCATTTTCTTATTCCTATCTAAAATGCAGTTGTAAGTAGGGCATCATTAATGTTGTTAATCCATCAATACATGTCTATTAAACCTGTATGCCGTTGTATAAGTCTCAACGTCATTGTAGAGGAGGATGAGCCCTCAATGATCTCTCGTGTAAAAATAAAGGATAAATAAAAAGTTATGAACAGCTTTTCTGGGGAATGCTTGTCAAATCACTTTTTGTCATAATCAGTGAATATCTCCTCACCTGGGCCCATGTTTACTGCAGTTAACAGAGCCTAGGCTGTGTATCAACACTGTATTTATCTATGGACAGGTAGCGGATTGTGGGGAGATTTTCACAAATGTTGACCATTCTCCAGTGACTCCACCTTTACCCAGTAAATAAATGTTGAATGTTATTAGGCTATAGGCCTACTAGCCTATTAATAACAATAGGCATGGCTGACCATTTTCATGGAATGGCATGAACTAGCGTGATATTCTCTTGCAGATAAATAAGCTGTCCACAGACCATAGCTCGGGTCTCAGTGTAGTAGAGTTCCACGTCATTGACGGATGAAAGCTCCACCTTTGGGATGAACCGGAGGCGGCATCTGTGCGCCGCTGGCCGCCGGCGCAGACGGGACGGGAAGCAGCACAGAGCAGTGCCGCCGCGGGCTGTTGGCTTTCAGGCTGTTTTTTCTTCTTTATTTTCTTTCTTTTTTTCGTCTTCCCCTTTTGACTATGATTGTCGTTCTCCGTCGTTGTCGGTTTGACGAAGGGCTTTGTTCGAGAACCTACTGTACGCGAACAAACAGGTCCTCGCGCGGTGCTTTCAGTCAGTGATGAAACTCTGATGAGTGCGGAGAGGACAGGATGCCCGTCAGCGGCGCCGACTCACTGAAACCCAGCGCCTTCATCCCGGTGTGCACGGCCGCCTGCCTCCTGGTCGGCTCTACCTCCTTGTTCTTCGTCTTCACGTAAGTGCACCCAGACCCAGGAATATGAAAAGTTGGTGACTTGGTGTATCCCACATAGGCTACATGCTTTCATCCATCCATCCATCCATCCATCCATCCATCTTTATCCACCATGCATCAGGTATTCTTTAGTTCAAATAGCCCATGTTACTATACATTGTTTAAAACGTTAAGCATTATCTTCATTTCGTCGTTGTCTTAAAGCTGAATATTGAATGTAGGCTGATTCTAAAAAATTTATCTTGACCAGTATTTTTTTAAACAAATGCACAAAATGAGCAACATTTTTCCTCCATCCTCCTCCACTAACTTCACTGTTGGTAGTCCCACCAGGGTTGGCTAACATCTGACCTGGTTGGGCAACAGTGTGGGCTCCTCCTGGGTGCCTTCCCAGACTCAGAGCGCCCAGTGAACTCGGAGTAAGCACAGTTTTAGGGGGATACACCACCCACAATCAACATGTATCAAGTGTCATCATTATAACCCACATGTGTCATAAATGCAGCTGAAGATCTGAGCTGAGCTGGGAGTTTTAATACTCATGGTTGACAGTGTTGGTATAGTTAATTTTAGCCTTGCCTGGTTTTGACCTATTTGTGAGGAAAAGACAGTACTCGTGGGAGGTGGAAAAGACTCCGTTCAAGCTAACACTGACACACATTGGACAAAAATACATAATAATATAATAATACCCTTGAATAAATCCAATTTAAATGGGAACTAAATGTTTGTCAGCTTATTGTATATATTTCAAAGCCTGTAACGCAAAAAGAAGCCAAAATAATCAGACTCATGTCACATATTAAAGAACCCTAATTTCAATATGAACCCCCCACACCAGATAACCACAACTGATTAAAGGCACCTCATCAGCTCTATTCGAGTATACTGATTACTGACCCTTGACACCAGTACATCTACATCTGTCCTAGTTTCTCCTGTAGGCTATACATCTGCGGCGCACCGTTTCCACTGGAATCTGACACCAGATTGGGAGTATAGGGATTAGGTTTTTCTTTTGCCAATGCCATGTGATCCCCCCCATCTGGAAAAAATTGACTGGGATGTTGGAACCCTGATTTGAATTCACGATCAGGAGATATTTACTTTTCCCCGGAGTGACACTTATACGCTATAAATTACATGAATTTAGTAGTTTTAGTTGGAGGAAGATCTTTTTCCGCACATGACTTCATCAGTTTTCCCTTTTTATTTTTATTTTTTTAGTGAAATGAGTCTAGAATTAATGATAAAAGCACACATACTGTATGAGCCTTTGTTTGTTTGTTTAGTTGATTATACCAAAGAGTAATTTAAGTGAAATTATGTTAAATGTTTAGTTGATTATACTCCATTACCCCAGTGCTTTGTCATCTTTGGGTTTGTTTGCACAGATGTGGTTGTAAGAACCAGATGTATTGATGTATATTATATTGTTTTTTGATAGGCTATACAAATTTCCTAAATTGATTTGACAGTTGGAATTATTTCAATCCAGCTGGAGCCTTCTCCACGCCGTAATACAAACATATGCAGCAATCAAATTCACCCTGTCTATTTGACAGCTGTGTAACTGCTGAAGTCATGAGGGTTTTGGGGATGCAGAGACATGCTCGTGGGCCAGAGAAGGCGGAGAAGAAGCCTAATGTACTTTCTGTGGGAGAGAAAAAAATCAATGGCCTTCTGACGTGATAGATTGAAAAGAGACCTCTTAATTGGAACCAACTGCGTTGCTAAACCAGCAAAACCAGGACAGGGCAAGTGATGAATCTGCTTCTTGTGGGATGAAGGTTGCATTTGTTTGATTTGAAATGACCTCACGACCTACATTTGCTTTATTTAATTACACAATCCAGAATACTATGGTTTAAAATGTCAAAATAATCCCACAATGAGTATAGGGTTGGTAGCAGTTGAAAAACAGTACTGTAGTCCCCGTCTGTGCAGTTTAACGTGTATTGTGTGTGTGAGTGTTACATACCCTAATGTTTAACCCTATCTGGAGGTGCAGTAGAACTAAAGGCAGTTGATATCATTAGAAAGTTGGAATTCCTTTCTTGCAGGAGAAAATAGGCCAACAATGTGACAAGTCTTACCTTATCGACCGGCAGTAAATGTCACGGTGTTCTGATTTGGGCTATAACTTCTTTAATATCTTGTGTAGCTGCCAAGTCATCAGCTGCAGCTGGAATGACTCCCTTCTTCCAAAAGTAGAGATAGACAGGTGGCACCCTCTAGTCTGTTCGGCACTACCTTCATAACACTGAGTCGCTTGTCATCTCCCATAACCTCACACTGGCCTTTAGCCTGGATGCTGTGAATCATGGGAGCATATGTGGATGCCATCCAGTCAGGCCATGTGTCCCTTTGTTTTGTCACTTTTATATTGAGGAATACTTTTACCAACAGATTTAATTCTAAATCCTGTATATATAATTCTAAACCCTGTATATATATATATATATATATATATATATATATATATATATATATATATACTGTATATATATATATATATATATATATATATATATATATATATATATATATATTATATTTATTAGTAGTAATAGTAACATGCTCCCATATAATTGTAATTCCACTGTTAATGTTGGTTGAGTAAGAATACGACCTTTCGAATTGTGGGGGCTGCTTTTGTCTTCCTCCCCCTCATATAATATGTCGGTCGCTGGTTTCCTGCTTTTGTTCCTCCGACCCTGAAACATTGTTTGGGTTTGGTGCTTAAGGTTTTTTTGGATTGTACTCGGGCAGGTCCCCTACGCCCAACAAAGGCTACAGATATCAGAAAGCACCAAGATTTTTTTTAAATTTCACTTATGATTCATTCTTCCCAGACTCAGAATATGTTGCTTATCCACTGAGTAGACTGTGTTCGGAATACTGAAGTATATTGAAACTAGAAAAAAGGCTCCAATTTCTAAAGGCAAAGTGCTATCGCTTGTGCTGAAAATTGAAGGTGCAAAAAGACTGCTGTTTTTAGCAGCAATTTTTAGCAGTGTTTGCATGTAAAATATTGTATGACAATTGCAATATGTTACCTTAAAGTGACACTAAGCTCACAAATAGCAATTACAATATGCTTAATGCTTTTATGTAAGAAATGTATGCACAGGTAGAGAAGTGTCATTGAGTCACTGAACTGTCACAGTAATGCTATAGTGATTCTACAATATTTGTTTGAAGTTGGCTATTACTGGTTTGAATCCTACTTAAAGGACAGAGACTACTATGTGTCAATAGGCAATTTCACATCTGAGCGGACACATATTGAATGCGGGGTCCCCCAAGGTTCCATTCTTGGGCCTCTTCTGTTTAACATCTACATGCTCCCACTAGCTCAGATTATGAATAAGAACAAATTATGCTACCATAATTATGCAGACGACACACAAATTTACATAACCATATCACCAGGAGACTACAGTCCGATACAAGCACTGAGTAAGTGCATTGAACAAATCAATGATTGGATGTGCCAAAATTTCCTTCAATTGAACAGCGACAAAACTGAAGTAATTGTCTTTGGTGCCAAAGATGAACAATTAAAAGTCAGCGCACAGCTTACATCTGTTATGCTAGAAACCACACACCAAGCCAGAAATCTTGGTGTTGTCATAGACTCCGACTTGAATTTCAAGAAACACATTAAATCAATTAATAAGTCAGCATACTACCACCTTAAAAACACATCAAGAATTAAAGGACTTATGTCTCAGCAAGATTTAGAAAAACTTGTCCATGCATTTATCTTTAGTAGACTTGACTACTGTAACAGTGTCCTTGCAGGCCTTCCAAAAAAATCTATCAGACAGCTTCAGCTAATTCAGAACGCTGCTGCTCGAGTCCTCACTAGGACCAAAAAAGTGGATCACATTACCCCAGTTCTGAGGTCTTTACACTGGCTTCCTGTCACTCAAAGAATTGATTTCAAAATACTGATGTTGGTTTATAAAGCACAAATGGTTTAGCGCCAAAATACATTACTGATCTGCTGATACGTTATGAACCGTCCAGAGCCCTTAGGTCGTCTGGGACAGGTTTACTTACAGTCCCAAGAGTTAGGACTAAACGAGGAGAAGCAGCTTTTAGTTTTTATGCACCAAATATCTGGAACAAACTCCCAGAAAACTTGAGGTCTGCTGCAACTCCCAGTTCTTTTAAATCGAGTCTGAAGACTTTTCTGTTTCCATTTTAACCTGTACTTTTTATTTTATTTAAATGTTTTACTTCTTTTCATTCGCTTTTAAATGTCTTCTAATGTGTTTTATGTATTTTAATCTTGCCCCTGTAAAGCACTTTGAGTGGCCTTGTGTTTGAATTGTGCTATATAAATAAACTTGCCCTTGCCCTTGCCCTTGCCCTATTATATTACCCTCCATTAGATACTGGTCATACCAGAATAAGTAAGGCTGTTGTAACCAAATCCCTTAGTTTATTGAACAGAGCAATGATGCATTTTATTACTCATAAATTCAACTCTGTATTTGCAAGATGGAGGCATTGTGATTTGTTCATTCAAAAGTGACATATTTGAAGTGTTAAGCAATACAATGAGCTGAGTTGAGCAAACGGTGTAATGCTGAAATACATGGAAATGCTGTTGAATTAATAATATTTTAAGTACAGAAAGAAACATATTTTATATTGCTGCTGAGTCTCTTCGCTTTGCTAGCTTGCCTTTAAAAAAAATAAAAAGTCCAGTCATTGAAATCTGTATATATATTTATATAATAAATGGCCTTTATTGTTATTCGATAGTGCACACTAGTGAGAACTGGAGCGGTGAAGTCTGGATGACACCCAAGTCAAAGATCACGTGAAAAAAGCCCACCACACAACGTGCTATGTTGAGATGTATTCTCCTGTCTGTGGAGATGTATTTGCTACCAGAAGATAAGTGTCTTGAAACCTGACAGATTACACGGCTGTGATGTCATTCATCTAACTGTGACCATATTTCACAAAAGGGGCCCTGGCTGTGAGCAGCAGTGAACTTGCCGCTCGATCAACTGCGCGGCGTCTGCTGTGCCACTGACCCACTGCGGGGATGAGGGCAGTGTGCAGATTGCCGAGCAGCTTACTCTTCTGTGTGATTTAATACAGCTCTGCCCGGGCTGTTTCATTAGGTGGGGCTTGTCTCTACCACGCCGCCGTGTAATGAACTGTCTCTCTCTCACCCCGCGGTCCAGATGGTCCCAGGACTGACCATGGAGGCTCCACGTAAATGCAGAGGTGCCCACATTGTAATCTGGTCCACAAGAAATCAGTCAGATGTTTGATCTGCATCCATCCATCCATCCATCCATCCATCCATCCATCCATCCATCCATCCATCCATCCATCCATCCATCCATCCATCCATCCATCCATCCATCCATCCATCCATCCATCCATCCATCCATCCATCCATCCATCCATACATCCATCCATCCATACATCCATCAAATCCATCCAGCCATCCTTCTTTATCTAACTGAAAAGAAAAAAGAGGAATGACATTCTTATTTGACGTGATTCTGGAGAATGCTTGTCGTCAAAATCAGTGAATATATCCTCACGATCTGCTACCTGTGGGTACTGCGTATGTCCACTGAAAATAAGATCCAATGTTAATTCACAGCCTAGGGGCTCTGTAAACCTGCTTTCGCAAGCTAAGGTGGCCCCCTTTGTTTTACATACCCTTTGTTTTCATACCCATTTACAGAGACTAGGCTGTGAATTAACACCAGATGTTTTCAGCGCACACACATTATGGACAGGTAGCAGATCATGAGGAGATAATCACCGATTTTGAATTAAAGTTATTTTCCACAACAAACTTTCTCCAGAAACAGTAAAATGAATAGATAAATAAGTAATGAAAACCATTTTGTATAAGATGTACTGTTGTAATTTACCATCTTGAGTTACACAGCTTAATGTAACTGATCCGCTATGACCATCTAAGCACATGCCAAACATGCCAGTATTTAGTGCATACATATCCTTTATAGCCGCCTAAAGTATAAGGGGGGATCATATTATATCTTTTCTTAAGGTTCTCATAATTGTATTACCCCAAATCAAATCTACAAAGACGTTTCTATTCTAAATCCAGTGTTTTTTCCTCATAATCTGTTTTAAAAGAGGTTGTCCTTCTACAGGTGTACACGACCAGGAGTTAATCAATAGATGGATTAATCTCACGGTATATGCCGTATTATATGCGTAGTGGCGTGCTGTATGATATATGTGTATGAGAATTTGACAGCACGCTCTGTCCGTATATCTAAAGTGAGGAGTACACCATGCACCGGACTGGCAGAAATGGTCTCTAATCCAGAGTTTATAATCCAGGGATTACTGGGTTTGCAGCTGGCATGGCATCAGCAGTCATTTCTCTGAGGGGGTAAGAACCCCTCCCCCACAGCCTTAAAACCAGCCGGGGGGTTTGGGGATTGGAGCTGCATTGGAATATAGTGCATCATTTAGGCGGATGACTCCTCATATTTAAGACTTCAATACTTTGTGCTTAATCGCTCATACACGTTCACATTGGACTTTTCCCATAAAGTCATACTCAACCTGTCACAGTTGAATAGATCATTGAGAGCTGACCCTCATTTACAATGACATCCAAGTCATCTATGGGAAAGAAAATATTACCTGTTTTTCTTGTCCTGAAACTGGTTTATACTATTTCCATTCAACAGTCCTAGAAGTTCTTTCCACCTATACTGATTACGCACCAAACAAACAAAAACGTTTGATTCTTCAAAAATTCCCATGCATGTATATACAGTATGTAGGTTAAACATGTGATGCTCAATCAAACACAGTTAACATAATCCAGTGAATCTCTTCCTCTGTCTATCGGTGTAACCTGATTACACCGCCCCTCCCTCTAATCTCAAACAGTGGAGAGATACAATCATACTCCCATTCAGTACAATTCAACACACACACACACGCACGCACGCACGCGCGCGCGCACACACACACACACAATCAGTGGGAGAGAAAAGGGATGGTTCTTGAAGAAGGCAACACATATGCAGACATATGTTATACCTTAAATCCTTTCATGAATGAAGAAGAAACTAAAAACATTCCTGCCAGAGTACACAATGACATTTTAAAATGTCTTGTTTTTTCTCCACCCAACAATCCCAAACCAAAACATATTTTACAGTTTTTTCAGTTTACAATGTAATAAAACAACAAAAAAGCAACAAATCCTATCATTTGGGATTAGTTTTAAAGACGAAATAAAGCGTTTCACCTCTACATGAACTTGGCCATCCTGTCCAAACATGATCAATCTCTGAAAGCCTTTTTTGCTGTTCTAAACAAAACAGTAATGTGACAGCCCAGCACCTGAAGTTTGCGTCGCCAGACTGTAATCATAAATTGTCAGGTTTCACCTTAAGTGCCGATCTTTTGTCATTTTGCAAAATTTGTGAATTTGTATTCCAGAGTCTTTTGAGAGTCATGTGTCAAGTTGAAAATTAATTGTCAGCATTTAATAAAAAATAAAATAAATGCTCATCAGGGAAACATTCCATTATAAGCTGGTTCAAGGTTCTTAAACGGAGGATTTGCAATCTTTTGTCTGTTTTACATTCATTGTTGCTTTAATGTTTTTGGCTGTTGGACGGTTTGAAAAAGTGGCATTGGGATCAAGGAACTTGTGATCTATCACAATTTTCTGACATGTTCTAGGTCTAATGTCTTTGATTGAAATAAATAATCAACACATTCTTCTGTTATGGAAATCAAACTCCTTCAAGAGCACAGACCTGCTTTATTTTGTAACAGAGATACAGTGTCTTTCCATTACTGCAGTTTGCAGACCCTCTCTGCCTGGAGAGACCTTGTCTTTTAATCCCTTGTTGTGGGCACTGGTGAACACCCACTAATGCATGCTCATATTTCACTGTACATTTTTTTTATAAACTTTTGGCATCCACTGCTCCCATCAGAATAAAATAGATCGTAGATGTGGGTTGAACCATAGATAGTATATTAAAGGGTTGAACTCAGCCTCATTGGAATGGTTTCTGCACCAATTTGCTATGAATCAGTGACAATTGTTTTCTTTGTATATTTAGATGCCCGTGGCTGGCTGTCACCATCTGCCCTGCTGTGCCACCATGCTGCGGCACCCTCTTCCTTTTTGTGCTGGCCAACTTCACCATGGCAACCTTTATGGATGCTGGTGTGCTCCCAGTGGGTTAGTAATCAAAGTTTATTTTTTATTTTTTTTAATGTCTACAGTATGAGAGATCATGTTTAAAAAAAAGAAGCTATTTATGCTATATACTGTATACGTCGTTTTACAGCAAATGAGGACGAGGACAAGGATGATGAGTTCCGTGCTCCGCTGTACAGGAACGTGGACGTGAAGGGTGTCCAAGTGCGGATGAAGTGGTGTGCTTCATGTCACTTCTACAGGCCCCCTCGCTGCTCCCACTGCAGCGTCTGCGATCACTGTGTGGAGGTTAGTGCGCGGATGGGTTTTAAAGAAGTGAGAAGAAGAGCCACAGTCAGTGATATTGTCATTTTTTAGTAGGAAAAACTACACACAGGCAAGGGTGTAAAATTGGGGGGGGGGGGGGGGGGGTCAAGGCATGGATGGAAAGATCAAGGAAGCAAAAGCGAGTGTAGCAGTGTGTGTGAATAGGGAAAGTCAATAAAAGAGGATTTCTGCAGAGCGAATGATGGAGAGAGTGTGATGAAGGGAGAGAGAGAGAGATCTCATTAATCAGGTTAATCCTTTTGTCGGATCCTTTGTAGCCGCAGTTTGAAAAAAAAGGGTTCAGGCAGACAGTATTAAACAAAGTGTGTTTAGAACGCACATTGGATTTTTTCTATTACACAATGGACGGATGCTTCCTTATACTGTAGAATCTGCGACATATCTTTTTTATTTCTGGCTCTGGTTAATTTGAATTGTCTTCCCCCACCAATCCTCCTCCCCTCAGGACTTTGACCATCACTGCCCCTGGGTGAACAACTGCATTGGGAGGCGAAACTACCGCTACTTCTTCCTGTTTCTGTTGTCTCTGGCGGTACACATGATCAACGTTTTCACCTTTGGCCTCATATACGTGCTGCACCATAAGGACGAATTATGGAAGCTGCACTGCACCATCACGTATCCTTATGCCAAGTAATAGCCTATGTGCGTGCTTATAAATCTGTGCATTTATTTCTATGTTTTGACATGTATCAAAGTACATATGGTCAAAACTGTATTCAAATACACATTTCGACTTAGTACTTGTGCTTTACTTTAGTATCTCCATTTTATGCTTCTTAATACAATACGTCTACTCCAATACAACTCAAGTCTTGTGAGCCCAGCCTCTTCTCGTGTGAGCCTCCCATCAGGTTCTCTCAGGCAGATCAGTCAGTGGACTTTCTCCAATCTACGTGGGGAGGAGCTTGGTCAAAAAATTATCGGGCCAATCAGGACCCTCGTTCTAACCTAAAGTTCATCCCCTTAAGTGGAAGGCAATTTCTGATTGGTTCGTGTAGTCGCCAATCTAGCCCAGTGAGCGCAGCCATATCTCACAAGCTTATTCGTCTATCTGTACAGTACAGCATTAAGATATTATTTTCTTCTAAAATAAGGGTTTGAATGCAGGACTTTAACTTGTAGGTGAGTAGTTTTATAGGAGTGATTTTAGTAATTTAGTGAAGGTTCTGGATACTAATTCAACCACTGATTAAAGTTTTGTCAGTTTTCTTTAATAGTATATGCACAGTTTGGTGGTTATCAGTATATCAGGGCTGTTTCTCATCCCGGTCCTTGGTCTCACCGGATTCCACCTGTACCTGGTGTCCAGAGGACGCACGACCAATGAACAAGTCAGTTTTATTTTTCACAATATTAAACTACTGTCAAGAGCAGTGGTAATGTTTTCAATTTGTTATTTTACAAGTGATGATATATGCATTGATTTGTTGTTTTCTTTACGATTACTCAGGTAACTGGAAAGTTTCAAGGAGGGGTGAATCCTTTCACGCGAGGTTGCTGTAACAACTTGGAGTATCTGATTTGCAGTCCCTTCTCCCCAAAGTAAGAGACATTCATTCAACTTCATCTTCAGCTTTTTTTTCCGTTGCTGTTGTTGTTGCAAGAAAGCCTCATAACTTCAGCAGCTGATGCCCTGTTTGGTCATGTGACCCCCAGGTACACAGCGAGGCCCCCTAAGAAAACAGTAATCCATGTTCAGCCACCGTTCCTGAGACCGGAGATTGACAGGCAGATGTCGATGAAAGTCGGGGACAACGGAATACATCGTCTGGATGTCCAAAATAAAGTACAAATTTAAAAGATGACAAGCCATGGTCAAATCACACGTATACTCTCACACATCATTTTAGCATTGTGACCTCGGTTGTCAAGGGATTCAATCTGTCATGATTCTCTGTTTATTCTTTTCCCTCCTGTCAGCGAACCTCAGCCGGAGCTGTCGAGCTGTCAGACATCAAACAGCTGAACAATCCACCGGCACTGCCACCGAAACCACTGAAAAGCCAACTCGCTGCAATGGATGGTACTGCAGGCTGACATATTCACTGTGATAATCAGACCCAGCACTGAAGCCATATTTTTACAGCATACTTGTATACCGATATATTAAAGAGACACTTTAAGTAGTCCCACAAATACGAAAAACGTGGTTTATATCGCCAGCCCTATCCCGTGAAAAGGCTCCTTAATACTGTCTTTTCTGAGTAAGACCCCAAATTAATCACAAACTGTTTTTGTTCTTTCAGAGATGACGCGCCACACCAAAACCATCATTCCTGTATCCATTCCCACTGTGCCACAGCTACGGCCCGTCCTGGAAGCCATATCCAGGGGCTCGTCACCCATTCCTCTGGAGCAGGTGCTTTCTCAGTCTGATATTAATCTCTTTAGCCTCAACATCCAAAGTCTTGGTGTTGTTCTTTGTCTGATACACATTCTTGTCCATTTTTTTTATGTTGTGTTGTTTATAGTACCTGAAGACAACCGAGAAGCAGGGGAACAACAACAAATGCCCTACGCCTAAAGAAAGCCCTGGGAGAGGCAGCCAGCCAGTCGGCCCACCTGTCCAGACCAACAGCATCTCCGGCTCTCTGCAACTCAACTCTCTGACGCTCAACTCCCGTTCGCTGTCACTCAAACACGCCAATCGCCACGGCAGCAAATCCCAGCTGCCTTCCATGCAAGGCGACGGTTTGGGACCCAAACCCCCAGGTATCTTCTCCTCTTCCAGTCTGCTGGCTAACCACCACAGCAGCAGTAGCAGCAGCAGCCTCTCCTACGATAACCTTATCCACCCGCCGGACCCTCACTTTGTGTCTCAGAGAGGGGCTGCTCCAGTCGGCTACCCCCCTCACTTCATGGCTCTTGGCGGGGATGGGACAGTGGTGCAGCAGCAGAAGCGGGCCTCTCCTCACTCCTACAGCCCAGTGTTTATGGGCGTCGTCACCAGACAGTCTCCTCAGCCTCGAGACACCTCGCCGTCTCTGCTGGGCCTCACCTCCAGGGATCCCTCTCCTTCCTACCAAGGTTTCATTCAAAGAGAGCCCTCTCCGGGTTTCCAGGGGCTGATGAGAGACCTAGCGTCCCAAAGCGTGACATCATCGCGGGACGTCCCCCCTCAGGCAGCAGGTGTTGTGGCGATGCGGGATCACGTGACCTCCAGAGAAAGCCTCAGAGAAAGCCTTCGCGATCTCGGTCCGCAGGCGCTGCTGACCAATCAGAAGTCTTCAGCTACTGCTGCCGGGCTGTCACGCTACGACAACTTCTCCAAAACCATCATGACGTCCATCCACGAGCGACAGGTGATGGAGGAGAGGGAGAGGATGCTGCGTCTCCAAGCCCGGTCCCAGGCCTTCTACGGCCCGGACATGTCCATCTATGACATCCCCAGTAGGAGGAGTCTGCCTCCGCCGCAAGACAACAACAACATGCGAGCGGCGGGCTCCAGAGGGCCCACTCCGCCCGCCTACGGCTCCAGGGAGTTCCTGATGAGTACGGGCATCCTGGGTTACGGCATGAGGACCTCGCCACTCTCCAGCTCCTCCACGTCGTCTCTGACCAGAGGCCCCAAGACGTCCAGCTCGCCCCTGCAGAGCGGCAGCAGCAGCAGCCTGCAAAGCAAAGGCATGTCCACGTCTCCGGCCTACTGCCCCGCCCCTGACAGACAGACTCAACCCCTCCCTTCCTCTGCTACGGCCACTCTGCCCCGTCTACCCTCCACTTCCACTTCCTCCTCCGCTCCCTCGTACGCCACCTACGCCAACGCCAAGCGATCCTCGCTCACATACTCCACCGAGGGGAAGGACTCAGTCACCCTGGGAGGACTGAAATGATAAACTCAACAACAAAACATAGCATACTCTATGTGTCTGATGGTGTGACTGTGAATGAATCATCTATGCAGTGCTAGTCTCAGTCTTCACAGCTCCAAACTAATTTGTAAATAAGAGGCCATTTGGGACTTTTCCTGCGTGTGTGACAAACACACAGACAGCGAGGAATAAATGTTGATTCTTGTTCTGTGCAAAGTCATGTAAATCTGAAAGAAAACGCTGAATCTCAGGATAGTTGTGCCTCCTCTTACAAAACAGAGCGAGCTCGATAGACTCAGTGGAAGTAGAAGGGCTATGTGAAGAGTATACGGACTAACCTTTTATCTGTTTGTATGTGTTTTGATATTGCTTTTGTGAAACGATGTAACACCACATCATCTGTGTGATGCAAACAACCCAATTTAATAGGATTTTGTAGTTGTTTATATGAATAAACTTATTTTGTAATTTTCATTTCTGCCTTTCAAGTTTGTTTTCCACTAAATGTCTGTCAATAAGAGCACCTGCACAGGACTAAAACAAATCTAAAAATGGCATGTTACTGTTATATTACTGTGTTATCAACCACGCTTTAAAGATAATATACTTGCTCTTTCTTTTCCAAGTCACAATATCATTTTTTTGCTCATAACTCAACACATAATGGATATAGAGCCAAAATGCAATTAAACATGTTAACTGCTACTGCGCATAAATGCACAATTTTTTCTAGCAGTGATCATAGTACTGCTGGAGAAAAAAAATGAAATTATGACACGTTATGGGCTGTTTAATGAAATATAGCACTGCAGTAGAGTGATTCACTGGCTCTGCAATGCCAGGTTTCGGCATTTTTTTTTCTGTGAATGGCGCCCTCTAGTGAACAGCTTCAGAAGTTGGTTCTGTGTCAGTAAGTCACACCCAGCAGATGATGCTGTTGTGTGTCTAATGCCAGTACACAGCAGGTTGCTGAAGTCAGTGGCTTACAGGTAATGAGGAAATATCAGAGGGGGCTCTGGAGTCAGTGGAGTGTGCCCTATTTTCCAAAAGGTCCATTTTACATAGTTCTTTATTAGGTGGTTCTGCCTTTCCCCATTTAAAGTGGAGAAAAAAGTATGCGTGTGAGGTGGTTTTTCATGTGTTAGAGGTGTCAGATGATGAATTTATGTGAAAGATTTTCCATTTTAGTTTCGCTGACAGCTTCAAGGTGGTCCTTCAGTCTCAAGACAGGCGCTTAAGGGATCCAGAGTTTTTGTTGCAGAATCGACGATGACGGATTTGTATTTAGGCAATACACAACAAGACTTGACACTTTGAGGTGGGACCTTTTTATGTGAGTTATTGTCGCACTTGACCTTATTACAGGTGGAGATGCAGATATGACAGCAAGGAAGTTTGAAAAGTCCCCCAAATGATTTAAACTGTTGGCAGGAGTTTTACAACACAGTGCAGAATAACTGACATATCTCTCCCCGGACCGGTACATTCAGTGGGATGCAAACCAAACGTCTCACTCGCACAGGCTTAGTTAAAAGACCTGACACAACATCAAAGGATGCAGAGCGTGAACAGAGAAGAATCCTCCCAGAGTGCCACGGTACAACTAGTGAAGTGTAAACAACATTGTTCAGCAGTCGTCGGGGCGGTAGCTAAAGAAATTCTAACAAGATTGTAGATTATGTCGCACGGTCTTTTCATTCAATATGATTGGGAAAAAAATGACAGAATGGAATTGGAGACGAGAAAAACACGAAGAAGATATTAGGGTCGTTAAGGCATCATTAGAACCCAAAAGGGGACGTGAGCAAGCTGCAAATTTAAGTCATTGACACTCTCCTGAGAATTATCTGGATCTAGAGCCTAAAAACCTTTTTGAAATTATGTTTTATGTTAATTTTCTTAGTGCTCTGTCCACACGAAAACAGTGTTTTGAAGGAACTTTCCCACAATGGTCCATACATCGTATAACAATGCCTTAGTGTTTTAGATCATACAGGGAAAACTTAGCTTTTGCAAAACGATTACATAAGCCAGCAGGTTCAACGGATGTGTGGCTGTAAAGTAAAAACAAACTCAAACTTTTTATTAAGCAATTGATAATTTAGTCTTTGGCCTGACACACTGCACTGCTATTGTCAGCAACCTGTGTTCATGTTAATGTCAGATTATGGTAAAAATCATCAAGTACTAATTCGGAGTGCTGGGCTGTCAGTCAAATCTTTTTACTATTCAGGGCTCACATGCACATGCTTGACATCCACATTTATTTGTATTGTGGAAATGAATTTTCATCAGGATTGACATTTGGATGCTCTCCCTCTGTTGTTCGCTGACCCCCCCCCCCCCCCTCCCCCTCCAGTGCACGGTCAGCCACAGTGCAGTTGTAATTCATTTAGCATTGGGAAACATTGAACATATCTTCAATATTCAACCGCAATCACATGAAGCCATTTCTATTTGCAGTCAAAAGAAAACTGTCAGCTGGCTGGAGGGATGTGCTGATGTCTCTGTTTGATCAAAAGCAACTGGCAGACTGAACCCCTGCACTGGACTGAGACACAATGTAAACAAACAGAGGTGTTTTGTAATCAGCTTGATTGAGGAACACCACACCAGCATCTAAATGAACCAAAGGGACATTTGAAGGTAAGTTTAAAGAGACTTTGATATTCTGCAATTGACCAGGCGACTAGCTAACTACTATGCAAACTCCACTAGCAGTGCACTTTTCTCGTTGAAGGTCTAGCTCAGTGGGACTGGGACTTTATTATAACAAGGTCTGTGATTAAGTAGTTGTCATCATGACGTCACATAGTATCAAATTTTCGTACTTACATAAAAAAACGAAAAACAAATCAAATTCTCGTTTTTTTGGGTGCACTGGCCCTTTAAACCCACCTATAACATAACAAAGAAGCTACATTCTTAATAAACTTATCCTTTATCATTACCTTAAAAGTAATTCATAATGTGTGTATTCCTTGATAGTAATATTGATATAGCCAAAGTGGTTGTGACTTCACACATTAAACCTAATAATGACAATAAATACAACATAATACCATTGCTTACCGTTTAATCATCTTCACTTTTTTCTTCCTCTGGACCACACATTGCTCTTCCTTGTCATGGTTCTGCTTGCATCCCGATTCAAGATTTTACGACAAACAAACAGAGAAATGAAAAAAGGACAGAATAATCTTACAATTTAATCTAAGGATTATGGACTCATGATAACCATCTTGACATGAGTTTATTTTATTCTCATCACTCTCCAAGTTGATAAAAATATTTTGTGATACTTCTTGAGATTCTGCAGACTGACCTACATTCATGCTGCTGACTCTAGTCAGCGGGTGCTGCTCTCTCTCTCTCTCTCTCTCTCTCTCTCTCTCTCTCTCTCTCTCACTCTCTTTCTCTCAGCTCATTGATATGCCCGATCATCAGAGGCATCGCTGAACTGGCTGATTGTCATTTTCAGCTGCAGTGGCACTGATGCATTTCATTTCCCCTCTGGGCTCTCTATGTTGGAGTGATTAAGCACTTGCTGCAGTGACACTTGACAGAGAGGAGTTGGATTGATAGCACCCCGGCTTGTTTTTCTGGCAGAGGGGGGCATATTTTATAACTATTAATTATTAAAATTATTTATTAAAGGTATGTGCTTCAGGAGAACTCATTTTCTATATGGGTGATTCTGACTCACAGCCATCGCTGTCTCCTATAGCTCACCAAGGGGATGCAGCAAGTAAAAGGTCCATGTGAAAGTCAGGACGTCAGGTGATGCTTTGTCATTTATAGTCTGAGGGCAAACTCTCAATCTGACTGGATCCTTTCCAGAAGCAGAGAGAGAAGAGCTTGCTTCCCCAATTTCAGGTCGTTCACCTTCTGCAAAATAGAACAGTTTTGTCTGCGCTTCACTTAAATATTTAGATCATGTAGCCCACTGTATGTTTGAATATGAAAACCAAATGTGACCTTTCTCTCTTGGAAGCCAAATTGCTGACCTTTTCTGGTATTTCCAGGGTCGTTATGGGTCTCTGTGTGGCGGGAGAGCGCCGCATGAAATACAAGCAGCAATTCAACGCTGCTGCTGGCACCCATCTCCCATTTCATTCACTCCTCATAGATGTTTCGTCTCTGCGTTTAATTGAATTAGCCTCAACTGCCCGTGCCAGGGAACAGAGCAGAGGTGGGCAGCGCGGGGGGTTTAATTAGGACAAAAATCTTGCACTGGCTGTCCTGAGTCCACAGGAAAAAAGGTTGTGAAATGCCCCGCTGAGCATCCCAGACTGTGTGGGTATTTCATTGCAATTAATACGGTACTGTAATGTAATCTGTCTTTTTTTCTGGGTGGGTGTTAATCCACAGATATTGTGTGTTTACCCCGCACGTCACCCGCTTTATTCATCCCAGTGTGTTTAGGTTAAGGGCATTAATAATAGCATTCATCTTTATCCCATGGTGGAGGCACAGTTTTACTATCCAGTTACTGTGTTGATGACAAAGAGCTTCATCAGCTGTAATAGTGCAAACAAAAACAGCATTGCCACTCAAAGCTGAGGTGTGTGCTTGCAGAAATGTATGCCTGTTTTGCACTTTCCAATTCATGTATCCTTGAAATCCCTGGAAGGGTTGAACTCTTTCAAGTGCACAAAACAATGAACTAAAGGAGAAAAAAAACACACAGCTGCACCAATTGTCAAAACTCTCGTTTTTCCACTAACCAAAAAACTCCTGCTATCACAAAGATTTAAAAAGATCCTTTACAACATTGACATTTCTACACATAGGTCCTCCTCATTGGATCAACAGCATCGATCTCCATCTTAGGACCAAGGTTGATAACAAGAGAGGCTTTTCTATTCTGGACTGTTAACCTTACAGACAATGCAGTCCCTGAGCCAAAGCACATATCAGAGAGATGGAAAATAACTCATGGCCATGTGAGTCACACTTGCTGTCATCAGCAACTGAAGAAGGACAGTTGATGTGTAGCCTACATTTTTTTTGGCTCAATTGAAACCTTCCTTTTTGGTTGTTTGTTTTTTGTGTAATGCATCAGTACAGTAAGATAAAGAGGAACAGGAAGGAGAGAGATCCACTAGCTAAGCAGAAAACTAAGAAGGATACATGAGGTTATTTCTGCTCTTCTCCCTCAGCTACACATTTTTATTACAAAGGCTATTAATACAGTGCGTGGATCAAGTTTGCTTAATATCTTCTACCTGTGTCACATATACTTTTGTTATACAAACAAAACAAATGATTGAGGTTCTGGTGTTATGGTGTGAAATGTGTACCTGGTATGTTTTAAGACTACTGAAAGCCCTTCAAGAGAAAGTCTCAGTGACCATAAAGCCAAGATGAATAATAATTTTCATCCTATGGGGAGTCCTGTCCTTCCCTGTCCCAGTACAAGGGTACACTAGGGTACACTAGGCAGTTTAATGGGGAATGAAAATCATGTGGCTTGTTTTCAGCTTGTCTTTCCATTCTTGAAAGCGCCATATCTCATGAACGCTTTGAGGGATATTCTTCGAACTTTGCTAACATGTCCACTCTAAGTCAAGGATGAACTGACTACATTTTGGAGATCAAAGGTCAAGGCCACTGTCACCTTGCATATTGTGAGCGCAATATCTCAAGAACATTTATGAGGGATTTTATTCAAAGTTTGCACAAATAACGACTGACTCAAAGATGAACTGAATACATTTTGGTGGTCAAAGATATTA
Source organism: Ammodytes marinus (assembly GCF_949987685.1). Lineage (NCBI taxonomy): Eukaryota > Metazoa > Chordata > Actinopteri > Uranoscopiformes > Ammodytidae > Ammodytes > Ammodytes marinus. The sequence goes on from NC_137222.1 coordinate 11,599,192, forward strand.
CAAAATGTGGACAGGGGACGGTGTGGTGTTGTATAGCCTACACATGTTGAAGGAAATGGTTAAAGTTTAATGACATGCATATTCGGTGGCTGACCCAATGGAGAATTGGTCCCAGAGAAATTTGGGGTTTAAATCCAGCAGGGCCACTTAATATAGATGGACTGAGTAATGTGTTCACTTTGGGTGGGGGGGTTACCACAGGCTTATGCCTAGAAGATCAAAGTGAGTCAGTCCAAATGACAGAGGCTGAAGGCAAGACTCGCTGACACACCGGATGTAGGTGCATCAGGTGGACACTGACTTTGTGTGAAAGCAGCTCTCAGTGTCGAACAACCAGTGAGGCAGTTTCTCTAGTCAGCCTCAAGTCCTTGAAAGAAAAACAGCAGTGCTTTAGCCTGGCTCAACGTTTCTTTGTGTGCAGTCTATTGGAAAAGAGGAGCATGCATGCCAGGTGGTATCAGATAAACTTTTGCAGCTCGAAGGACCAAGGAGGTTCAATGAATGGAACATTAATTTTGGCTCGCAGATCGATACAGCTGACATTTTGTAACATTAAGTCTAATAAACTCAGAGTCATTTCCACAAATTTACACCCCGAGGAAATATCAATAAATCCAGTATAATTCATTTTAAGCATTAAAAGTCTCATATATCACCAGTGACACTTTCAGCTCTCGCACAAAGGTGTCATCTCTCTCCTGCTGTCTCATACTGACTTCCTGTCACCTTACTGGGTTTCTGTTTAATTTTCAATTGTGTTGATGTTGACCCACCCATGCAAAGCAAATTCAGATTTAAACTGCAAAATGTAAATTTTCTAAATTACTGTCAGAAGTGATGGGGCATTCTCCATCAATCTGTATCCTACATGCTGTGACTCACAGTGACCATGGTGGTCTTATCTGAAAAAACAAAACTGCTAAAAAACTAAAGAAGGCCTACTTCAAGGGATGATATGGGGGGAAAAAAGACAGATTTAAGATTGTATGAATTACTTTTATTACATTTACATCAGCTTCAGTTGTATTTTGTGTTCAGTGCTTATTTGCTTATGTGAGCACGCTAACAGGCTAAAGGGACAGATGGTAGTGAACACAGTTAACATCAGCATGTTAACATTGTCATTGTGATCGTGTTGGCATGCTGACATTAGCATTTAGCTCAAAGCACCGCCATGCCTTAGTGCCTAACAGAGCCGTCATAGGTCTCTAAGTCTTGTTTTAGTTAGGTCTTTTACAGAGTGTAACAGCCATGGAAGATTTCAATGGTAGCAATTTGATTTGAGTGCAGATCAGAAAATGCAGTGTCAAATGCTTGCTTGCTGGCTAATACCAATGCCTTTAATTTGCAATGGATATCTAAATGAAGTCCTCTCCTAAAAATACACATTCAGATAGAATCTATCTGAATGATAGATATATTGCTAGCATGCTAGATACTGTAGATAGATAGATAGATCAACTGATGCCCTATTTGCAAGAATGTGGCCCGTTACCGACATTTACAATGAGTTGTTGGGACCAATTAAAAAAAACAAAAAAAAAACATAAATATTGTGACATAAATCATGACAGACTGTTTACAAAGATTTGCAGCATCAAATTGAAAGCTTTATATTCTATGCGAATAATAATTACTGTAATATATAACTATTATAATATACCTTTATACAATTACAAATGTACATCAAGTAGAACAGATTTGTGCGCATCCCTAAGCCTAGACTCGTGTTTATACACACCACTGTATAGGATGTTAGATACTGTGGAAACAAGCACATGAGAATATGGATGGATGGATGGATAGATAGATAGATAGATAGATAGATAGATAGATAGATAGATAGATAGATAGATAGATAGATAGATAGATAGATAGATAGATAGATAGATAGATAGATAGATAGATAGATAGATAGATAGATAGATAGATAGATAGATAGATAGATAGATATAGATAGATAGATAGATAGATAGATAGATAGATAGATATAGATAGATAGATAGATAGATAGATAGATAGATAGATAGATAGATAGATAGATAGATAGATAGATAGATAGATAGATAGATAGATAGATAGATAGATAGATAGATAGATAGATAGATAGATATAGATAGATAGATAGATAGATAGATAGATAGATAGATAGATAGATAGATATTGGACATTTTGTTTTTTACATTAAGCGTAGTAAAAAATAAATCCTTTATCAAAATATCAAACAGTTAAAATTAAAATAGTGTGATGAGCTGCTCTAGTGTCTACCAGTGACCTAAAACCATTTAAACACTTCATGCTCTTGATGGGTAACTTTGGAGTGAGTGTAGAGATGAAACAGTGGGAGAGCAGTGATGAGCAGAAATCATTTCTGGAACCAATGGATCATTTTTCTCATGTCACTTCATTTTCATTATGTGAAAATGTGTTGTTTCATGGATGTCTCTTGAATCGGAGATTTTTCTTCATTTAAAGGAGATGTGTCAATTTCCTCAAAATTCATTCTGAGGTAGCTTTTTGCTTATTAGCTATTAATTTGTGCATGTCTGAAACAACAAATAACCCAAAGTTCTCTTTGAAGGTGTTACTTCACTGGCTTCTCTTGCTGAACTGATGGTGTATATTCTGAATTACATTATCAAGAAAGTATCATATAATAAAATATATCACCAACAAAGGATTTTGAATACATGAGTTGAAAATTAAATAATGCTGTCTGGCAAAGGTGTTAGGTTCAAAAATGACAAACTGTAATCTAATGGCAAAGTTTGGACAACGTACGAGGAAAGAAACACAGCAGAGGCCAACAAGGGTTTGGAAAATGCTCCAAGAGCAATGCTATTAAATCAATGAGAATGACAGCTGACAGAGAACATAGGTCTGGTGATGATAGCAGGTCATTTTTTACTTGGATTATTCCAGTCTGGGTGCAACGTGCAAGTGATCTGATGGCATGTCCTGGAGAGAGAAAAAGCAAGCAGGATGAGGACTAATGTCTATTTCTTTATAGTCAAGTGGAGCAGTGGATTTTGTCTCAGTTCATCAACATTTCAGTTGATCTCAAGACTCCTTTGAAGTCTTGAGGTCTGCTACATGGAGAGCCAGAGCTCACGAAAACAAACTACAACACATTATTTTGAAATTGTACTGCACTGATTGAATACAGGTGGAGCACCCACCCAAACCTGCCTGCGGGATATTTAATCCCTGTTTGAAACATTGTTATTTTTCTACGATTTTCTACCAAATGACAACAAATCGAGCAGGTGCTGTTATGATGAGTGGTGGGCCGACAATCAGTGATGGGTGGTGAGAAAGAGTTTTGCAGAGCTGATTCAGTATGGAGTGTCTCTCTTTCTGCCCTGGTGCTGCATACCATGTTTATGCACCTTCCCCATCCCTATCCCTCGCCCTTTATTATGCTGCACATGGGTGACATCGGACTGAACTAGTGCGGGCTGCTCTGTGCTCCAGCTGCATCTGCCTGTGAGCCCACAGGGAATGGTGTGTGTGTGTGTGTGTGTGTGTGTGTGTGTGTGTGTGTGTGTGTGTGTGTTTGTGCATGTGTGTACTTTTGCCTGTGCGCCACGGCTGCCAGAAAATATGGGCAGTACACAGGGATTGCAGGGCTCTGCACTTACCTAAGCCATTCACAGGCTCAGCATCACACAGTTGATTCAGCACCTTGCTAATAGCGCACACATTAACTGCAGCACACATCAGGGGAGGAGTGCAGTAATGAGAGAGAGAGAGAGAGAGAGAGAGAGAGAGAGAGAGAGAGAGAGAGAGAGAGAGAGAGAGCCCCCTGTTTATTGCTTCTCAGTGTGTGTGTGTGTGAGACTGTGTGTGTGTGTGTGTGTGTGTGTGTGTGTGTGTGTGTGTGTGTGTGAGACTGTGTGCATGTGTGTGTGGACGTGTGAGAGGACGTACGTGTTGAGCAAATGTGTGCATGGTGCGTCTAGTGTGTGTTTGTGAGAAAAAGAGAAATAGAGGCAGGGAGAGTGGGAGAGAGAGAAAGAGAGAGAGAGAGACTGAGGGAGAGGGAAAGAGAGAGAGAGAGGGAGAGCAGTGTCAGTGAGAGCTGGAGGAAGGATGGCTGCTCATGTTTGAACTGCCTCAAATGCTCAAAGGAAGAGTCAAAGCAAAATTTCAGCAGCAGAGGCAGAGAAACAGACGTGTGTGACCAGGGGACGCATCTTGTTCATCATTTTGTGGGGAAGCAGAAAAGATTTGGCAATGCCTGCTGAAGTGAAAGAGGTAAGTGTGTGGCGGAATGGCTCTATTTGCTCCGTACCCTCCCTCTTTTTTATATTCCTGCAGAGAACTGTAGCCCTCCACCACAGCTTTGCATTCTGCCTCTGTCATGATGAATGAAGGAGGCATCAATCGCGCTTCACATCCTTGCCTCTCATTGCTGTTCGGCGCAGTCTCCTTGTGTGCATGGGGACATGATGCTAATATATCCATCAAGTGTGTGTGTGTGTGTGTGTGTGTGCGTGTGTGTGTACACACAAGCGTTGCTGAGCATGTGTGCAAACGAATAGACAAGCTTATAAGGGGGGGGGGGGCCTAATCTTTGATTGCATTATGAGGAGAGGTTGTTCCTGGGGGGGGGGGGGGGGATGCTGCACACTCTCTGGTACAGTAAGTGTATTGCCATGATGTATCACAGAGACATTAAATCTGACCATGCAGCATTTAACTGTTTGAAGAGCAGGGCACAACCAGCAGTGAAACGAGTCTCCAAATAGAAACTTTGAAAATTAGCAATATTTTTTGGGGTTGTCATTTTCAATCAGTGTTCTCTGTAAATAGACCAGCCTGGATTAATTATGGTTGAACAGGATGTATTGCACAGTGAACAATGGCGTCTCTGCTTCTCAAACAAGAAGTAATTTCAACGCCATTCTGATTTTACAACATCTACAGTGGCACATTCTGTAGATTTACTGTGGCCAATATAAGCATCCCTGATTCAACAGATAGTGGAGGGCAGATGAGTTGTGGCAAAGTTATGAATAATGTCCTCTGACATCAGTGGGCTGATGTCATGTTTTATTATCCAGCGGAAGCATTAATTTTTTTTCTAATCCCACAGTTTGAGGAATGACAAATTGCCTGCTGAAACCAATCTATCCTCAAGTCTGATCACTACAAAATGATTCGGCCTCCACTGATTTAATTGCTATCGAGAGTGGCCATTTTTCAAATCATCTTTTTTTTCTGTTGTTTTTGCTGAAACGGCTTTGTGACAAGTTTGAATCATGGCTTGTGCCTGTCATACCCTTGAGCTGGTCATCAAAAATGTGAACTTCCTCAGATATTGGACTCAGACTCTGTGTCTCCCAAAATAATACTCTGGCTGCAGCTGCTGGCCTCAATTCTGAGAAATGATGGGAACAAGTTGCTAATCATGTCATTCTGAGTCGCTGCACCTACCATCTAAACAACAAAACTTCATTTTTCTGGAACAACACAAGTCAGATTCGGAATCATCATCTCGGCCTATTTTGCTTTGAGAGCAGCACACTTATTTAGTGATGGTGCAGTGAGTTATTCAAATGAGCCTACATGGCCTTCCCTGGAGCTTGGAATCAGACGGGGACACAGCACGCAGGCCCCTGTCCGGCCTATTATGGTTCTCCAAATCCCCTAATCAAGCTCTCTGTAGAGGACAGTGGTAGCCCGTCTGTCTTTCGGCCAGGCGCTCATTTAAAAGCTGCCCAACAATATCCAATCAAGCTCCCCCCAGAGGTGTTCAAGCCAGGATGGTCTCTTATGCTGCCAGTTTTCTCCTGCGTGACCCCTTTCATCTCCTCTGCCCCGCGGACACATTTTGTGCATGGATATGAGGGGCTCTCTTGTGTTTGGTGAGGTGTTTGAAAAGGCGAATCAAGCTCGCTCTCCCTCCACATTCAGTCAGCCGCTCACTGCAGCTTGATTTAACGCAGTGGAGTAGAGTTCTCAGCACTTGTTCGTTTTTAATGCCGCAGCCTGCACAAAGGAGAGAGTTTGGGGGAGATTTAACAGCTTATTTATTTGTTTTGTTTTTGATATCTTACTGAATTATTCAGCATATTGTGCATACTATGCTAGAGAGCGATACATCCGGCGAGATCATGCGCACCTGTGTCATGTTTTCTTAAATTGATTTAACGAGTGGATAAGCAATTCCAATAGTAACATGGCTCATAAATGATGCAGCGGAATGGATTTTCTTTCTCCACTATAAAATCTTTTAATTATACTCCCTTATGTTTTGATGGGTTGCTTGTGCCATTGTTTGTCCTAGATTTAAGAGAAATTAAACTGCAGCAATCAGAAGCCCCCCCCCCCACCCCCAAAGACTGAAACAAAGGGGTATCAGATAATCAGATATTGATCCAGGTTGTTAGAGCAGTGAGGCAAACTCATGTAGACGCACCAAAACGAATGCAAAGTGAGTAAGAAAATCAGCATAAAATGTGTTTACAGTCAGATACTGCCTCCAGCTCATTCTCACGCCAAGATGCTGAATAATTGATCCCCTCTGTTTAATGAAACCCATTTTGTTGAAAAGAAAAGAGAATTTAAGTTCTACTTGATATAAACAAGTGGAAATTACAGACAGTGTTGTGACGTAACCCCAGCTGGGTTATTGATTCAAGTGACAATGGTAATAAATCAGGTGTCTCCAAATAACTTAAATGACAATAAGTGACCGCTCACATCCAACCCCATGACATTGTTGCTACTGTATATTTTGTTAAGGTGCCATTTTTTATTCATGGAAACATACACAGAATGGTGGTTTTCAACATATGTTAAGAGTGATTAAAGCATACAAGTCCACAAAACAGACAGTTTTAGCAGATAAGTAAAAGATCTGCTCTTGGGCATATTGAACACATTTTAGATATTTAACCCATGATTCCAATTGTTATCTTGGACAATGCAGAGACGGATAACAATACATTTATTATTTCATATCATATATAATGTTTCTACCAGTTGAGACAACCTATTATTATTATTATTAGACTGTAACTGAGATGCCGGTTGCAGATACATTAAGATAAACAATGCTCTAACCCACCCTGATTTACTGCCAAACACTTCACTGTTTACCCCCTTTTTATTTTTTATACACAGCAGGCGGATCTGTGAAAGCCTCACTGTAAGATGCTGTCTGTCAGTTTTTGTGCATATAAAAAAGCTGCTTTTGTCTTTTTGCTGTCTACACGTGATCACTGGTAGAAACTATGTTGCGCCCGTTTGAGTATCATTTTCAAATGGACAGACTGTCCAATTAAAAAGCTCCAACACAGAGAAAATGTATCTGATTTTCCATATTAGTGTAATGTGTGTATATTGGCATTTCTTCAGCATGAATTCAACTGTTCATATTTAAAATTATACAAATATGATTATGGTGGGGAATCATATTTGTATAGGCACTCAACACCGACTCTGCACACAACCCAGCATCAAGTAGCTTTTCTTGTGAAGTGAAGGCAGCCTTAATGACATGGTGTGCTGTAATGGAGATATGTAAAGTAAATATTATGTACATTATACACGCAAATGACGCTGGCAAAGATGCCAGTGAAGAACAGTGCCTTACTGTTTTCTGTCTTTGTGGTTTAGGAGCAGAGTTCAGAGGGGCCTCCTCCACTATCTTTGTCCCAGGAGGCCAAAGAGGTGACTCTGGATAACCCATCCACCAATGACGAACTGGACACGCCCACCTCCATCGCCTCTGTGATGACCTCAACGAATGAGAGCTCCACAGAGACTGACACCCCACAGCAGACAGATACTGAGGTTCATGACTTTGGTCATACTTTGTCACCACATGCTGACTGCATACAGTTTATAAAAATAACTTTTTTTTTAATTCGATTTTCAAAGAGCATATACTTAGAAAAGCTGTAAGGCCACTCAATAAAACATTTGTGGCCATTTTCTTAATTGAAATGTTTTATTTATGGACATTTAATTCAATTCACAAATGAGTCCTAGGAATGATACAGAAAAAGGTGAGGAAACAAACTAAAAAGAGCCAGTAACTTTGATTACAGAAGCAGCTATATCACTGAGTTTAAATGGTAATGGCAATGCCATGGTATCATAAAGCAATTAGGCTCTATTTCATTCAGCTGCCACATATACGTGTTGATTTGTTTCTAAAAATCCAGGTTTTGCTCACACTCTGCTAGGAAATAGTTAAAATCCAAATCAATTTACTAAAGCAGACAATTACATTTCCTGCAATTTACTCTGCCTCTAAACAGTGGCTGGACCTCAAGTTGTTTCATCAGAGTTCAATCTAAACTCGTTTTCAACAAGGGAAATTCATTACTTTTTGGCAGGAAAGAAGAATTCATTATTTACTGGTGGCTCACAAAGCCAGAGAAATGCTGAAATTGCGATGATTGATCGTCACCATGAGAAATAAACAGGGGTGGGCAGTACGGTTTAGATGAGCGTTAAACAAAAACTGTGGGTTTTGAAACCTATTTGGTCTATTCCAAGTAAAATTTTGTCCCCATAGTTCCTGCTCTGACAGCGAACACACCGATTTGGTAACATTTAATCAGATAGATGAAACCGGGAGATCTTTCACGACAAACAGGGTTAAGAAGACTAACAGAGATGTTGATAAGATTTTGTAGAGATAACAGTTGTGGTGCATTCATCCTTGTAGGAGTGCAAAGCTGTGGAACAAGAGGGCGAGCTGACTCCAGTTGAGACCCCAGAGTCCTTGGAGACACAGCAGGAGATGTTCCAGTTACCGGACACACCTGATCTCGCATCCACTCCAGAGATTCAAGATAACACTCCCGCAGAGCAACCTATTCCTCAAGCGAATAATGAAACCTCTGTATCTATTGTACCGACCACAACGTCCACGGCACCTACCACCCCAGCACCTACTACAGCACCTCCACATCCAGAGGTGGTAACTCAGTCTGGGGAGCCACAGCCACTGAACCCAGACAGGCTGAGCAGAGTGTACACCCTCCCTGACAGCTACAGGGGCATCGGAGGTGATTTGTGTGCAGGTTATGGAAGCCTTTCCCGCGCTTCCCTCCACGGCTACTGGCCGGCAAAGAACTTCCAGCCCGGGGCTCACTTCACCTTACCCTTCCTCAGGGACAGCTACACTCCCGCAGGCCTTAGCAGCCAGACGGAGGAAGACAGTGAACGGGGAGAAAACCCTCTGGACACCAAGACTGAGCACCCAGCTGCCAGTTACGCAACACTGGGGGGAATGCATCAGTTCAGGCCAATTACCACCATGGAGCTCCTCAGGGAGCCATCAAGAACCAGGTAAGAAGGCGGTACATTTGACCACATTTTTTACTGATGGACTGTGTAAGTGGATGTCAAGGACTCTCTTGTGGTTCCCATGGTACATAGGTGTAGGGTCAGATCAATCCCAAAACATGTACTTAGACACTTGAAAGTGACTGTGCGCAACCCTTTTCCTATAGGTTTTGTATGGATTTTGTTTATTTGAGGTCAATCTTTGATCCCATTAAATTTTTTCCTGGTGAGAAAGTAGACAGTAAAGGTCAAGGATACTCAGTCTGTGCAACTGAAATATCAATATGGCCACAGATAATGAGATCACCTTTAACAAAGGCTACCAGACGGCCACTACAAAGCCGATTCACCTTTGACACTAATAGCAAGAATAAACCACAGTACAGCAGTGTTATGAGAAACAGTGAAACAGGAACACACCGTTACAAAACGTGAGGTACACGTTACCCAACACCTTGACTGTGTTTCACAGATTACCTCCTCCCTCAGATACATTTCACACAAAACTACTTATTAATGTCAGTGAAATGATGCCTTTTAGAGCTTTGAATGAAAAGATGCACAATCAATGAAAAGCCTCCTCATATCAATGGTCTGTCAGCCGGCTCACCACAACATAAACAAGACAAATTGAAAGAAATGAAGAGTGTGCATTTGTGAAGCGTTTTATACTGCCACAGTAACAAACACATCCAAAAAATGCACAGATCAACAGTCCGGCTAATCATACCACAGAGGACCTGTTGTGGGAATAATATACATTAAACCTCGTAGCTGGACAGACACCCAGAAGTCTCTACTATGCTGTTCCTGTCAGGCCGACTGGACAATAGAAAGACAGATGGACAGCAGTTAAGGAGCAGCTAGTATCAATCAGGAATGGCAGCCTTCTGCAAAGTCGATAAATAAGGAGGTCTTCTCACCTGTTATTTCCTGACAGAAGCTTTTCCTGAGCCCATATATAAAGTGATAAAGCTGTTTACAAAACATACGAGCACCTCACACATATGCTGTTAAATTCACTAAAACCCATTCTATTCACACTCACACATACCATTACATCGGTTATATTCAAACTGTTGAATACAAAAGGAATGGCAAATCTGCTTATTAAATTCCTTAGTGATAGTGATGGTTCATTAGATTGGAAGATCGATACCGCTCTCATACTGTATCTGTCTGTTAAATATAAGACTAAAGTGAGGAGACAATAAGCTTAAAGATTGGATGTGGATGGAAACAGCTTGCCTGGCTCTGCCTAGAGCTAACAAAATCCACATGGAGTCTGTTTGTCACTTTGAAAAGTCACTGTCATGCCAGTAGCACTGTGGAGTATAACCCCATGATAGAGAATCAGGGCCATGTCGAGGACAAATAAATAAATAAAGAAGAGAATAAAGTTAATTGTACGGGAATAAAGTACATTTCTATGAGAAAAAAGGCGCAATATTATGAAAATAAAGTCGTAATTTAACAAGAAAAAAAACACAATTCAGTAAAAACATATACCAGAGCAGTGTAATGGCAGTGTCCTTACCTTATATATTTGCCCGAAAGATTAAGCATTTCCTTATCTGTGAAATAAGTAGGTTATAACTTCACAAGATGCCCCACGTCCCTCATATTAATGCAGGGAAAATACAATATACAACAAAACAAAGCATAACACTACAACTTCATTCTTACAATATTAGGACTTTTTTCTTTTAAAATTACGACTTCAATCTTGTAACTTTGCGACTTTTTTCTGTCGTATGATTGAATAGACAAATAATCATTCAAATCTTAAAATTTAGCTTGTGTATTTTTTTTGTCCTGATCCCAAAATGCATGCATTCATGACTTTCTATGTCTCCTCAGAGGTGGCTATGATGACGCCTTCATGGCCCAGCTGGAGGGGAACCTAAATCCTTTCTTCCAGGCCATGTGTCGAGCTCAGACCCTGCAGTTCCCCCACAAACGCAGCAGCATGGTCAGCCTGGATAGCATCCGCAGAGACCCACGCTGGAGGGACCCCAACCTGCACGAGGTCATATCCATGCTCAGCCACCCCATGGACCCAGTCAAGGCCAATGCTGCCGCCTATTTGCAGCACCTGTGTTACGAGAATGACCGCATCAAGCAGGAGGTGCGCCAGCTGAACGGGGTGCCTATTTTGGTGGAATTACTGGACCACCCTAAAGCTGAGGTGCACCGCAAGGTCTGTGGTGCTCTGCGCAACATATCCTACGGAAAAGACCACAACAACAAAATGGCCATCAAGAACTGTGATGGCATCCAAGCGCTAGTCAGGCTACTGAGGAAGTCTAGCAGCATGGAAGTCAAAGAGTTAGTCACAGGTAAAGGTCAATTCCTGACTCCCTGGAGCTATAATCTGCCAATCCTTCCTTTTATTTCTGCAGCTTTTGTATCCTTTCCCCTTCAGGGACCCTTTGGAACCTCTCCTCACATGAGCCACTGAAGATGATGGTCATCAACAATGGGCTTCAAACTTTGACAGATGAAATCGTCATCCCACACTCGGGTTGGAGGAGAGACTCGACCGACCCCTCCAAACTGCAGAGTGCTGAGTGGACCACTGTCTTCAAGAACACCTCCGGATGTCTGAGGTAACCTTGGCTACTGTCACGGAAAAACAAATGTCAACAGCTACTTAAAGCTGACTCGTGACGGGCAGAGTTCTCAAAGCAGCTTTCCTGACAAATTTGTTTGTGCAGGAACGTCAGCTCAGATGGGGCCGAAGCTCGACAGAGGTTGAGGGAGTGTGATGGGCTGGTGGACGCGCTCCTACATGCCCTTCAGTCAGCCGTTGTCAACAAGAACACTGACAATAAGGTCGCTGAAGACATGTGCAACCTTAACTATAAATAAAGCTACTATAGAGTGACCATACACAAGTGCATTGATTCAAACATTTAATGCAAATCACCAACGCAATCAAAGTCCGGATAAGATTAACTGGTGACATTCTAGAGGAAAAATCATCAACACATTTTACTCACATTTTATTCTGAAAAGGGAAGTGCAAATTGTGTAAACAGCTGTATAACTTTCTGGATGGGACCTTCGTTTGAAATCTTCTGTCATTGTCCTCCATTTAGTCAGTGGAGAACTGCGTTTGCATCCTGCGAAACCTGTCCTACCACGTTCACAAAGAAATACCGGGATCCGAGCGACTTCAGGAACCCCATGCTAATCATCTGTTGAAGTCAGTGGGGCACCAGAAGAAGAAGACTGAGCCTGAGTGTTTTGGAGGGAAAAGACCCAAAGGTTGGTAGGCCATTGTAATGACAGTAAATGTTATCATGACTGGTTATAGTATTGCAGTTTGGGTTACTCTGATTGAAGTCATTGATTTTCAACTATCTTTCCACTTCTTGGGTCAATTCATTTGCTTACTGATACCCTTAAAAATCCCAAAATTAACACTTCAATATTATGCTAGATTTGAGATTTGAGCCCATTCTTAGTTTTCATAGGATATATTTTTGATTTTACTTATTGTGTCTCTGTAAACCAACCATTTTCCCTATTTGAACATCTTCGGCTTTGAGAATAGGTTTCACATTTCTTGCCCCCTTTTTATTAAAAAATAGCCCCTGACCATTTCAGAATCTTACACATGCAGCGGCTAATTTTTGCTGTTCAGGAGGAGTGCCAGGTTCTGAAATTGGAATCATTAATGCATAACCCATGATTTTTAATTAGCTATATGAATTACAGGTGACATACAGTAATGAATATGGCTGCAGCAGTTTGTGCTTCTGGACACAGCATAATTGAGGGTTAGAATGAACTGTGATTTTAAGTTGAGTCGCTTTCCACCAAAGCTTTTAAGCTTGATGCACACAATTGACCAATTACCTCTCTTAGCCGATCATTAACCTGATTCTGTCAGTTCTCTCACCCTTGGCCAAATGGAGCTATTTTCTGCTGTTGTGTCCTCTTCCAGCATAATCTAATCTTTGTTGTTGTTCTCTCTCCTTTATTCTCTTCTAACATCAGAGGAGTGGTTCAATCAAGGTCAGTCTGCTCTTTACTCCTGAATGTTTTCATGGCAGCGATATTATGATTTAATACCACGTTTAATTTGCTGACATTATCTGTTAGTGTACTGATATAATACAAACTGGTGTATGTGTTTGTGTGCATGTATGTATCTGTGATATACAGGTTGGAAAAATGGATTTATGGACAGAAAGTACGGTACATTGGATTTACCAAAACGTACTGAACAAATGAAAGGTATACACTTGAAAAACGTTAAATCAACATGACGTAGAAACACAAATACTGATTGCAGTATGAGTTACATTTGGAAATAAGTAGAATGGGTATACATTAGGCTTATCGTTTATAGTTTTAAAGTTACCATCATATCATCATCATCATACAACACTAAAAACAAGCACCGGTGTTATGTTTTTTTGCTTTGCATGCATGATGTTGGCATGGCCTGAAAAGGAATTCATTGAAATGCATAGCCTCACATCAGCACCTGCTCCACTTTAGGAGAGTTTCATTACTAAGACAAAATGAACCGCCAACTGAAGGACTGATAACATTTTTATCGGCTAAAATCTAGAGGAGGAACATTTCCTCTGGCAGGCACTGGAAAATTGCTCAAGATGCTGCATGACCCATGGACACTGATATATCTTCATTTGATGATGCCCCACAGCCCTTTGTATATAGCCTTGTGGCTGTTTCTACCAATGACTGCTCTCTGTGGGGAGTCACAATTGCACTGTGGGGCTGAATACTTTATATGTAGATCCGGCTGCTGTTAGAACAGAGATCAAAATGGTAAGCTCATGCCTCCCGGACTCCAGCACGTGAATGCAAATCAGAGTGACAAGCATGTAACGGTCCCGGGTGAGCTTTATCCTACTTGTCAGCCATTCAGCTATGTCTCAGTACGAACTTCTGCAGTTGTAATTTTCCTGGTTAAAGAATTCTTAATTTCATCTATGCTTTTTCTACTGACCAACCTACTTATTGACCTGAGCTAATCTTGTTACAATAACTTGTGGAACAATATTAGCAACATACATTAGCACATTAGCATTCATACTAACTGTTTTGGTGAGTTAAGGCTAATTTTAATGAAGCTGATGACAAAAGTATGTTGCCCCTGAAGGTCATGCAGGCCCTTTATCACTGCCCTTTATCCTTTCTATTAAAGGGTTGGAGCTACTGTACCAGCCTGAGGTGGTGAGGCTCTACCTCTCTCTTCTCACCTGCAGTCAAAACCACAACACCCTGGAGGCGGCTGCAGGAGCACTGCAGAACCTCGCAGCTGGACACTGGGCTGTGAGTTGAACGGAATAGCTGCTAGTTATTTCTTTAAAGCCACTACGAGTAACATGGCACGTTGGCGCCCCCTTTGGACAAAAGCGGTAGTATTTTTACGACGCCCGCTGTCGCAAAGCTGTTTTCTAGCTCGTGCCAGGCGTGCAAGTGTGAACTGAGAAGGGCGCAATATAGTGCATGTCCGTGTGTTGAAAGTGTGAGGACTCTTTTCGGCTCCGTGAGAGTGGTTTTGACACTGCATCAACTAATGCCAGTCAGTGCTACACACACCTGATAGCAATGAGTTGATGCAGCAGCGTCACCTAACTACTCTCTCTCACGGAGCTGAAAGAGTCCGTGTCCTCACAGAAAGCGAATGAACGAGACGGCAGTTAGTATGGATCACGATGAGGTAATGTGTTTGTGTTGTTGATGTAAATAATGACTATTTCAGATAATGGTTATCTGATGATGGTGAAGCAAAGCAAACTTTGTGTTAGTACCAACCGCTCATTCATTTAGGAGTAAACAGCGCAGTCTAGTTTCGCTCTCGTGAAATTGTATACACATTGCTTGGCAACGCCCTCGTCCCGCCCGCCTATCACTCTCCCTTTTAGCTTTTCTTCATTATGACGACAAATAACTGTCTCAAACAAAGCTACCGCTCCCCTTCCCTCACCTGGAGGGATAGGCTTCTCAAATCGCGTTGTTGCGCCACACTGAAATCTGCGACCAATACGGATATGTGACCATAGAGCCTGCACGAGCGAACCTAAAATCGGACTGGGTGTGCGACCAGACCAAAAGCAGTAATACAAACTATATAAAAACGTCTTTCTTTGCACTGATGGTCTCGTTTGCTGTTAAAGGTAAT
Source organism: Ammodytes marinus (assembly GCF_949987685.1). Lineage (NCBI taxonomy): Eukaryota > Metazoa > Chordata > Actinopteri > Uranoscopiformes > Ammodytidae > Ammodytes > Ammodytes marinus. The sequence continues at coordinate 11,614,667 of NC_137222.1, forward strand.
TTATGATTATCAGAGGAAACATGAGGCTGTTTAAAAGATATTTAAATGTTACTCGTAGCCGCTTTAACTCAGAACTTTTCACAGGGGGTTCCCATTGGGGAGACTATCCCAAACATAGAAAAATGGAGCATTAAACTGTGAATTGATAGTTATCAAGTGACACTTAGTTCTTAGTGTTCAAGTAGTTTGTAATTTAGTTTTTAGATGCATAGACATTGAACCCAAAATAGGTTTTGTTTCAATGCAGAGCTTAGGGGTTCCCTAATCTTTTCTGTGGAGAATAAGTTTACAACCAAGTAAGATAGCCATGGATTTGTCTCCAGATGAAGTCATTACTATCTATCTCTATACATAAAATGAGGCTTTTTCTCAATACATGACCTAAATTAATTCAATTTGGTGGAGAATTTATGATCTGAGTCAGTCTGCCCTGCAGGGTCAAACAAGACAACCTCCTCCGGCCTTTACATGGGGGCCTCCATGTTCAAAGCGCTTTTCTTTGCTTCAACTGTGCAGAAGGAGGTTGATTATATTAATCCAATTGGACTCTCTAGATCAACTTTATCACCAGCCGGCATGATCAAAATCACTTTTACTGCTGTCCCCAAGTGGACCCATGAGCCTGTCAAATAATATGTTTTGCCAAGATATACTGCCGTGCCATGCAATGAATGTCAGTATAAGTTAAGATCAATGCTTTTTAAAATCCTTAGAATTTGGAACCGAGTTGAATCATATACACAAGAGAGCAGTGGCGACAGTAGAACTTATTTCTTATTTGGCGTGGTTGGCAGTTCATTTTGATAGTGGAGTGGTTGGATGGAAGAATGGGTCCCAAAATCTCAAAGATGCTGACAAAAAAAAAACCGCTACATCACTCTGCTGTTGTATATTTTCTTTTACCCCTTGTAGTGGTCCAGCTTCATCCGGGTCACAGTGAGAAAAGAAAAAGGGCTGCCTATTCTGGTGGAGCTGCTGCGCTCAGATGCGGACAAAGTGGTGCGAGCTGTGGCTATTGCCCTTCGCAACCTGGCCATGGACAGAAGGAACAAAGACCTTATAGGTACAGTATACAGACTAGTTACTCTCATCTACATGGCCATACATCTGCACACTCACTCTTACTCGGCTATGTTGTCTCTGTCATTGCAGGTAGCTATGCTTTGAGGGACCTTGTAGGTAATCTGCCATGTGGGCAGCAGCACCCAGCGAAAAACCTTGAGGGAGATACGGTGGTGTCTATTCTGAACACTATCCATGAGATCATCACAGACAGCCCAGAGAACGCACGAGCGCTCATACAGGGTCACGCTGTGCAGAAACTGGTGGCCATCAACAAATCAAGGTACTTCAATTTCTTTCAACTAAAACTGGAAACTTAAATTGTTTACATGAATGTCTATATACTGTGTTTAGAGCTATAATAAAACCTGGTTTCTTCACGTTCATCAGTGAAGGATTACAATGTGTGAGGCTGTACTATGCAACCCAGAGTAAAAACAACTGTCCTTTTTTTTCAAAATAAAATGAAAGAAACATGTATGGTGTTTCTTTCTGCAGCTGCTTAATATCTGTTTAAATACTTCTGACAGAGCCTCGACGCAGTAGCTCGTGATATAATGAGCTATAATCGTGTCCTAGGGCAATCAGAATTGGAGTTTAATTATCGGGACGGTATTGTCAGAGAGCTGTCTTCTTTTGTTTCACATAATGTCTACTGATTTGTTGTTAGCCAATCAGGCCGGGAGACCAAAGCCGCTTTGCATGTGCTCCAGACAATATGGGCCTACAAGGACCTGAGAAACACTCTGATCAAGGCTGGATGGAACAAGAGCCACTTTAAGGTACAAAGACAGAGGCAGCATGAATACTTAAAGGTTGAGAGAGTAACACATGTTTGATTTTGATATGGAATGACTTAACAAACACCTTCATAACTGGTAGTAATAATCTGTGTGGAGAATCAAACGAGAAAACATCTGTAAAGTTTATATTTTGTCAGGCAGATACAAACAGTGTCTTAAAAGGATTTTTTTAAAGCAAATTTGTGTGTGTATAGTAGGCTATAGTCCCCTGTTGCATCCAAATGTAAGGTACATGAAGAAAATAAAGGTGCGCTACTGTCCAAGACTCAGCACAAGTCATTTTGATCAAACCCAATGTAATGCCCTGTGATGAAATTAGACCAACAGAAAAGCATAAATTCCAGTGATCATCCAGTAACGTTATCCTTTTTGTCTTTTTAAGCCAACAACTACCGGAGTGACAAAAAAATCCAAGAGCGCAAAGCAAGGCAGTGATGACATCACCTTGCCTCTCATGGACAAAAACCAAGGTCAGCGAATCATTACATGCAATCCCTTGGCAAAATGGTATCAGACCCTCATCTAAATGAGAAAATTGTCCTCTAGCTCAGGGAACAACAAACTGCTTTAAACATTCTGTTGTTTTTGACATGTTAGGGACAAATACATGGGCATATTTTCAGTCCCAAACCACACTCTTTTGAAACATAGCCTTAAACCAATCATGTGATTCCAAGGTTATCAGTGCACAGACTTGGCTTATTAGCCTCAACAGTCTGTGCCAGAGGCAGTGCAGGCTCATGCATCAGCAGTCACAATGTTTGAACATTATTCCAAAAGGGCAAGCACCTTCCCAGGAGAGAGAGAGACATCTATCTTCCCACTAAAACAGGGATTTTTTGTTGAGGATTCCTTGTGAATTATGAACATTACTCAAACACCCTTTTAAATACAAATTTGGGAGATATAGGAATGAACTGCTTTTAATTAATCACTTCATCGCATTTGCCAGTTTCTCTCCATCTTTTAGTCTAAGTGAATAGTTGCGTCCTTTAGGAAATTTGTTTTACCAAAAATGTGCAATAGGCCTGCAGTATAAGTGACACTGTTGTATATTGAGCATTTTTAAGTACTATATTGCATTGTTTTGTGTTTTATACACATGTTGCATTAGTAAAATTTAAAATAAGACACATAGTGTCCAGCTTTGCCAGTTTACTGGTATGGTTAGCTAGTATTTACGTTGGCCAAGCTTTTTCGTGAAATAAAATAATATCTTTGTTAAAAACTGAAAGAAGGCATAATCGTGACGGCATAATCGTGAAGCTAGAGTAATACAGTATACCTACCATAAGTGTACGTTTGTACATAAATTGTACATTATGACAGGTAATTTGAACTTTTCCTAAGCAGTAAACGTTAGATAGTTATAAAGTTAATTAATTGGCTAGCTAGGAATTGACATGAACTAATAATGAACATGGCAAAAGGCTATTTTAAGGGACCCTAGGGTTCCTTTCTCAACCATTCAATAAAATAATCCAGTTTTTAAGATTGTATATTTTACTCTAAAATTATTTTACACAAAAATTCAAAAAGCTACTCATAACAAGTTGAATGACAGAGGTTTCCCATATTTATTTGAACTGGTTTGTAGGTCTATCTGTTCTTTTTAAACATTCACTACATTTAAGACTCCCCATTGCCATATTGTCAAATTGTAATATGAATATAATGTTACATTGCAGATGTATGCTCAAGTTTAGAGCCAAACGATAGAGTTGCAGACGGAAAAGGGCCTGTTGTGGAAAGAGACGCTCTCCAGGTAATCTGCCATTTGAATGTGCTGAACAGATTTTATGGCAGTACACTTAAAACTGACTGCATTAGCTATATCCTTGGCATTGGGCCAATAAGTTAACAGTCTTGTTTTGCAGAATTTAATTAAAAAGGATTACCTTTTTCACATGTGTGTTTGTAACTGTCAGTGTTGTTCATTCAAATGGACTCACACAAGCTGTTTCCATATTTCTTGACCTAGGCGATAAGTGAGAGAAAACACTTCATCAGAGCCGGCAGGCCTGCAGTGGGCCTCATGGATAACAAACCTCCACCACTTGACTCCTGGGTGTAAACATGACAACACAGCCAGTCAAGCCGGGTAAATCCTGTAGAGACACTTTCCATTGGTGAAATACGGACTTGTGCCAATTGCTAATTTCTTGTACAGGCGAGAAACACATTCAATTAAAAATAATTTCCTTGGTGTACAGGAAATAATGTGCCACACATTTACATGTATTTATTATGATTGAGTTTTTTGAAAACAGATTTGATGGATTTTGTTTTTCAGGACGATGTATACTGTGTGTCTGAAGCTCATGATGGACTATGTATGGCAATTGAAATAGCCTAAATATGCAAACTGTGGTACGAACATGACTCCAAAGAATATACTGTATGACATATACAATTTGAATTTTACTTCTACACAAGTATGTGATCATTTATAATATATCTAGTTTGTCAAAGCTAGGTTCTGATATACAATAATTTTAAAATAATTTTTGGTTTGTGTATGAGATAATTAGGATTAAGGCTACCGTTGGCCGAGTCAATCGAAAACATCCAAATTATTTGCAATTCACTTTATTCTTGACAAACCTACCATCAGACTAGACTGTGTAGTCATCAGCAAATCCCTTATATTCCATTTGTTTCATGATAGGAAGAATGGGATTGTAAATGTGTAACAAAGGACTGTTAATATTCTAAATGAAGGTATTTATATTGTAATATTTATTGTAATACCCATGTTATTAATTAAAAGTTATTGATGTGTATTAGCTAATACCAGTAAGTGATCCTACATTCAATACAACTCTGCTTAGCAGTGGTCTTTTTTGCATTGCGATGTTGAATGAAAAATGAAAATAAACAACGTGCATTATTTCTCATTATTATTAGTATTCTCTTTTTGTGTTAGAGATTGAATTGTATGCCCTTTTTCATTTGATCACTGGGTACCTTTTACATTTAACAGCGCACCCACTAGCCAATTCAACAATCCCAATTGTATTAGTCCTGAACAAGTTAAAATGAATAGATGAATCAACTGATTTATCTTAATAGGCAGTGACTTGTAGAAAATACTCATAACAATTACAAACACAACCACATAGGTGGGTCAGACAAGGCTGAATGCCAGTTACCAAAAAAAAGTCTGGCACTCAGGAAAATTATTTTTTGTTTTCTTGGCAGAGCTCCAAAGAGGCCATAGCTGTGCCCAAAATGCAGGTGTATTGGCTAAAAGCACTGACCTATGGCACTGACATATTTATTGAATTATTCAAAACACACTCCCAGCAGTCACAAGTTGAAACACACAAACTGTAAATGTTTGACATCCTCTGCAGAGCATATTGAAAAAGGTTTAACATATATGTTGTTCATTTGCAAGCAACCCACTGTTATATATGACCTAACTCTACAGCAGTTACTGCAATAGAGTCACAGTTATAGCTTTGAGGTACAACATATTTTATTTTAGAATTGTTTCATATTGCTTTGTCTAGCCCTAATATATGTCCAGTTTTTTAAAATTGATATTACTTATATAAAGACCTAGCCTGGCACCGCCCGCCTACATACTTCCGCTCAATTTTTATTTCCGTTCAGTAGTCAGTCTGGGTGTGCGGTATATTAGTGGGTTTTCTCCAGCCAGATTTCTGCCTGTCCAATCAGTGAATAGAAGGAGTGGCTCAGAAGCCAGCGCATGACATACGTCACGACCAAACGTTATGCGATTGGTTGGCAGATCCAGAGTGGCACTGGGCAGATCCAATAGTTTTAAACTTCAACAGACACCCGTCTTCAGTCAATTTAGCGATACCAGTCCTTCTGTACAAATGAAATGAAGCACGATGGTCTGGTAGGACCAGGCTCTAAATTACCTATATATAATCTCATAAACTTTTTAAGTTCAATAAAAAAAGCTCATTGTGACTTGAATATTTCATAAATCATTGAGTCCGCCAAAACTTATTAAAACAATATTGAATTTATACATGCATAATCAATGTATTTTACACTGACTCAGCAATGGATTATCATGAATGAACTTCCACAGAATAGCAATGCACACACATTATAGGCGTCAAATTTTCTTTTTCTGTGAACATTTTTGTTTATATTCGCCATTTGGTCTCTACTTAAATACCAAATAAATATGTTGAGTGCATTTTCTACCTCATGCACACGCAGATTGCCACTTAATATCATATTCGCAATAGCCATGATTATGAACTTATGAACTTGTATGTAACACACTTCCACACTTGACAGGGCTAAAATGTGTTGGCATTAGTCATGTTCCTGCCTGCTGGCTGCAGTGCTCACTTATGTAAGTGGTTGCATTTTAGACGTCCACAATTTAATGTGAGATCAAGTATCTAAATCTTCATGAAAATTCATGATATGCATATGTCTCATATACATTGACAAAAGCACTTGTTATTAAATAACCTTAATCAAAAATTATCAATTTTTTTAATTAGTCTTTATTCATTTGTATATTGTCATTTGTCTAAGTGGATGTACAGTAAGTTGAAGTGATGGCAATTATTGCATATGTGATCTATCAGACAGTCGGTTTGAAAAATAAGCAAGTCATTAGCTAAAAGAATATGCAAATGAATTATCAGCCTCTTTACCTTCTAATGAAATGTTTTAATTAAATTTAAGTTGAGTAGGCAGAGGTACAGCTATTGAGTCCACACTGGCCTCTTGTGGAGAATGCAAATCAGAAATAAACAATATTGTCAATTCACTTCCTGCATAAGGCAACATGATTATTCTTAGTTCATCATCTTCAATTTGTCCCACATGTTTGATTAACCTTATTGCAATTCTTTTCTATCCCTTAATCCAGTAGTGTCATTTGAAAACAAACGGTTATCGATAAATCTTTTGAAATCAGCATGTTGCAGCATACAGCTGTTCCTAAAGTTATGCTAGTCAATGTATGTTTTGTCAGTAGCTAATCAAGATAAAGTCATACAATAAATTGAAGCAGAATATCCACATTGGAAATTAGAGATAGTCATAAATTGTTGGCGAGGGGAGAGAGAGGAGGGCCGAGCAGGGCCTCAGTGACATCTCCAAACATGTCAGCACAGCACATTGGACGGCACAGCCCTGCCCTCAGAACCAAACCACAAGATCAACAAGGGCAAAGCTTTCTCATTGCCCCCAATAGCAACCTGTTGATCTTCATCAAAAAAACAGTCCTTCCTTCGAAAAACATCGGAACCGTTTGCAGGTACCCTCTCCAAAAGGATCCATCACATCTTCTCATCTGATGCTCAATCTTTGGATTTAAACCTTTTCTCCACACCACTCAACCATGACCGTTTCAGTCTTCTCCAACCTTGGTCTTGTCTGCTCTCTGAATGTCCTACTTCTGACGTTGACTGGTGTGAGCTTGAGCAGTCCTATCCGGTCTCTTGAGAGCCATCACAGGGCATCAGTGACTGGGGATGTGGGTGTTAATCCGCTACTTGATGCACAGGACTTTCTGAGCCAGATTCTGTCCACCATGAACCTAACAGAGCTGAGGCCCCAGCCCAGGCCCCTCGCTGCCCCCGAGGAACCACCAGACTACATGCTGGAGCTGTACAATCGCTTTGTCCACGACCACACTGCCATGCCCTCGGCCAACATTGTGCGCAGTTTCATGAACGAAGGTATGAACTTATATTTGTTAAGCACCACAGTTAACTAACATTTCTATATTGGATAACATTTTTTTTGCATGTAACAAAAACAATTACCCCCACATAGGATAAACTTTCAAATCATTGGGATAGGGTTTTACTTTGTAATAATTTACAAAATTGGAACACTTTGATTTGAGTTGCAGTGATTGCTCTTAATCTTTGGAATAGTGTTCAACTTCATATAAGAACTGCCCGGACCACTGAAACGTTCAAGTACTTGCTTGAGACCCACTTGTATTTGTTGGCTTTCAGTTCATATTATTAATTTACATATATCTTATATTTGTTTGTGTTTTTATCCATTTGTTTTTGAACTGTAAAGCACTCTGGTCAACTATGGTTGTTTTTAAATGTGCTAGGATATATAAATACATTATAACTAACTTTGAACTTGATTTACGAAAGAGCTGTTAATCTGAAAATGTTGAATATTTTGAGACAATGAAACTGCACCTTTCATAAAAAAAGCCTTGAAATGTCCAAATAAACCAAACATCTATAGCAACTTTGTATTTGATACAATTGTACATTTTAATAATCGACATTAACACTGTTTAACTTGAGTATTGACCACAGAAACCTACAAAATGCACTGACAAACACTTTTTTTTTTTAAATGTACAGATTCCTCCCCCTACAGTTTAACGGCCAGGGGTGTACGGATACATCCCCTGCTGTTCAACATCTCAATGCGCCACCACGAGCACATAACAATAGCTCAGCTCCGCCTTTTCACACTGGTCTGGAAGGCCCAAAGACCACATGCGGGCATTGACTGCAAGGTGACCATCTACAAAATACAGGAGGGCGTTGTTTGGACAAAAGAGGTGGGGAAAGAAGGGACAAGGCGGGATAAAGAAGAGGTGGTGCAGCTGATGGATGCAGAGGAACTGGTGACAAAGCATATCCATGCCAGAGATAACAGCTGGGTGTCATTTGACCTGACTCACGTGGTTACACTGTGGCGGAAGTCTGGCCACGCAATTCACAGACTGGAGGTTCACATCGCAATTCTGGGATCAGAGGAGGAGGAGGAGGTGTCCACACTAGAGGAGGAAGGCGGGATGATGGTCGACATTGATATTGACAGGAGCTTGAAGGGGAAGCACAATGCAGTGATGGTCGTGTTCTCGGACGATCAGAGCAGAGACCACAAGCAGGATAAACAAGAGCTCAACCAGATGGTCCAACATGAGAATGACCTTCCTGAACACGTAGGCCGGAGCCAGCAGCAGCAGCAGGCTTTCTGGGGGGAACACGCCATGGATCACAACACTGTCCACGCTGACCAGGAGGAGCAGGACAAACAGCAGTCTCTCAAGCAACTGCAGTCCAACCTTATCTATGACACGCCTCCCCGAATCCGTCGCCATGTTAAGAGCGAGCCCTGCAAGAGGAGCCCACTCTTTGTGGATTTTAAAGACATCGGCTGGGACACGTGGATCATCCAGCCTCTGGGCTATGAGGCCTACGAGTGCAAGGGGGTGTGCAGCCCACCTATGACCTCCGAGGTCTCGCCCACCAAACACGCCATAGTTCAGACACTGCTGAGTGTTAAGAGTCCAGAGAGAGCATCGCGTGCCTGCTGTGTGCCCACCAAGCTGGAGCCCATCTCGCTCCTTTATCATGACAACGGGGTGATCACTTTCAACCACAAGTACGAGGGCATGGTGGTGGCAGAGTGTGGCTGTAGATAGTCCTGACAGTGCTGCTGCTTTTACAAAGAGATAGAGACTTTGCACTGATGGAAAACAAAATAAATTATCATCATCATCTCAGAAACATCTATCTATCTATCTATCTATCTATCTATCTATCTATCTATCTATCTATCTATCTATCTATCTATCTATCTATCTATCTATCTATCTATCTATCTATCTATCTATCTATCTATCTATCTATCTATCTATCTATCTATCTATCTATCTATCTATCTATCTATCTATCTATCTATCTATCTATCTATCTATCTATCTATCTATCTATCTATCTATCTATCTATCTATCTATCTATCTATCTATCTATCTATCTATTCTATCCATCCATCCATCCATCCATATTCTCATGTGCTTGTTTCCACAGTATCTAACCTAATCCTATACAGTGGTGTGTATAAACACGAGTCTAGGCTTAGGGATGCGCACAAATCTGTTCTACTTGATGTACATTTGTAATTGTATAAAGGTATATTATAATAGTTATATATTACAGTAATTATTATTCGTATAGAATATAAAGCTTTCAATTTGATGCTGCAAATCTTTGTAAACAGTCTGTCATGATTTATGTCACAATATTTATGTTTTTTTGTTTTGTTTTTTGGATTGGTCCCAACGACTCATTGTAAATGTCGGTAACGGGCCACATTCTTGCAAATAGGGCATCAGTTGAAGAAGTTACGAGAGAGTTATGGTAGTAAATTATGGTAGTAAATGTTTCAGATGAAGAAAAAAAACACTATCGATAACTGCTTTGGAAGCTTGAGTTTCACGGTTCAGAATCTGACAAAAGTGAAGTTTGCGATTTAGGTTATTCTGGTGTGAGTGCTGGAAAATAATATACTAAACAAATAAATAGCTACATTTTGTTGTAGCAGGAGTCAAGAAGCTCCATTTTATCGTAACTGAATTGTTTTCTCAAGCTATAGTCATTATTTCAGGGTAGGCCACCATTATTTGCACTAATGATAGCATTCTGAATGTTATTTAAACGATGAAAAGTCTCTTACATTCAACTGTAATTCAATCAAAGTCTTGCCAAAATGCTCTCTAAGTAAATATACATGCTCCAGATTTTGTAAATGGTATCATTTTTGTTTCTGTGCCCTTTGGCATATTGGAGTCACTAACATGATTTATAAAATGTGACATTCTTCCTATTGTTTGCGTGCCAAACTTTCAGAAAATACTTTTTGAATGCTTTAGACCAGGCACGCTCTTCAGGGCATCTTGTCTAAAAACAAACTGAAATCAATACAATTCATTATGGTTAACAGTGTTATCAACCGCTGTGAAATGTATCTTTACACCACGCCTTAGCCATTCATACCCTGCTTTTGGTTCTCACACCAACATTAATGTTGTTATGGTTCGGTTGTTAAAATAAAACATGTGAAAAACAAATATATTTATCGAGCAAACTTAAAAAAGAAATCTCTTTATACACCCTGTTTCATAGTCAGGTAATCACAGGCAGCGCTCCCCACCTAACAACCTTAATCCCCATCCCTCTAGCGTCACATGCCTGGCGCGCCTCTCTCTGCCCTCTTCCATGCCACAGTGATAACAAGGTGTCAGAGCCTGGAGTCATGTAGACCGTCACTCAGGATGAGACGCCGCTCCAAGTGGTGTCAGATTCCTGGTCTCCAATGCCAACATGCTCTATTGACAATGAATGCTGCCATCAGTGTGTGTGCCCCTCCGAACCCTCCCACTTCCTTTTTTCTCTGACACGGGGCCTGCTGACGCCCTTATCAAGGCCAAGGCAACGGTACAAATGGAAAAAAATACATGCCACATCATCACCTAGCCTCTGCTGTGAACGCTCGGAAGCAGATAACAATAATGGAATAACGCTGTGGTGGAACTTTGGAACTAAGTTGGATCCTCGCTCAGCACACAGATTTACACAGGCCCAAGTGCAAGGCAGATATATCGACTGGCAGTGAACAAATTGATTTCTAAGTGTGGAGCTTATTTAAAACTGTCGAAAATGTTTCCTAAAATCAGCAAAATGCAAGATGTCCCATGGGGTGCTGATTCTTTCAAATCTACAAGATTCATATTTCATAGCTGAGAGCCTCTCTGTGTTATTAATATTTATTCAAAACTACAATACAATACTTTCCCTGCGATATTTCGAAATAATATATGTATGTCAAACAAACAAAAAAGAAAAAAAGAATAAGCAATAGTTCTGAATGTGGGATAAGCAATATGTTAGTGAAAAATTATGCACTGTCTGGGAATGGAAGAAAATGGGATGTTTAAGTACTAAGGATTATACAAATCCGTGCTTTTCTGTTTCTCAAAATGTATGTTCTGTTCTTACAGACAGATTTTGTTGGGGAAACGAGGACAGAAATGTTGTCCTGGATATGGCCAATTGCATCTTTATAATCCATGGTGAACACATTGTACATGGTGTAAACATTTTGCTTCTTTATCTTACTTTTCACCTGTGAATAAAGTTAAACTATCCAACTGTTTCAAACGTTCAAGACAAACCTATATTTAACTTTACTTTATATTTTAACTGAAGTGCAAAATGATGTACATATGTATGTATAGAGGTTACAGGGGGTTACATGAATAACTGTGAGGCTTACAGTCATATGAAAAAGTTTGGGAACCCCTCTCAGCCGGCATTATAATTGACTCTGCTTTCACACAAAAAAGATAAAAGTGGTATGTCTTTAATTTACCAGGAACAGCTAAGTACTGGGATGTTTTCCAAACAAAGATTTTTTGAAAAGCAGTATTTAGTTTTATGAAATTAAATAAAATGTGAAAAACTGGCTGTGCAAAAATATGGGAACCTTTGTGGTCTTGCTAATTTTAATGCATGTAACAGCATGTAAAACTGAGGACTTTAAACACAAAATTAGTTGGATTATGTTGTTAAGCCTTGAACCTCATATAAAGGTCTGTTTAATCATGATAAAAGGTATTTTAGGTGCCTAAATGCAAGTTCCACTTCTCTTTGACTCTCTGCAGAAGTGAGATCATCAAAACAGCTCCCAAAAGATCTTAAAAACAAAGATTATTCATTGTCATGGTTTAGGGGAAGGCTACAAGAAGCTTTCCCAAAGGTTTCAATTGTCAATTTCTACTGTAAGGAACGTTGTCAGGGAATGGAAGGACACAGGCACAGTTGCAGTTAAACCCAGGCATGGCAGACCAAGAAAAGTACAAGAGCGGCATATGTGGCGGATTGTGAGAATGGTTGCACACAACCCAATGATCACCTCCAAAGACCTGCAAGAACATCTGGCTGCAGATTGTGTATCTGTACATGGTTCTACAATTCAGTGCAATTTGCACCAAAACATCTGTATGGCCGGGTGATGAGAAGGAAGCCCTTTCTGCGCCCACGCCACAGATACAGTTGCATGGAGTATGCAAAAGCTCATTTAGACAAGCCAGCTTCATATTGGAAGAAAATGCTTTGGACTGATGAGACAAAAATTAAGTTATTTGGTCTTTATAAAAAGCAGATGTTTTGGTGCAAATTGCGCTGAATTGTTGAACGATGTACAGATACACAATCTGCAGCCAGATGTTCTTGCAGGTCTTTGGAGGTGATCTGTGGGTTGTGTGCAACCATTCTCACAATCCTCCAACTATGCCGCTCCAGTTTTTTTCTTGGTCTGCCATGCCTGGGTTTAACTGCCACTATGCCTGTGTCCTTCAATTTCCTGACAACGTTCCCTACAGTCGAAATTGACAATTGAAACCTTTGGGAAAGCTTCTTGTAGCCTTCCCCTAAACCATGACAATGAACAATCTTTGTTTTTCAGAACTTTTGGGAGCTGTTTTGATGATCCCATTCTGTCTCACTTCAGCAGAGAGTCAAAGAGAAGTGCAACTTGCATTTAGGCACCTAAAATACATTTTCTCATGATTAAACAGACATTTCTATGAGGTTCAAGGCTTAACAACATAATCCAACCAACTTTGTGTTTAAAGTCATCAGTTTTACATGCTGTTACAGGCATTAAAATCAACAAAACCACAAGGGTTCCTATATTTTTGCACAGCCAGTTTTTCACATTTTATTTTATTTCATACAACCAAATACTGCTTTTCAAAAAATCTTTGTTAGGAAAACATCCCAGTACTTAGCTGTTCCTAGTAAATTAAAGACATACCACCTTTATATTTTTTTTGTGAAAGCAGAGTCAATTATAATGCCGGCTGAGAGGGGTTCCCAAACTTTTTCATATGACTGTATATGAATATGCTTGGATATATAAAAAGTATTGACATAATGAAGAGCGTGAAATGAATACAAGGCATGTGCAGCAGTTACTGTAATAGTAGCAGTGGAGGTATAAGCATAAGTACGTTATATAGTGCAGGTGTAAGTAATGCTACAGTATAGTAATTAACTAATTGTGATTAAGTTAATTATAAGAAATATACTGTATTTGTTTTGTTAATATTTGTTTATTTTATGAAATACATGCAAAAATACAAAACATTTTGATGTGCAATTATCCAAACTTATATCTGATCATCTTACACCTTTACTCTTGCCGCAGAAAAAGTGCTTAATATTTGTTTATTATTGGTATGTTCATGATATTGTTTTTTAATTTAATGTCACACTATCATAACCACAAGGGGGAGACTTTAAATGTTCACACCACAAAAGAGAATAGGGTTACAGGACGGCTTTCCTAAACCTGAAGAACATCATCTCGGGGAATGTAATTTGAAGTCACTACAGTCTTGCATGCAAATAGCAAATATGAAATAGAATTATCATCAACTTATTCCCATGGTGGCCACTGGTCACCCTAAAATCTGAACACTTGGGACAAAACATATGTTTGAATGATCTAAATGCTACTTTGTAAGTGAATGTAAGTGATTTATCGTTGTGCATACATTTTATAGGAGTTTAGTTCCAGCCCCCAACAGGTGAGAGTTTTGTGACACCATGTAAGGGCATCCTTCTTCTGTCTCTGTGTATCACATTTAAATGTATTTTATACAATTGTGTTTCTGTTACTTTGAAATTAATGAATTATTATTATTTTTGAAATTAGATTACTTATGGCTAGTTAAATTCAATTGACCCACCTGACTGTTTTCCATTTTTTGAGATGTCGGTCCAGACAATGTAAGGTAGGCTATAATGGCTATCGAAAAAATTAAAGGACTGGTTCAACATGTCATTGTCATTAGATAAGAACTTTGGGTACCCAGCAGGTACTACAGACTGCATTTTGTAGCTTCAGCCTCAGAAACCGACCCACAGAGAAATACTAGCGTAGCCTATAACTAGATTTAGTTTCAGGAGTCAGCATGACCCCTCCACAAAACAAAGTCTAAAGATGACCAAAATATGACCAGCTTTAGGCTTCCATGACTTAATTTCAGAGGAACATCTGCTGCAGTGCACCCCCACACACCCTTGCACAGATATAGCCTAACACAATGAGAAAATGAATGAATTGGAACAATAGCTTTCACTCGCTCTAGTGTATTTCTGGTGTCTTGTATCACCTAGGCCTACATAGGTGATAAATTGGTTTAGGTTTGCTAAAATGTGCTTTTGAATTATTTTATATTTTTACCAAAACAGCAGCGCAGTGCCTGTCACATTACGGTGGGTGGAGGGAATATTTTTTGTTTATTTTCTTGGCCAGCTAACCAGTGAACGTGTGGTCGTCATCTAATTTGGTTATTATATTAGCATTATTCTAATTTCCACCTACATTTGTGTGTTTGTGTGTGTAATTAAGTGGCTGTTAAACTGATGTGATATTGTAAAATTTCGTGAGGGGGCAGATTAGGGCATTCATAGAAGCTTACGAGCTAGCGTAGGCTAAAGTGATGAAGATGTGTTAGCTTGTGAGCTAGCAAGCTAGACAAAATAACATTAACGCGAGCTAGATAGCGTATCACATGTTTATTCCATTTATCATCTTCCGACCACTGGGACTAACGCTACCTTGCGGAGAAATCATTGTAAGTCCACAGATCAGTTTGTTTTTGATGCAGTTAATGATAAGAGGCAAATGCTTTCTAAACTAGCGTTGGCTAACTAACACTAGTTGACGGTATTTACGCCAAGCTATAGCTAACGCCAACAGAGCCATCTAGTATCAGCTGGACAATGTTAGCAAAATTAATCCTTTTCTATAACATATGCAACATTTTGAATAGTTGTAAGTAGTTACGAAGTTAGTTCGTTCAGGTTGGGTTGGGTTGCATAGGATACTTCTGAGGTATTGTCAGGATGGAAACGCTTAGCTAGTGCCCAGCAGGGGTTAGCTTTGTTTCTGTGAAAATGCTAGCTTACAAACTTAACGTAAACCTAATTTTATCCTAATGTTAATACATCAAAACTACTCCAGAAAACGACAAAGAATACTTTTTGGTGTCATAACAATGTTTTCCTTTGCAGACCGTTTTCAAAAATGACGACCAGGGAGTGCTTCTTCTCTATATAGTGAGCTTTGAAGTCATTTATTTTATGATGGGTATAGTTCATTCCTTACTAAATGGAAGAGACCCTCAGACGACTTAAAACATAAAAGGTTTTGAACGTTGCTCCCAATACCCATTTTCTCCACCAACTGTGGCTACTGCGATTTACTGTTATTTTTAATATATTTTCAAGGGTTGTAAAGGTACATACATACGTTTAACTACAAAGAAAGCTGAAAATAATAATCTGTAGAGTGCTAATTTATGGGATGCAAAATGACATTTTGGTTAGCACCTACCTACCTGTAGGCTACTTTCTCTCATTCATAAGACCCAGCTCTTTTTGTTTAGGTTGGTCAGCGTTGGATCAATAGTTCTTTGACCTTGACCCTTCTGTTGTTAAAGACATAGAGGATACAGCCATACAAAGCCTCCCAAAGGCTGAAAACTTAAGGAGCAAGATGTCAATCACGAACACTCCCACGAGTAATGACGCTTGTCTGAGCATCGTGCACAGCCTGATGTGCCACCGACAGGGAGTAGAGAGCGAAAGCTTTGCTAAGCGAGCCATCGAGAGTCTGGTCAAAAAGCTCAAGGAGAAGAAAGATGAGCTGGATTCCCTCATCACAGCCATCACCACCAACGGAGCTCATCCTAGCAAGTGTGTCACCATACAGCGCACTTTGGATGGACGCCTACAGGTACAGTAACATATTTACTCAAGTCAGTGTTACTCAAGTCTCCTTGTTAATTGTAAGAGAGAGATTGCGAGGGGGTTGCAACAGAAAAACTCATGAAATCTTCCTCTCTGTGTTTTAGATTGCGGGGCGTAAAGGTTTCCCCCATGTTGTCTATGCACGACTGTGGCGATGGCCCGATCTACACAAGAATGAATTAAAACACGTGAAATATTGCCAGTATGCCTTTGACCTGAAATGTGACAGTGTTTGTGTCAACCCGTACCACTATGAGAGGGTTGTCTCGCAAGGCATTGGTAAGTGTGAGGATCACGTTTGTTTGTCTGGATAAGGTTAACAGGCAGGATTGAAGGATTATGAAAGGTGAAGCAAGTTGTTATTATCATGATTTAGCCCTTTCAAATAAAGGCCTTGTAATCTACAATTCAAATGATTGCCTGGATTGGGAATTTAATATCTGAAATACAATGTTCTTACCATCTTACACATTACATTTATTGATTATTCAGAATAACAGATGCCCATATTCTACTACTACTCCATATTCTTAATGATAATGAAGTTGTATGGTACAGTGATCTGGTTACAATAAATATATACCATGTCCTCATTCTTACTCAGAAAGAAATTGACCTGAATGAACTGACAAAACAAATATCTGTTCTTTCTCATGTCCATGCAGACCTATCAGGACTGACCCTTTCAAGTTCGGGTAAGGCGGTGCCAAAATGTTCCTGTTTGCGTGTCAATTTTTTTTTTGGTGTCTTATCAGTCTTACCTATGTCGGTTCTCTTTATATAGGGCCACTCATGGTGAAGGATGAGTATGACTTTGATAACCAGCAATCTCATTCAAGCTCTGAAAGCCACCTGCAGACTATCCAGCATCCCCCGTCAAGGCTCAGTACACAGGAGCCTTTCAGTAGCCCCGCTCTGCTCACCCCATCGGAAGGCAGAGGTTCAGCTTCAACTTCTGCTTTCTGTACCATCAGTGTTGGACCTACAAGTGAGAGACCCTACAAATAAATAAACATATATGCATAACATAATGGCATACACTCACTTTTTTTTTATGCCTGTCGGAAATAAATGAATGAGATCCAGTAATACTGTTAAAGTATACATTTGTGTAGTATACAAGTAGGTTTCGTTCATTTTCTAAAACAATTCCTTATAAGGGAATGCCTGTCACCATCGAGATTGTTGTCAATTGAGTTTAAATTCTTCAAGTTACTAATCAATCCAATAAACATCTATTTTTAATATTTAGCTTTCAAATGTATCTACTGCACAGACTTAACATTGGTACGGATCTGGCAAAACAACGTTTTATTTCATGTATATTTACAGATACCAACCCCAATTGGAGCAGAAGCAACAACTTCACCCCTGCAGTGCCTCAACATCAGAATGGGAATATACAGCATCATCCACCCATGCCTCACACAGGGCATTACTGTGAGTGGTTCGAAAATGTGGAAAATCATAGTTGTATATTCATTTATTAATCGGTTAGTTGAGCTGTTAGTTAACCACTGAAAGTAGGACATGGTAGCTCAGATTTACAGTGGGATTTTATATTTAAGACTGCAGTGTTTCATCTTTTCTTCGATGGAACCTCCTAAACTGATTACCATATTAAGATAATTTACCAGATGTTAAGGTTGTTTTGAAAAAAAAATTAATCTGATTATTTTCAGCACCACGACTCTATAAACTGTGCTCATTTTCTCAATATTGACATGTTCTTTCAGGGCCTGTTACAAATGAAATTGCGTTCCAGCCGCCCATATCAAATCACCCTGGTGCGTACTGAGCTGCAGCTAAAAGACAGTCCACATGTTCAAAATAATTAGTTCAACCCTCCTGAGCTGAGGTTTCCTGTATCGATTTGTTCTAGCTCCGGACTACTGGTGCTCCATTGCGTACTTTGAGATGGATGTCCAAGTTGGGGAGACGTTTAAGGTGCCGTCCACATGTCCGATAGTGACTGTGGATGGCTACGTGGATCCATCTGGTGGAGACCGCTTCTGCTTGGGCCAGCTGAGCAATGTGCACAGGACAGAGAACATAGAGAGAGCAAGGTACAACTCCGCCTACACACTTGAGATAAAATCATCATTTAAGCCATGAATGTTTAATGTATGTCTGAAAGGGTCTGTAAGTTCTCAGTTTTCGGTCTTTCTTTTCCCCTTCTCTCTCTGTCCTAAGGCTCCACATTGGCAAAGGCATGCAGCTGGAGAGCAAAGGTGAAGGAGACGTGTGGGTGCGCTGTTTGAGTGATCACGCAGTGTTCGTTCAGAGCTATTACCTGGATCGAGAAGCCGGACGCGCCCCCGGAGATGCAGTTCACAAGATCTATCCCAGCGCTTACATTAAGGTGAAATTGCAGTTTAAAAGTCTAATACAGTATGTAAGGACATTTTTTTTTACAAGGTGTAGTTGTATAGCACTTTGAATAGTTCTTGGTACTGGCTACATTTAAATTGTAAAAAACATACTTTTATGTAAATATGCTTGTAGTTGGAGTTATCATAATGATGTAAAATATGTGAAAATGTCCCCCTATGTATTTTCATTACTCAAAGGAATTTTGACCTTGTGTAAGGAACTTAGTTAAAAGGTGGAGTCAGCGATTCTGGAGAATGTTTGTCAATTTTTTTTTGTAAAAATCTGTGAACATATCCTCAAGATCCGCTACTTGTCCTTATTGTGTGTGTGCTAATAAAAAAAATCCAGTGTTAAATACACAGCCTAGGTTCTGTAAACATGAATCTTGCTAGCTCCGCTGGTCCCCCTAGGCTGTGTATTTACACCAGATTTTTCAGTGCACACCCAGTACAGGAAGGTAGCAGATCCTATGGAGATATTCACTGATTTTGACACAAAGTGATTTTGACAACAAGCATTCTCCGGAATTGCAGACTTCACATTTTAGTCAACATTATACCTTACAGTATTAGACAGTCAAAGTCTTGAGCCTTCATTGGTGGCTTGTCATCAGATTTGAGTGTGTGTCTTGTGCCCTGCCAGGTGTTTGACTTGCGTCAGTGCCACAGGCAGATGCAGCAGCAGGCAGCGACGGCGCAAGCAGCAGCTTCAGCCCAGGCAGCGGCCGTGTCTGGAAACATTCCGGGCCCTGGCTCTGTGGGAGGCATCGCTCCTGCCATCAGTGAGTGTTCTTACTGCTGCACTTACCCTGCAGCAAGTGTATTATTATGATTGCTTCTCATCGCCTTCTGCCATTTTCAGTCCAGACTCATAGCAGAGACTTTTCTAATGGCACAATTCCTTATGTTGAACAAAAGAGTTTTAGAGCAACATGAACAGAAGAAACATAATCAGCAGTGTCGGTGAAAGATAAATAAAATAAAAACTGTGGCACAGGCTATGTTTTTGTACTTTTGAATTGGATAACTATTCACTCAGCAGATCTAACAAACTAAATTGAACTGGCTTCACTCATTTGACATGCACAGTGTATGAATATACATTAAATATAAAATGAACAAGGATACTGTACAATATATGCAAAGTATGTCCCGTGTCCACTAGCTCAAATCCAATAAAACTTGTAGTCTAATGAGAGTGGGGGACATGTGTATAGCAGTAGCTATACTAATCTGTGTGTCTACCCGGTATATGTTCCAACTTTTACTGAAGAGACAAACCTTAGACCTGTTTTGACCTATAGTGCAAGATTGATCTAAAAGTTGCTTCCTGTATATTACCGCTGCAGGCTTGTCTGCTGCTGCTGGCATTGGGGTTGACGACCTGCGCAGGCTGTGCATCCTGCGAATGAGCTTTGTGAAGGGCTGGGGGCCAGACTACCCGCGGCAGAGCATCAAAGAGACGCCATGCTGGATCGAGATCCATTTACACCGAGCTCTACAGCTACTGGATGAGGTTCTGCACACTATGCCCATAGCCGACCCTCACCCTCTTGACTGAGTTAAACGGCTTGAACTCTACAAACAGAAACATTCAGACTGTACTTTTCACACCACTGGAGTGCCGAAGGAGGACTGCAATGTTGAGTAGGTCGTAGGAGTAGGGACAAGGACATGAAGAAAGGCAGTATACTCCAAAAAAGTGCTGTAAGAAGTAACCAGTTTAGCATGAGATTCACTCCAGGGCTGTAAGTTCAGGGATTTCCAAACAACAGCTGGAGGAACATGAGTCACACTGGGGAGGAGGGCTTTGTATGCTGGAAACATGCTGCCAAGGGAATGGGCAGGAAAAAGGAAGTCCGTGTTCCACTGACATTGTTCACCAATTTTAACCGCATAACAGCATGACGTGAACAAGTTTTCAAGTCAAATTCAGAAATACTCACAAACTGATTTGGATTTAAGAACGATAGATTCAATCAAATATTTATGAAGCCTTACTTATACATTATACAAAACATATCAATGCATCACCTCGTGAAAGTCGAGGTTGTCAAATGAGAAATCCTGAATGCAATTTCAGCTGGAGTATACTGCCAGTCAAGTCCTCCTTCATTGGGCCTCGGGTGCTAATACGGCTTCATCCAAGTGGAGTTTTCCACAGATCAGGACATTTATGTAAAATCATGTCATTCATTACTCATGTTTTTGTACGATGTATACTTAAATATTTTTTAATGCTGACAGTCCTTGTTTGACGTTTTTTGATTAATATATACCCTTTAGAATAGTTGCATTTTATCTTTTTAAAGAGTAAAAACTATTTTAGCTGACCTCAACTTCTCTTTTAATACATTAAAACAATATACGTTTTCTCAAATCTCATCTAACTTATAGAATATTTTCAAAAGACATGGTTATTATAAGACATCTATGTAATATTAATTGTAATGGTAATTTTCTTTTATTTAGATGCCCACATAGTGTCCATTAGCACTTTATTAATTTACCAAGTATTTTTTTCCTATTTGTTGAATCCATATAGTCTCAATGTTTGTGGCCAAACTGTACGTTTCCAATATCAAATGCTCACCTACAGCAAGTTTGAAATTTGAATTGCGCTCTCAAATGATGCCTGTTTGGAACATATTGAATTGTTTTATATTTTACCTAGTATTGTGTGGATGACACTAAACATAGAATAGACAACGGCAGCTGAGTAAAGGGATGAACTGTGAGAGGAAGTGTAGCCATATTGATGCCAAATACCCCAATGAAAGATGAAAAGGTTATCAGACTGCAGTAATTCCAGTGTTATTTCTCTTGTAAAAGCTTTGTTTTTATCAGCTGAATATTACTTTTTACTTAGCAGTATTCAGATCCAAAAA